>NC_045957.1:69972150-70300483 GCF_010909765.2 Amblyraja radiata
ACTGTGTCGTAGTAGCTAGTGACTTTATTTAAAGTCTTGGTTCATCAAATTTATGCCAAATAAATGAATATCGCAAAGATCAGGATGGCGATCAATGAGATTCTACAACTTAATGACCATGGGCAGGGCTCGAAATTAGCGGTTGCCCGGGTGCCAATGGCCACCCAAAGTCCCGCCGGGCAACCTAAATGGCGAATCATTTTGCCCGGCTTGGCACTGCAGATACTGGTTTATACTGAAGATAGACATAAAAAACTGGAGTAACTCAGCGGGTCAGGCAGTATCTCTGGAGAAAAGGAATGTGACGTTTCGTGTCGGCGGCGGCTGTAGTGCGGGGCAAAGATATTAGGTGCGGGGTGACGGAGGGTCGGCGCGAATGACGAGCCCCGCACAGCGACAGCGGCTCCACCTCCACCTCCTCCTCCCACACCCCACCCGCCCTGATAGTGGCCGCTGCTTGCCAACGACGCTTTCAAAACAAACCCTCCCGCACGCCGAGGCTGGGAGGAGGGAGGGAGGGAGTAAGTGGAAGGCCTCCTTCCGCCGTCTGAAGCATCTGCACCGCTCGGCTCCGCAACTTCCTGTTGGCTAGCGGAGGAGGGGAGGCGGTGAGGAGTCCCAACTGCCTCCCCCTTTAGTGGCGGCCCTTGGCGGTGGACAGGGACGGCCAAGGCAGCGGGGCGATGATGCCGGTGTTGTCCGAGGAGCGCTGACCTTCCTTCCTCCTCCTCCCCCCCCCCCTCCCCCCTCTCTCTCTCTCCCTCTCTTGTACGCCCCCTCCACCCCCTTATGCTGGGACCCCTCCTCTCCATCCCGCACTGATCCCCATTCCCGCCTCTATTCAGTCTTCACTGACATCCCCTGTGCTCCCCTCCCCTTCTACTCCCCCCCCCCCTCCCCCCATCTATTCATCCTGCACTGATCTCCCTATCCATCTCACATTGATTCTCCTGCAACCCCCCATCAATCCTACACTGGTCCCCCAATTCATCCTGTACTGACCCCCCTTTCCATCCACCTCGCACTGCTCCCCCCACCCATCCTGTACTGATCCCCCTCCATTTATCCTGCACCGATCCCCCCATCTATCGTGTACTGATCTCCCCATTCATCTTTTACTGATCTCCCCATTCATCTTTTACTGATCCTGCCATTCATCCTGTACTGAACCCCTCATTCATCCTGCACTGATCTCCCGATCCATCTCGTACCAACCCCCCCTCCATTTATCCTGCACCGACCCCCCCATCCATTCTGTACTGAACCACCCATTCATCCTGTATTGAACCCCTCATTCATCCTGTACTAAGCCCCCCATTCATCCTGCACTGAACCCCCCCATTCATCCTGCACTGACCCCCCCCCCCATTCATCCTGTAGTGAACCCCCCATTCATCCTGTACAGACCCTCCGATCCACACTGTACTGCCCCTCCCATTTATCCTGCGCTGATTCCCCCCATCCTGTACTGATCCCTCCCATTTAAAAGGAATGGGGGGGGGGATCAGTCTGAAGAAGGGGCTCGACCCAAACAAAACTTTGCCTATTTCCTTCGTTCCATAGATGCTGCCTCACCTGCTGAGTTTCTCCAGCATTTTTGTCTACCCCCATTCATCCTGTACTGATTCCCCCATCCATCCTGCACAGATCCCTCCCGTCCATCCCGTACTGATCCCCCCATTCAACCCCCGCGCTCTCCCCTCACAATTTTACCTACTCCAACCAACACGCACTAAATTCCCCAGCCTCAATCCATCCATTCCGCACCGATTGCCTTCTCAACCCCAATCTATCCATCCCACACTGATTCACACCCCCCCCCTCCGTCGACTATGTTTAATAATGGAATGCAATCAAATGTGTTTTAATTCCCAATGTTATTATTTGTTTTAACCCATAAAGATGGATTAATTGTGAACACGTAAAACATTAAAACCGCAGTGTTCGATTGTCAATGCTACCGTTGACACATTATTACAGAATTCATTTTAACGGCAAATCAATGCTCTTAATATGTAGTATCAGTACTGTAGTTAATTAATGAACAACATTCACAACTATACGTTGAATTTATCCAGGTTTTATTTCTACAGTCAGTCATATACATCACAAATGTGGTCAGGAGATATTTCAGTTGAAATTTTAATGTTATTTTTGAAGTGGGAATGATGGAAACAGCGTTTATCAATAATTTTTTTTTAATCTGGTGCTTACAAACTGGGTATCTTCATTGCTGTTCACAACACATATATCTGATCTAAATGTCCTGTAATGAGGCGTTTTGACACCTTTAAACATATTACCAAAAGAACACTGATGCAGTTATGTCCTTTGGCCATCTCCTGTCATGTTTAATCTGTCAGATGAGTATAGTCGGTTTTAACAGCTATTATCATAAAATGCCTTTAGAAATTTCCTTGCAACCTGTATATTTTGTTGTGGATAAATTATGTGGGAAGCGCGAGTGTTTCTGTAACAATAGCAATAACGAGCCCATGTTATGGCCATGTCATGATAATTTTCGGTTTTTCACAGAAAACATGCTTGCATCAATCTGTAGTGTGCATGGTTAAGCATATATGTTACCATGGTCCAGGATTTATTGACACAGGTTGATCATACGCTGAATAATCCAACCACATTTTTGTTTGGAAGTGGAAAGAAATAATAGATACTAGACTAAGTGGGGGGTCCCATGTTCACACGGGAGGGCTGGTCCCCCGACGCAATATTCCATCTCTCCACCAATTCCAATATTGGTGGCCAGTGGGGGGGCTTTCTGGAGTGCTGGTATGGGTTCTTGGGGTGACAGCTCAGTCCCTCAAGCCTGATCTGCTGGCAGCACACTCACGGCTGGTGGGCTTGCAGTTGACTCATGACTATTCCTTGAAATTCCATTACAAGCAGGGTGCAAGGCCACAAAATTCAAATCCATGATCCATGTTCCTTCCATTTCAAGCAGGGAGCAAGGCCACCAAATTCAAATCCATGTTCCTACCATTTCAAGCAGGGTTCAAGGCCACCAAATTCAAGTGCAGTTTCTTACCACTATGAGCAGGGTGCAATGCCACCGAATTCAAGTGCAGTTTACAACCACTTCAAGCAGGGTGCAAGGCCACCGAATTCAAGTGCAGTTTCATACCACTTCAAGCAGGGTGCAAGGCCACCAAATACAAGTGCAGTTTCATACCACTTCAAGCTGGATCCAAGGCCACCAAATACAAGTGCAGTTTCATACAATTTTCAGCAGGGTGCAAGGCCACCAAATTCAGTGCAGTTTTATTCCACTTCAAGCATGGTCCAAGGCCACCAAATTCAAATGCAGCTTCATACCATTTCATGCAGGGTGAAACCACCATAAAACCAGACAAAACACCAAACTCACAGTTCAGTAGACATTCAGTGTGTTCAGTTGATTCACAGCTCAGACAGAGTCATGACCTCTCCCTCCCCCATCATGCAGAGACTGAGCCACACCCACACTTCTGGGTTTTATAACCCCTCCCACAGGAAAAGGTGTGGCTTTCAGGGCGTGATTGACAGGAGAGAGATTCTCAACATTTTTTAAACACTAATAACACTTTTATTTTTCATTGATGGGAAGAATTCTCTGCACCAGCTCAGCGGAGGGGGGACTGAGTAAGATGGCCAAAAATCAGAGCCGTAAGTGTAGCGTTTTATCTAAAATCAATATACAGTGCAAACAGGAAAGTAAGTGCATTTGCAGTAGTGCCTTTAAACTTCAAGCCAAAGAACCCAAGCCGCAATCTGCAGTACGTAGTGCCTTTCAACTTCAAGCCAAAGCACCCAAGGTACCATTTGCAGTAAGTAGTGCCTTTCAACCTCAAGCCAAAGCACCCAAGCCACCATTTGCAGTAAGTAGTGCCTTTCAACTTCAAGCCAAAGCACCCAAGCCACCATTTGCAGTGAGTAATCCCTTTTTACTTCAAACAAACCATATTTTCATTTTCAAACCACATTAAGGGTACTCACAGTTGTGTAGACATTTGTTCAGTGTTATTCAGAGCTCATTGACCCTTGGCTTCATCCATCTTGCAGAGTGTGAGTTAGGCACACCACTTCCTGGTTTTATAGTCCCTCCCCCTCCCTCCAGCAGGGGCAGCAGAGAGAATGGTGATTTGTTTAAAACTTCAAGCCAAAGCTCCCAAGGCACCATTTGCAGTAAGTAGTGCCTCTCAACTTCAAGCCAAAACACCCAAGCCACCATTTGCAGTAAGTAGTTCCTTTCAACTTTAAACCAAAGCTCCCAAGCCACCATTTGCAGTAAATAGTGCATTTCAACTTCAAGCCAAAGCACCCAAGCCACCATTTGCAGTAAGTAGTGCCTTTCAACCTCATGCCACCATTTGCAGTAAGTAGTGCCTTTCAACTTCAAGCCAAAGCACCCAAACAACCATTTGCAGGCTGTGCCTTTTTACTTCAAACAAACCATATTTTCATTTTCAAACCACATTAAGGGTACTCACAGTTGTGTAGACATTTGTTCAGTGTCATTCAGAGCTCAGAGAGACGTGACCCTTGGCTTCATCCATCTTGCAGAGAGTGAGTGAGGCACACCACTTCCTGGTTTTATAGTCCCTCCCCCTCCCCCCAGCAGGGGCAGCAGAGAGAATGGTGATTAAAAAAAAAACATTAATATCTCTCTGATTTGTCATCGATTGGAATAATCCGTAAGGCGGAGGGGGGCTCTGAGCGAGGTGGCCAAAAATGACGACCGTAGGCGGCGGCGGTCTGTCGGAATTCGCAGCACAGTAGGCCAAAAGCGGTCAAGATCAGAGATTTAGTAATATAGATTGCATTAATTGCAATGTGTAAAAAGAGTTGAGATACTGTATTATAAATTTGCTGCATGTCATTGTGGTATAACAGGGCTCTCGATTAACTTTCATTTGGCAACCGTGGCAGCTTTTTAGGTTGCCAAATGACATTTTAGGTGGTCATTTAAGATGGCTTGCATGACGCGTGCTCGGACGAAATGCGTAGTTACCAGTCGGAATTATGCTCAATGAAGCATTCACATATTATTTCTGCTTCAAATAAAGTCACAAACTAACATATTCACCAATCAAGACATGATATATACCACAATGACATGCATTAAAATTATAATACGGTATCTCAACTCTTTTTACACTTTGCAATTAATGCAATTTTTATAATTTCTTTCCACTTCCAAACAAAAATGTGGTTGGATTATTCAGCGCATGATCAACCTGTGTCAATAAATCCTGGACCTTGATAACATATATGCTTAACCATGCACACTACAGATTGATGCAAGCATGTTTTCTGTGAAGGACCGAAAATTATCATGACATAGCCATAGCATGGGTCGTTATTGCTATTGGTACAGAAACACTATCGCTTCCCACATAATTTATCCACAACAAAATATACAGGTTGCAAGAAATTTTCTAAAGGAATTTTATGATAATAGCTGTTAAAACTGACAATACCCATCTGACAGGTTAAACATTACACTAACTAACAAGAGATGGCCAAAGGACATAAATGCAGCAAATGTTTGGTAATATATTTAAAGGTGTCAAGATGCCACATTACCGGACATTCAGATTAGATGTATGTGGCAATGAAGATACCTAGTTTGTAAGCAACATTAAAAAAAAAAAAAATTGTTGATAAACGCTTTTTCCATCATTCCCACTTCAGAATTAACATTAAAATTTCAACTGAAATATCTCCTGACCAAATTTGTGATGTATATGGCTGACTGTAGAAGTAAAACCTGGATAAATCCAACGTATAGTTATGAATGTTGCTCATTAAATAACTACATTCCTGATACTCCATATATAGAGCATTGATTTGCCATTAAAATGAATTATGTAATAACGTGTCTGTGACAATCGAACACTGCGGTTTTACTGTTTCACGTGTTCACAATTTAATTAATCCATCTTTATGGATTAAAACAAATAATAACATTGGGAATTGAAACATATTTGATTGCATTCCGTTATCAAACATAGTCAATGTTAGCTCTGAAGACATTTCCAGCAGAATGGGGTCAGGAGGGGGGGGGGGGGGGGGGGGGTCTATGAATCAGTGCAGGATGAATAGATGGCGGTGGTGGGGGGGGGGGGGGGGGGGGAGCTTGAGAAGGCAATCGGTGCGGATTGGATGGATTGAGGCAGGGGAATTAGTGCGTGTTGGTTGGAGTAGGTAAAATTGTGAGGGGAGAGCGCGGGGGATGTCAGTGGGGTTGAATGGGGAGGGGGGGGTCTGTGCAGGATGGATGGGGGAGCAGTGCAGGATGAAGGGGTGAGCAGTGCAGGATAGATGGGAAGGGGGGTCAGTACAGGATGAATTGGGGGACCAGTGTAGGATTGATGGGGAGTGGCAGGAGAATCAATGCGAGGTGGCTAGGGAGATCAGTGCAGGATGAATAGATATGGGGGGGGGGGAGTGGGGAGCACATGGGATGTCAGTGAGGACTGAATAGAGGCAGGAATGGGGATCATTGCGGGATGGAGAGGAGGGGTCTCAGGATAAGGGGAGTGGAGGGGGGCGTGTGAGTGAGAGAGAGAGAGAGAGAGGAAGGGGCAGAGGAGGTGGGAAGGAAGGCCAGCGCTCCTTGGACAACACCTGTCAGGCACGGAAATCGCAACCAAAATGGAGGGGACCGCGGACAGAATATCTTGGCGGCCGCGCGCGCATGCGCACACTCACATACACGCGTGAGGCTTCGGAGACTTCCGTGAACGGTAATTTCAGCTCAATCCAGCGCTAAATGTAGCTGAACTGCCTGTCTCGCCTACAGCCCTGTCTCAATCCAGACAGGGACAGGCAGAGTGAGCTGGGTTTAGCGTTGCTTCTCTGCGCTGGCTGTGGGCCTGGGGGCACCGCGCCCGTCTGACTCCCGACGCCTCTGGCCACCCCCGGGCGTGGGGGGGCTCTCGGGTGGGGACGGGGATGGTCCAGTGGCGGTCCGGCAGCGATTGCAGCGCCGGAGACCGGGATCGATCCTGGCTGCGGTGCAGGGCTGCCGAGAGTGTTTTGGCACGTCTCCCTCCTCCAATCAAACACACCCCCCTACTCTACTTCCGCCACTGACCGACACCGGTGGCCACTGAGTGGAGTTTCCCCCCCCACCACACACACCCCCTCCACACACCCACACCCCCTCCCCCCACACACCCTCCTCCCACCCACACCCCCCCTTTACCCCTCCCCCGTTCCTCCCCCTTCCCCCCACCCTACACCACCCCTCCCCCACACCAATCCTCCCCACACACCACCCTCTCCCCCCCCACCTTCTCCCCCCCACACACTCTGCCCCACACGCACACCCTCCCCCCACACACCCCCTCCCCACACCCCCTCCCCCACACCCCCGCTCCCCCACACCACCACTCCCCCCACACCACCCTCTCCCCCCACACCACCCTCTACCCCCACACCACCCTCTCCCCCCCCCACACCCTCTCCCCACACACACACCCTCCCCCACACCCCCCTCCCCCCCTCCTTCACAGCCTCCCTCCCCCCTCCTCCACACTCCCTCCCACACCCCCGACCCCCACACCCCCCTCCACCACTCCCCCCCCCCACCCCACACCACCCCCCCTCTACCACACCATGGTGGAATATTGCATTGGGGAATGGGTTGCGTTGGGGGACATGGCCTCCCATGTGACTGGGACCCAAAGGGTCCCACAGTCTAGTTCTTCATATTATTGCAACCTCAGCAGCATTAAAAATATATTTCCTTAATTATTGAATGCAGAAATTGAGATTTTACCTTTCATAGTTTAGTTTTGAAAAAACATTATCCCCAATGAACATATGATATACAGTGGTTGGATTAATGATAATTATTTAGTACATTTATGGCTGCAGAACTTAAATAAGATGGTGATCGACTTCAGGAAGCGAAGCAACACATACCCCACTTTGCATTGATGGCGCCAATGTAGAGATGGTTAAAAATTTCAAATTCAATATCAACAATAAGTTCTCCTGGACCACCCATATTGAAGCAACGACCAAGAAGGCTCCCCAACGCCTCTACTACCTTAGAAGGCTTTGGACGTTTGGCAACTATATCCAACTTCTACAGATGCACCATAGAAAGCATTTTATCAGGATGCATCACAGCAAGGTTTGGGAACAGCTCTCGCCAAGACTTGAAGAAATTGCAGCGAATTGTGGACGCAGCCCAGCCAATCACACAAACCAACCTCCCTTCTATTGACTCCTTTTATACCTCACGCTGCCTCGACAAGGCCAGCAGCACCACTCCGTCTTCTCCCCTCTCCCATCAGGCAAAAGGTATAGAAGTGTGAAAATGCACACCTCCAGATTCAAGGACAGTTTCATCCCAGCTGTTATCAGACAACTGAATCATCCTACCACAACCAGAGAGCAGTGCTGAACTACTATCTACCTCATTGGTGACCCTCTGACTATTCATGACCGGACTTTGCTGGCTTCACCATGCACTAAATGTTATTATCTTATCATGTAATCTATACATTGTAAATATCTCGATTGTCCTCATATTTTGTCATTCTGCTGACTGGTTAGCATGCAACAATAGCTTTTCACTGTACCTCGTTACACGTGACAATAAACTAAACTGAACTGAACCCAGGTCTCTAGCGCCATAAGGCAGCAACACTACCGCTGCGCCACCCCATCAGATGACCAAAACACTTACACTGTATATTTCAGATAATGGAGAGAATTCCCCAGTTGGCCTGACATACCAACAATGTGACATTCACTAGTTATTGACCTGAAGGGCCCGTTTCCCTGCTCTGTGATGCTATGCAAGGCAACAGATGGACTGAGCCTGGAAGTGAGATAGCTAGTTAGCTCTTTTTATCGAACATAGATGTAATAGGCCAGTATTCTCCTTCCAAGTTGTATAATTTTCTTTGTTCCATGTACCTATTTGCAGTTGCTGCCAACTGACATTGAAAGAGGCCCACAAGTCAGTCAGCTGTTACCATATCTCAGCCATGCTTTGTCCAAGAATAGTAAGTGCTTGCTAAATGATTCAGTTCATTGATTACTTTGAGTACTTCCAGAACACTACTAAGTTTGAGTTTTTGAAAAAAAAATTAAGTCTCTCTTCGAGAGATACTGAGACACATTTAAAATAAACTGCTGACTGATGCATTACAGCTGCTTCAGCCAGTTAGAACTAGATTGCACATGATCTATGTTGTAAATCACAACAGAATTGGCACCATAAATAATTGTACTAGTCCATCCATGTATGCCTGCATCCTCAGCATAAAATGAAGCTGATGTCATCCAGTTAACTCAGTTTCTCTGCAATGGGAAATATCTCTTGACATTCAGAACAAGGATTACAGTGAAAAATCTCTGCAGATACATCAGAGATGTACAACACCTTACATGAATGATTACTTCTCAAGCAGGAAAATAAATTATTGATATGGGAGTCAAATGCCAGTTAGTTAATGATTGGAATTAAGCACTGGTTCATGATCCTCAACTGAAATTGCAGTTTTTAATACAATCCCTATCAGTTTTTCATAAAAATATAGAAAAGGACACATGTTTGCAAATTTTTTTTACCCATGGATTAATATCTTGGCACAAAGAATTAATTTATGTATTGTCTAACTTGTTCGAAAATTTTGATTGATTAAAAGACACAGCATGGAAACAGGCCCATCGGCCCACCAAGTCCACACTGACTGTTGATCACTCCTTCACTCTAGTTCTGTGTTATCGCATTTCCACATTCACTCCCTACACACTAGGGACAAATTAACCTATAACCCCGCGTCCTTAGGATGTGGGTGGAAACCACAGCACCCGGAGGAGACCCACGCGGTCGCAGGGAGAACGTGCAAACTCCACACAGACGGCACACAAGGTCAGGATCGAACCTGGGTCTCTGTTGCTGTAAGGCAGTATCTCTACCAGCTGTGCCACTCTGGTACCCTAAACTGGTTGATTTGTTCAACTGATACAATGTAGGAATGTTACAAAATGTTGAGATTTAAAAAATCAAGCCTGTAATTTATCCCATCAGATAAAGCATAAAAATAACTTTAATTTGATACCTAATTCACTTTCATATCTTCAGTATTAAAAAAGTTATGGTCATTTACATACTCGGAAATTAGCATCTTGTTCCCTATTGCTTTTCCATTGACTTAACACAAAAGCTGTGATCGAGGACAGTCAAAAGTCCTTGGCTTTCTTAAAAATTAAGAGAACTGAATGAAAATTTCAGTTATTCAGTTATTGAAGCATTCTGAAACAAATATGAAACATCTTACTTGGATGACATGAAATTAAAGCATATAATTAGTTAATTACCTAATTGTAGTTAATTACAAAATTGACCGTTGTGACGGAAATAGTAATAAACACCCAGACTGCCTTGAAAATTCAAAAATGTGATATTCTCAAGATCAGGACTTTAATATTATTGTATTATATGCTGTAAGTCCGTAACAGGTAAAGAATTTACAATTTCTAGCAAAAGACCAGGTCTTTATGGAGAAGATCAGTTGCTAGCTTGTACATTGGCATATCATAATCAGTAGCATAATGAGGACTGTATGCCTTGATGAGTAACAGCAGTGCCGTCAATAGACGTTACACACTGCAGCCATTGTGG
Organism: Amblyraja radiata; assembly: GCF_010909765.2. Lineage (NCBI taxonomy): Eukaryota > Metazoa > Chordata > Chondrichthyes > Rajiformes > Rajidae > Amblyraja > Amblyraja radiata. The sequence continues at coordinate 69,982,799 of NC_045957.1, forward strand.
GCTGGTTGATGGCATCAAATTCAAGAGAGCTACATTATTTTGGATAATGTTAAGTTTCTTAAGAGCAGTTGACACTACAGTCATCCAGGCAGCAGGAAAGTATCCCGTCACACTCCTGTGTTGTGCCTTGTAGATAAATGAGAGGATTTGAGGTCTCAGAATGTAAATCACTTGTCATAATATTTTCAGCTTCAGAATTACTCGCGTAGCCGCAATATTTGAGCAGCTAGTCCATTTTAATTTCCGGTGACTGATGAGCCCGAGGATATTGATAGTGAAGATTTGACAGTGGTAACATCTTGAATGATAGGCAGTTAGATGCCCTCTTGTTGAATTTAAACATTGCCTGCATCTATCCAAAGTGAATGTTACCTACCACTTCTCAGCCCCTGTCGAAGCCTGTCCAAGTCTTACTCCATGGAGGCATGGATTCTGTGCAGTGTCAGAGAACGGGGGCAGCACGGTGGCGAAACAGTAGAGCTGCTGCCTTACAGCGCCAGAGACCCGGGTTTGATCCTGATTTCGGGTGCTGCCTGTACGGAGTTTGTACTTTCTCGCCGTGACCTACATGGGTTTTATCCCGTTTCCTCCCACACTCTACAGATGCACAGGTTTGTAGGTCCCACATAAGAGATTAGTATGCAAACTTAAAGCACACGGTATTGGAGTTCAGTATTGATGTGGATAGAGATCTGGCTGGCAGACAGGAAGCAAAGAGTAGGAGTAAACGGGTCCTTTTCAGAATGGCAGGCAGTGACTAGTGGGGTACCGCAAGGCTCAGTGCTGGGCCCCAGCTATTTACAATATATATTAATGATTTGGACGAGGGAATTGAATGCAACATTTCCAAGTTTGTGGATGACATGAAGCTGGGGGGCAGTGTTAGCTGTGAGGACGATGCTAGGAGGCTGCAAGGTGACTTGGATAGGTTGGGCGAGTGTGCAAATGCATGGCAGATGCAGTATAATGTGGATAAATGTGAGGTTATCAACTTTGGTGGCAAGAACAGGAAAGTAAACTATTATCTGAATGGTGGCCGATTAGGAAAAGGGGAGATGCAACGAGACCTGGGTGTCATGGTACACCAGTCATTGAAAGTAGGCATGCAGGTGCAGCAGGCAGTGAAGAAAGTGAATGGTATGTTAGCATTCATAGGCAAAGAATTTGAGTGTAGGAGCAGGGAGGTTCTACTGCAGTTGTACAGGGCCTTGGTGAGACCACACCTGGAGTATTGCATACAGTTTTGGTCTCCTAATAACCATATAAACATATAACAATTACAGCACGGAAACAGGCCATCTCGGCCCTACAAGTCCGTGCCGAACAACTTTTTTCCCTTAGTCCCACCTGCCTGCACTCATACCATAACCCTCCATTCCCTTCTCATCCATATGCCTATCCAATTTATTTTTAAATGATACCAACGAACCTGCGCCACCACTTCCACTGGAAGCTCATTCCACACCGCTACCACTCTCTGAGTAAAGAAGTTTCCCCTCATGTTACCCCTAGACTTCTGTCCCTTAATTCTGAAGTCATGTCCTCTTGTTTGAATCTTCCCTATTCTCAAAGGGAAAAGCTTGATCACGTCAACTCTGTCTATCCCTCTCATCATTTTAAAGACCTCTATCAAGTCCCCCCTTAACCTTCTGCGCTCCAGAGAATAAAGACCTAACTTATTCAACCTATCTCTGTAACTTAGTTGTTGAAACCCAGGCAACATTCTAGTAAATCTCCTCTGTACTCTCTCTATTTTGTTGACATCCTTCCTATAATTGGGCGACCAAAATTGTACACCATACTCCAGATTTGGTCTCACCAATGCCTTGTACAATTTTAACATTACATCCCAGCTTCTATACTCAATGCTCTGATTTATAAAGGCTAGCATACCAAAAGCTTTGTTTACCACCCTATCTATATGAGATTCCACCTTCAAGGAACTATGCACGGTTATTCCCAGATCCCTCTGTTCAACTGTATTCTTCAATTCCCTACCATTTATCATGTACGTCCTATTTTGATTTGTCCTGCCAAGGTGTAACACCTCACATTTATCAGCATTAAACTCCATCTGCCATCTTTCAGCCCATTTTTCCAAATGGCCTAAATCACTCAGTAGACTTTGGAAATCCTCTTCATTATCCACAACACCCCATATCTTGGTATCATCTGCATACTTACTAATCCAATTTACCACCCCTTCATCCAGATCATTGATGTACATGACAAACAACAAAGGACCCAACACAGATCCCTGAGGCACCCCACTAGTCACCTGCCTCCAACCCGACAAACAGCCATCCACCATTACCCTCTGGCTTCTCCCATTCAGCCACTGCTGAATCCACCTTGCTATTCCTGCATTTATACCTAACAGTTTAACCTTCTTAACCAACCTTCCATGAGGAACCTTGTCAAAGGCCTTACTAAAGTCCATATAGACAACATCCACTGCTTTACCCTCGTCAATTTCCCTAGTAACCTCTTCAAAAAATTCAAGAAGATTAGTCAAACATGACCTTCCAGGCACAAATCCATGTTGACTGTTCCTAATCAGACCCTGTTTATCCAGATGCTTATATATATTATCTCTAAGTATCTTTTCCATTAATTTGCCCACCACTGAAGTCAAACTAACAGGTCTATAATTGCTAGGTTTACTCTTAGAACCCTTTTTAAACAATGGAACAACATGCGCAGTACGCCAATCCTCGGGGACTATTCCCGTTTCTAATGACATTTGAAATATTTCTGTCATAGCCCCGGCTATTTCCACACTAACTTCCCTCAATGTCCTAGGGAATATCCTGTAAGGACCTGGAGACTTATCCACTTTTATATTTTTCAAAAGTGTCAGTACTTCTTTTACTTTGAAACTCATAGTATCCATAACTACTCTACTCGTTTCCCTTACCTCACATAATTCAATATCCTTCTCCTTGGTGAATACCGATGAAAATAAATTGTTCAATATCTCCCCCATCTCTTTTGGCTCTGCGCATAGCTGCCCACTCTGTTTCTCCAATGGACCAATTTTATCCCTCGTTATCCTTTTGCTATTAATATAGCTGTAGAAACCCTTTGGATTTACTTTCACCTTACTTGCCAAAGCAACCTCATATCTTCTTTTAGCTTTTCTAATTTCTTTCTTAAGATTCTTTTTACATTCCTTATACTCCACAAGCACCTCATTTACTTCATTCTGCCTATAATTATTGTAGATCTCCCTCTTTTTCCGAACAAGATGTCCAATTTCCCTTGAAAACCAGGGCTCTTTCCAATTTTTACTGTTTCCTTTCAACCGAACAGGAACATAAAGATTCTGTACTCTTAAAATGTCCCCTTTAAATGTCCACCATTTCTCTTCTACATCTTTCCCATAAAACAAAATGTCCCAGTCCACTCCTTTTAAATCATCTCGCATCTCATCAAAGGAATCTGAGGAAAGATATTCTTGCCATAGAGGGAGTACCGACAAGGTTCACCAGACTGATTCCTGGGATGGCAGGACTTTCATATGAAGAAAGACTGGATAGACTCGGCTTGTACTCGCTAGAATTTAGAAGATTGAGGGGGGATCTTATAGAAACTTACAAAATTCTTAAGGGGTTGGACAGGCTAGATGCAGGAAGATTGTTCCCAATGTTGGGGAAGTCCAGAACAAGGGGTCACAGTTTAAGGATAAGGAGGAAGTCTTTTAGGACCGAGATGAGAATATATTTTTTTCACACAGGGAGTGGTGAATCTGTGGAATTCTCTGCCACAGAAGGTAGTTGAGGCCAGTTCATTGGCTATATTTAAGAGGGAGTTAGATGTGGCCCTTGTGGCTAAAGGGATCAGGGGGTATGGAGAGAAGGCAGGTACAGGATACTGAGTTGGATGATCAGCCATGATCATATTGAATGGCGGTGCAGACTCGAAGGATCGAATGGCCTAATCCTGCACCTATTTTCTATGTTTCTATGTAGGCTAATTGGCTTGGGAAAATTGTAAATTGTCCCTAGTGTGTGTAGGAGATAGCTGGTTGGTGCAGGCTTCGTGGGCCGTTTGGCCTGTTCGCATGCCGTATCTTTAGAACTAAAAAACACATGACCACCTTTGGCCTGATGATAATGGAAGGCCATTAATGCAGCAGCTGAAATTAGTTTGGCTAACAAATTCTTTAGGTTGTCTTGTGGAACCCCAAAATTGGTCGTTCGACCTCCCACAGCTGCAACCATCTTCCATTATCCACATGACTGCATTCACTTCAATTCCATTTGTCTTGAGGTTTACCAGGGCATCTTGATACTACACTTGTTCAAGACTTGCCACAACACCAAGGGCAGGCATCCCAACCTTGCATCTGGAACTCAGCTTCTACGGCATTGACTTACCAGGGAAATGTTCAACATTTTTGTGCGGTAGCCAGTGTTGCAACTGTACTGAGATATTTTGGCTCGAGGCACAGCTAGTTCAAGAGGACAGCATTTCAGTAATATAGCCGGAATGTTTTGCTGTTTGTCGATTTTGAAATACACTCAGGATTCAATTGATGTTTTAGTCTTATAAGAATATGAAAAGTTGAAAGCCATCTGGTTATTTTTTAATTTTCTTTGTCATTCAGTAAGATCATGGCTGATCATGCACATTGCTCGCTTTATCACTAAGCCCCATATCCTCACGTTTATGTTGATCTTTCCCTTGGATATAATCAATGACAGAACATTCACAAAGGCAAAGAAAACCAAATAATTACAACCTTCTTTACGCAAAGAAATGTGTTCTTACGTCATCCATAAATGACTGATACCTTGTCTTAAGATCATGTTTTCCTTTTCTAGACTCCCCAGTTAGAATAAATAGTTTCGTGGCATCTATCCTATTCATCAGCACACCTAATTTTTGGTTATTTGTCTCTAGCCCCCTGCATCATCCACTCAGCTCACTTTTCGTTCCAGCTCTATATCATCAACAGACTTGTATTCATAGAACATTGAACAGTATAGCACAGGAACAGGCCCTTCGGCCCATAATGTCCATGCCGAGCATGATGCCAAGTTAAATTAATCTCCTCTGCCTGCACGTGATCCATATCCACCCATTCTCTGCATATCTAAAAGTCTCTTAAATGCCACTCCGCCACCATCCTTGGCAGCACCTTCTAAGAACTCATCGTTAAAAAAATAACCTGTAGGATACATTTCCTTTTAACTTTGCCCCTCTCATCATGAGAATTACACTTTAGCATTTCATTCATGTCTTTATACAAATTATGAAGTTCAGAGCCCAGAACTAATCCCTCCACAAAAAATATACCCTCATTAAAATTTGATATCTACTTATTCCTAATCTCTATTTGTGCACTTTAAGTGACCCTCAAGCTAAACTTTAAATGTGTGAGCTTAGTTTTATGCAATAACCTTTTGAGTGTTACTTTATCAAATGCCTTTTTGGAAATCCATATACATCCAGTGGTCTTCCTCCTTCTCTTTGCGAATTATATTCTTACAATTTTGTTAGATAACAACCTTATCCTAATGTGATATTCCCTTCATAAAGCTATGTTGATTACACTTAATTGTATCATAATTTTACGTGTGCTGTATCAACTACTTAACAATGGATTGTGACTATTTGAACATAATCAAACCTTTATTCAGGTGCATCGCTCAAAAAGATAAATTAAATGAGATAGAACTGTGTTCTTCCCAGGCAATGCCACTTTGTTAATAACCTGCGAAAATGTGGCAAAAGAAATTTAGTTCAGATATTAAATTCAATTTTATTGAGGCATATAGGGTGGAAACAGGTCCTTTGGCCCACTTGCCCATGCCGACCAACATGCCCTCCCTGCTCTAGTCCCACTTGCCTGCATTTGGCCTATATCCCTATCAACCTATCCTATCCATGTAACAGTCCAAATGTTTTTTAAATTTTGTGATAGTACTTGCCTCAACTACCTAAAAAAAATTGCCTCTCAGGTTCCTATTAGATTATGGTCAGATCGAACCCGGGTCTCTGGCACTGTAAGGCAGCAACTCTACTGTTGCACCACTGTGCCACCCATGGATATTAAAAAAAACAGCGTTCAGTCGTTACTGATGGAATATACATGTGGGAAGCCATCAGGCAGATCAGAATTGGAACTAGCTATCATACCGGCCAGGATCAGAGAGTCTGCAGATAGCCAATCAGTCAGTTGCCCCAGTAAAGCAGAGAATAAAAAAATGAAAATTGTTACTGAAAAATCATACTGTTGCATAGATTGAACTTTCATAGATGGGGAAAGTCAGTGCAAAATCAATTGTTTGCTATTTTCTTTTAGTACAAACATTTGGAAGTTTTGGTATATCCATACAGGGCATGAATAAGTTGGCATTTGGAGGACTCACACCGAGTTTTAGTCCCATTATTTAAGGAGACAAAGATGATTCTACAGGTTGATTCCGAAGATAAAGGAGTTAAGTTCTGAAAAATAATAGGGCCCATATTACGTTGTGTTTCAAGGGAGGGGCAATCATATTGAAACACAGAAGATTGTGTTGGAGCTTGACAGGGAAGGTATCTGAGGATGTTTTCCCCAGTGGAAATTTAATGGTCTCTGGATAAAAGACTGAAAGGAAAAGTATTTTTTTCTTCCGAGGATTGTACATTTTTGTTATTACATATGCAAGAGAGCTGTGAATGCTGAGTTGTTGAGAAAATTCAGAGATAAGATAAATTTATGCTAGAATCCAGTTTTTGGGGATTCGGCAAGAAAATGGTGTTAAATAGAGCAGACACAAAGGAATAAATGACCTACTTGTTCTGTAATTTTCCTGGACAAATAATATCTCCTCTACTTATTAAATACAGGCGGGGGAGGGGGGGAAAGAGAACATTGGAAACATGTTTGGCTGTGTTTAAATAAGGTCTGCATGAAAAATTTATACTGAGCTCTTAACACCATAGGGTTATGGCTCGGAGAGCTGTTCTATTGTGATCAGCAATGTTTTCTAGGAAATCTGCAGGTTGGGGGGGGGGCGGGGAGTCAAATCTTTTAAGTCCTTCTGTTGAAATGGTACAAAGCACAATGCAAGTCACAGTTGAATAATAATCATTGAATGGAAAGACTAAAGCGGAAGAATCTTTTGTATTACATCACTGCCAAAATTAGTTACCCGGTTTAGTCAAAGAATTTGGATTCCTGTTAATAATTCATCGGAGAACTAATTGTGTCGACGATTTGGGTTGTTACATAGTTTTAGTAAAGTTTCTGCATGTGAGGGGTACAAATAAATCTTGTTTAAAAAATAATAAATGCCCAATTAAGATTGTCAAAGTACATTTAGATATAGGAGTTTAGATATTTATAGAATTTCTCGATTTTTGTTTAAGGCTTGAAATAAGTTTGTGATAAATGGCTTTTCTCTGATTTTAATATGATTCCCTTTCAGGTTTTCGTAAAAATGATGAGATGAAGGCGATGGAGGTCCTTCCAATACTGAAGGAGAAGGTTGCATTCCTCTCGGGTAAACCAAACCGTTACATTGTATATATACTTTTGAGAATTTGCAATAGTTTAGAGGGGGGACCTGATTTTGGCAATTACTGTTTATCTTCTACCCCATTTCCCCATCTCCTCTAATTTTATTTTCTGCTCGTTCTCCATCTCCCCATCTCCCTTTGGTCAAAACCTTTTTAGGAATGATGTAGGAGTTAAGAGGCAGAGACGTTGAGGGGATGGGAGAGGGGTTGAAAGGAATGGAATTCCAGTGTTCGGGGTCTTGACAGCTAAAGCAGATAAAACAACTTATGGTTGTATACTAAAACAATTCAATAGAAATCTGTCTCATCAAATCATTAAGATATTTATAAGAAGAAAGGATTAGGATTCGGGTTTATTTTCAGAGACTTCATGTAGTTTCCTTGAAATCTCATATATATGGCAATACAAATCAAAAGGATCAAACATAGCCATTGGTAAAACTTATTTAGTTGCATCCAGCAAAACAACCAATACTGAGTGACAGCAATTTAGTTTATTGCTGTCACCTTCTTTATCACAACAATGCCATCCAGGATCATAAACTTTGCAGCGCATTCACGGTGAAATTATGCTTAACTTTACTGTAATACAATTTAAGCTAGATTCAACATAGATTGTTCAGAATCAAACTTAAGGCCCAACATATAGTATATGACATCTTTGCTAATGTTGAAATTTATCACCTTTTGCAGATTTCTTATCCTAATATTTTGATCAAAATGAACACTTGTTTGCATTCTATATACAATATATAAAGTTCAATATTCAATGTTTATATTCAATGTTTGATTCTCTAATATTTATTTACTTATCTTAGATTACATTACATTCATCCCAGAACTGTCAGGAAGTTGCTCTAATGTACACATGAAAAAGCATGTCCTCACTTTTGAAATTTAAGACACAAACTTTACATTGGTCTTTACTGAGGATGAGGTTGCCACCACATGTCACTAGAAGTACGGATAGTAGAAAAATGGTACACAGACTGGCTGTGCTTAAAGTGATTTCATTTGGACTAGATGGATGCTTCCTAGCTTGTTGAACACCGAATACTTTACTATATTGTCACAAGTGACAAGTTACAGTGAAATTCTTTGCTTGGGTATGCAATTATCGCCCCATAAAGGGTGGCGACAAAGTTGCAAATCGTCCTATGTCAAGTCCACGTATGTTCTCCCCCCAGCCCTCACGACACTTCCCAACGCCGGGTCCTCCATTGTTCTTCCCCCTCACGGTGGTCCCCCCACGCCAGGTCCTAAATTGTGGGGGGGAGGGATTGACAAATTGGGAGTATAAAGATGGAGTTGAAGGGGAAGTGGCTACAGGAAAAATTACAAAAGATTCTCAAATTAATGGGAAGGAAAGCTTGAGAATGGACAACATAGTAAGGTCAGGGCCAATTGCAAGAGGGGAAGTGAATACGGAGGTCAAAGTACTGTATATGAATGCGCGAAGTATAAGGAATAAAGTGGACGAGCTTGAAGCTCAATTAGAAACTGGCAAGTATGATGCTGTGGGAATTACTGAGACATGGCTGCAAATGGGCCAAGGCTGGGAACTGAATATTCAAGGGTATACCTCCCATCGAAAAGACAGACAGGTGGGCAGAGGGGGTGGGGTTGCCCTGTTGGTGAGGAATGAAATTCACTCCCTTGCAAGGGGTGACATTGAAACAGGAGATGTGGAGTCAGTATGGATAGAACTAAGGAATTGTAAGGGTACAAATACCCTAATGGGACTAATCTACAGGCCCCCAAACAGTCGCCTGGACATAGGGCGCAAGTTGAATCAGGAGTTAAAATTGGCATGTAGCAAAAGTAATGCTGTGGTTGTTATGGGAGATTTCAACATGCAGGTAGACTGGGAAAATCAGGTTGGTACTGGACCCCAAGAAAGGGACTTTGTCGAGTGCCTTTGTGATGGATTCTTTGAACAGCTTGTATTGGAGCCTACCAGGGAGAAGGCAATTCTGAATTTAGTGTTATGTAATGAACCGGATTTGATAAAGGACCTCGAGGTTAAAGAGCCATTAGGAGACAGTGACCATAACATGGTCAGGTTTAATCTACAATTGGAGAGGGAGAAGTGTAGATCGGAGGTGTCAGTGTTGCAGTTGAATAAAGGGGACTATGGGACCATGAGGGAGGAGCTGGCCAAAGTTGACTGGAAAGATACACTAGCAGGGATGACAGTGGAACAAAAATGGCAGGTGTTTCTAGGAATAATACAGAAGGTGCAGGATCAGTTCATTCCTAGGAGGAAGAAAGATTCTAAGGGGAGAAAGGGACGACCATGGCTGACAAGGGACGTCAGGGACAGTATAAAAATTAAAGCGAAGAAGTACAATGTAGCAAAGATGAGCGGGAAGCAACAGGATTGGGTAATGTTTAAAGAACAACAGAAGATAACCAAAAAGACAATATGGGGAGAAAAGATGAGGTACGAAGGTAAGCTAGCCAAGAATAAAAGCATTGATAGTAAAGTTTCTTTAGGTATATGAAGAGGAAAAAATTAGTTAAGACGAAAGTTGGACCCTTGAAGAATGAAAAAGGTGAATTTATTATGGGGAACAAGGAAATGGCAGATGTTGAACAGGTACTTTGGATCTGTCTTCACTAAGGAGGACACAAACAATCTTCCTGATATAGTAGTGGCCAGAGGATCTGGGGTGACAGAGGAACTGAAGGAAATCCACATTAGGCAGGAAATGGTGTTGGATAGGCTGATGGGACTGAAGGCTGATAAATCTCCAGGGCCTGATGGTCTGCATCCAAGGGTACTTAAGGAAGTGGCTCTAGAAACCGTGGATGCATTGGTGATAATTTTCCAATGTTCTATAGACTCAGGATCAGTTCCTGGGGATTGGAGGGTAGCTAATGTTATCCCACTTTTTAAGAAAGGCGGGAGAGAGAAAACGGAATTATAGACCAGTTAGCCTGACATCGGTGGTAGGGAAGATGCTGGAGTCAATTATAAAAGATGAGATAGCCACACATTTGGATAGTAGTAACAGGATCGGTCCTAGTCAGCATGGATTTACGAAGGGGAAATTATGCTTGACTAATCTTCTGGAATGTTTTGAAGATGTAACTAGGAAAATGGACAAGGGAGAGCCAGTGGATGTAGTGTACCTGGACTTTCAGAAAGCATTTGTACTTCCGGTGGCGCTGGTGCCAGCAGCCTCCACCTTCAGCCTGGTATCTTTTTGTTTTTTTGTTTTTTTAGTTATGTTAAAGTGTGTTTTTGATGTTTTTTTAAATGTCTTTATGTGGGGGAAGAGGGTACGGTAAGGGGTATACTGTCCTTCAGTCACTTCCTGGAGAGGACGCGACTATTATTCGAGTCGCGTCCTCACGCCCCCAGCGGCCTACCTACTGGATTGGCGTGGCCTTTCCTGCCGGGATCGACCAGAACTCCAGCAGCGGCGGGACAGCGCTGTAACATCGCTGGGCTGGCGATGCCTTACCGGGGATCGCCGTCTGGAGCCCGGAGTGCTGGGCCTGCGGCACCGACATCATGGAGCTGCGGTTTGCGGAGCTCCCAACGCGGGCGGCGCTGATCAACAACGCGGGGTCCTGCGACTCCGCCCGGCTCGGCCTGCGGACTCGGGAGCTGCGGACTCCGGCTGTGGGAGGCGGCTGATCAGGAGGTCCGGGCCGCTGAGGAGGAGGATGTTCACCGTCGGGGATCGGCGTCGGCGTTCCACCAGCCCGGCGTGAGGGCCTGAACATCGGGCCGCCCGGTGCGGCGACTGCAGGTGCTCGGAAGGCCCAGACCACGGATGAACATCTGAGAAGATCGGAGGGGAGGCTGGCTGGACTATGGTGCCTTCCTCACCTTGGTGCCACTGTGTTATGTTGTGTCGTGGACTTTCTGTGTTTGTGCTTTTCTTTTTTTAATTCAATTTTATTTTTAATATGTTTTATTATTTATTATTTATTTATTTTTATGCTACTGCCTGTAAGGAAAATTCATTTTGTTGTCTCTAATTGAGACAATGACAATAAATTTGAATACAATACAATACAACAATACAATTTGATCAGGACCCACTTTTCAAGAAAGGAGCGAGAGAGAAAACTGGGAATTACAGACCAGTTAGCCTGACCGGTGGTGGGAAAGATGCTGGAGTCAATTATTAAAGTGGTAATAATGCGGCATTTGGATAGCAGTAAAATGATTAGTCCGTCAACATGGATTTATGAAAGGGAAGTTATGCTTGATTAATCTTCTGGAATTTTTTGAGGATGTGACAAGTAAAATGGACGAAGGGGTGCCAGTGGATGTAGTGTACCTAGACTTTCAGAAAGCCTTTGATAAGGTCCCGCACGGGAGACTGGTGACTAAAATTAGAGCACATGGTATTGGGGGTACGGTGTTGACATGGATAGAAAATTGGTCGGCAGACCGGAAGCAAAGAGTAGGAGTGAACGGGTCCTTTTCAGAATAGCAGGCAGTGGCGAGTGGAGTGCCACAAGGCTCGGTGTTGGGGCCGCAACTGTTTACCGTATATATTAATGATTTGGAAGAGGAAGTTTGGAGCAACACTAGCAAGTTTGCGGATGACACAAAGCTGGGTGGCAGTGTGAACTGTGAAGAGGATGTTAGGAGGTTGCAGGGTGACCTGGACAGGTTGAGTGAGTGGGCAGATGCGTGGCAGATGCAGTATAATATAGATAAATGTGAGGTTATCCACTTTGGCGGTAAAAACAAGGGGGCAGATTAATTATCTCAATGGGGTTAGGTTAGGTAAGGGGGAGGTGCAACAAGACCTGGACGTCCTTGTACACCGGTCACTGAAAGTTGACATGCCGGTACAGCAGGCAGTGAAGAAAGCTAATGGAATGTTGGCCTTCATAACAAGAGGATTTCAGTATAGGACTAAAGAGGTTCTTCTGCAGTTGTATAGGGCTCTGGTGTGACCACGTCTAGAGTATTGTGTACAGTTTTGGTCTCCTAATTTGAGGAAGGACATCCTTGTGTTTGAGGCAGTGCAGCGTGGGTTCACGAGATTGATCCCTGGGATGGCGGGACTGTCATATGAGGAAAGATTGAAAATACTAGGCTTATATTCACTGCAGTTTAGAAGGATGAGGGGGATCTTATAGAAACATACAAAATTATGGAAGGACTCGACAAGCTAGATGCAGGAAAAATGTTCCCAATGTTAGGCGAGTCCAGAACCAAGGGCCACAGTCTTAGAATAAATGGTCATTTAAGACTGTTGTGAGAAAAAACTTTTTCACCCAGAGAGTTGTGATCTTATGGAATTCCCTGCCACAGAGGGCAGTGGAGGCCAAGTCACTGGATGGATTTAAGAGAGAGTTAGATTGAGGTCTCGGGGCTAGTGGAGTTAAGGGATATGGGGAGAAGGCAGGCACGGGTTCTATGTCCCGCATAGGAGATTAGTGGGCAAAATTAGGGCACATGGTGTTGGGGGTAGAGTGCTGACCTGGATAGAGAAGTGGTTGGCAGACAGGAAACAAAGAGTAGGGATTAACGGGTCCCTTTCAGAATGGCAGGCAATGACTAGTGGGGTACCGCAAGGCTCGGTGCTCGGTGCCCACAGCTATTTACAATATACATCAATGATTTGGATGAAGGGATTCAAAGTAACATTAGCAAATTTGCAGATGACACAAAGCTGGGTGGCACTGTGAACTGTGAGGAGGATGCTATGAGAATGCAGGATGACTTGGACAGGTTGGGGAAGTGGGCAGATGCATGGCAGATGAAGTTTAATGTGGATAAATGTGAGGTTATCCACTTTGGTAGCAAAAACAGGAAGGCAGATTACTATCGAAATGGCGTCAAGTTGGGAAAAGGGGAAGCACAACGGGATCTGGGGGTCCTTGTACATCAGTCTACGAAAGGTACAGCAGGCAGTGAAGAAAGCGAATGGCATGTTGGCCTTTATAACAAGAGGAATCGAATATTGGAGCAAAGAGGGGCTTCTGCAGTTTGTCAGAGCCCTAATGAGACCACACCTGGAGTATTGTGTGCAATTTTGGTCCCTTAATTTGAGGAAGGACATTCTTGCTATTGAGGTAGTGCAGCGTAGGTTTACAAGGTTAATTCCCAGGATGGCGGGACTGTCATATGCTGAGAGAATGGAGCAGCTGGGCTTGTACACTCTGGAGTTTAGAAGGATGAGAGGGTAACTCATTAAAACATATAAGATTGTTAAGGGCTTGGACACGCTAGAGGCAGGAAACATGTTCCCGATGTTGGGGGAGTCCAGAACCAGGGGCCACAGTTTAAGAATAAGGAGTAAGCCATTTAGAACAGAGACGAGGAAAAAAATGTTCTCACAGAGAGTGGTGAGTCTATGGAATTCTCTGCCTCAGAGGGTGGTGGAGGCAGGTTCTCTGGATGCTTTCAAGAGAGAGCTATATAGGGCTCTTAAAAATAGCGGAGTCAAGGGATATGGGGAGAAGGCAAGAACGCGGTACTGATTGTGGATGATCAGCCATGATCACATTGAATGGCGGTGCTTGCTCGAAGGGCCAAATGGCCTACTCCTGCACCTATTGTCTATTGTCGTCTTTTGTTCCTCACTCCGCGACGGTGGCCTCACTCCCACTTGGCAATCGCTTCGCACAGCACCTCCACTCAGTTCGCAATAACCAACCTGATCTCCCGGAGGCTCAGCACTTTAACTCCTCCTCCATATCCAAATCCAACCTTTCTGTCCTGGGCCTCCTCCATGGCCCACCGCAAATTGGAGGAACAGCACCTCATATTTTGCTTGGATGGTTTACACCCCAGCTGTATGAACATTGGCTTCTCCAATTTTAGGTAGTCCTTGCTTGTTCCCTCCTTCCCCTCCCATTCCCAGCTGTCCCACAGCCTATTGTCTCCGCCTCTTCCTTTCTTTTTCCCGCCCCCCCGACCCGACATCAGTCTGAAGAATGGCGTCGACCCGAAACGTCGCCTATTCCTTCGCTGCATAGATGCTGCCTCACCCTCTGATTTTCTCCAGCTTCTTTGTCTCCCACCCATTCACACGTACTGATATCCCACTTTCCTCACCCACTCCCTACACACACATTAGGGGCAATTTTACAGAGACAGGTTAACCTACAAAGCCAATGCGTCTTTGGGATGTGGCAGGAAACCCACACGCTTGCAGGGAGAATGTGCAAATTCAATACAGACAGTGCCCGAGGACAGGATCGAACACAGATCTCTGGCATGTGAGGCAATAAGTCTACCAGCTGTGCCACTATTTTGTTTTCCAATACACAAAAAATTATACGTTGAAAACTTTGGTTACTAAAAAAAATAAACTATCCATTTTCAGTCTTAAATCTCTAAGTCACTCTATTTCCCCCTTTACAGCTACTGTATGTTTTAATTCAGTCCAAGACTATGGGGCAGTTCATTGGCCATAAAGTTGCTGCCTAAAGGGCCTGTCCCACGAGCATGCAACTGCATGCGGCAAGCGCGACTAAACCGGAAGCGGGGGCCGCGCGGAGGTCGAATGGTCCCCGTACAGGGCCGGACCCACCAGCATGCGACTGCACGCGGCGAGCGCGACCAAACCAGAAGCGGGGGCCGCGCGGAGGTCGAGTGAGTGACTTGAAGTTCGAGCGAAGTCCGCGGGAAGTTCGCGTGTGACGTACGCCGTCAAAACGGTGCGTACGCCCGTCGAGGCGGTGCGTACGGACTCAATGCGGCTGCGGGCCGGCAGGCCGTTGCCGCGCGGAATTTTTGAACACTCAGTTTTCCGGAGTCCCGCGCGATGTTGGGACCAGCTCCGCACAACTCCATACGGCTCCGGCGATCGGCCCCGCGAGGCCATACGGCTCAAGCGACCACGTTAGGTCGCGTTTGCCGCATGCAGTCGCATGCTCGTGGGACAGGCCCTTAAAAGTGCCAGAGACCCGGAATTGATCCTGAATATGGGTGCTGTCTGGATGGTTTGCACCTTTTCCCTTTGATCGCATGGGTTTTCTCCAGGAGCTCTTGTTTCCTTCCACATTCCAAAGGTGTGCCGGAACCTTTTTCAGACCCAACCCAAAACGTAATATTTTCCTTTTGACCAGAGATTCTGTCTTGACCTGTTGAGTTACTCCAGCTTTTTGTGTCTATCTTTAGTTTAAACCAGCATCTGCAGTTCCTTTGATTAGAAACATAGAAAATAGGTGCAGGAGTAGGCCATTCGGCCCTTCGAGCCTGCACCGCCATTCAATATGATCATGGCTGATCATCCAACTCAGCATCCTGTACCTGCCTTCTTTCCATACCCCCTGATCCCTTTAGCCACAAGGGCCACATCTAACTCCCTCTTAAATATTGCCAATGAACTGGCCTCAACTACCTTCTGTGGCAGAGAGTTCCAGAGATTCACCACTCTCTGTGTGAAAAATGTTTTTCTCATCTCAGTCCTAAAGGATTTCCCCTTTATCCTTAAACTGTGACCCCCTTGTCCTGGACTCCCCCAACATCGGGAACAATCTTCTTGCATCTAGCCTGTCCAACCCCTTAAGAATTTTGTAAGTTTCTATAAGATCCCCCCTCAATCTTCTAAATTCCAGCGAGAACAAGCCGAGTTTATCCAGTCTTTCTTCATATGAAAGTCCTGACATCCCAGGAATCAGTCTGGTGAACCTTCTCTGTACTCCTTCTATGGCAA
Organism: Amblyraja radiata; assembly: GCF_010909765.2. Classification (NCBI taxonomy): domain Eukaryota; kingdom Metazoa; phylum Chordata; class Chondrichthyes; order Rajiformes; family Rajidae; genus Amblyraja; species Amblyraja radiata. Next base: position 69,998,953 of record NC_045957.1, read on the forward strand.
GAATATCTTTCCTCAAATTTGGAGACCAAAACTGTACGCAATTTGTGGATTTGTGGACTTTAGGAGAGCTCCCTCTCCCCTCACCCCACTCACCATCAACAACACCATACTCACATCTGTGGAGTATTTTAAGTTCCTGGGAACAATCATCTCCAAGGACCTTAAGTGGGGGTCTATCATCGACTCCACAGTCAAAAATGCACAACAGAGGATGTACTTCCTATGGCAGCTGAGGAAGCACAATCTGCCACAGGCAATGATGGTCCAATTCTACACAACCATTGTAGAGTCTGTCCTCACCTTCTCCATCATGGTCTGGTTTGGCTCAGCCACCAAGCACGACACCTGGAGGCTGCAGTGAATCGTCCGATCAGCTGAGAAGGTTATTGGCTGCAACCTTCCCTCCATTGATGAACTGTACACTGCAAGGGCCAGGAAGCGAGTGGGCAAGAGCATCTCTGACCCCTCTCACCCTGGCCACAAATTCTTTGAACCACTTCCCTCTGGAAGGCAACTCTGGATTGTCAAAGCTGCCACAGCCAGACATAAAAACTGTTTTTATCCACGAGTAGTTGCTCTACTCAACAGTCAAAAATCTGTAGCCTCCCTTTGATCTGGTATTTTGTTGGTTCACATGCTTGATCAATGGTGTTTTATCATTAATGTTTTATTATTATTAATGTTTAGTGTTTTCTGAGTCATTCGTAACTGTCACTGTATGTCATGTTGTTACTTGTGGGTGGAGCACCAAGACAAATTCCTTGTATGTGAATACATGGCCAATAAACTTCCTTACTTCCTACACACACGATACTATACAACAGAACTTTATTAATCCCAGGAGGGAAATTGTGTGTGTGGGTATATATAATATACACACACGAACACGCACATGCTCCAGCTCCAGCTCCAGAGCTGGGTTTCAACGGTCGCGGCGAGGCTGTGACCAGACAGCAATGGCGGCCAGATCTCCCACAATGTTAAGGGAGAGAGAAAGTGCCTGGCGCCGACCAGTTGCCATGGTAGTGCGCATGTGCAGGGTGGCCGATGATGTGCAGGCCGTGGTTGTGCGCATGTGCAGGGGGAGGATGTGCTGGCCGTGGCAGTACACATGTGCAGGGCAGCCGAGGATGTGCTTGTCATGGCGGTGTGCATGTTCAAGGCGGTCGGCCGTGCCGGCGGATGAAGTGCGGCCGGAGAGCGGAGACCCGGCGGCCCGGACATGGATGGCGGGCGGAGACGGAGAGTGACAGAGAGAGAGATAGAGAGGGGGGTCTGCTCAGAGTTGAACGGTAAATGTCCCGGGTGCTCTGAGAGTGGCGCCCGTGCGCCGGCAGCGCAGCCTATGCCCGGTCCCGGGGCCGCGGCTGCGGGTCAGACGCCCGCCAAATACGAGGGAATTCCCTTCCCTGTGCCCAGGAATCCGGGATCACCCCAATGCTGCACCGCAACCACTGGAAGAGTGACCGTCCCCCGTCCCTATTCATTAACCCCGCCCCCACAGGGCAATTTTATCTCAATACCAGGAATGTGCATCTACCTAATTCAGGGATTGATCCTGATCTACTTGATTTTTTTTATTGCTTGCCAAGCCGGGCAAAATGGCACGGCTAATAGGTTACCCGGCGGGACTTTAGGTGGCCATTGGCAACCGGGCAACCGTTAATTACGAGCCCTGCGGATACATTTTGGCAGAAAGAACAGGGAAGACATTGTAGGCATTAAAAAATATTCAGAAGATGGAACTCAGTCCATAAACCTTTGAAAGCGGCAGGATATGTTGAGAGGATGGAGTTCCTGAAGCATTTACAATTCGGGACTTTGTAAATAGAGACAGAGAGTACAAAAAAGGAAAATTGTATTAATTATTTTTTTTTAAATGCTGTTTAGGCCAGAATAAGCCAATAGAATTGATGTTAAGAGAATTAAGTTTCAGGTGAAGGCCAGTGACCATGTTTCAGTCTTATCAGTGTCCTTGGTTGCGCACCCTGGAAGCATGTCGGCAGTGGAAAAGCCCAACTGTGCAATCACCATATATTGATCAGATGGTTCAGTTCGAAGCAATCGCATGTGAGGAAACCAGAAATTAGTTTTCTATTCTGAAAATGATCTATGACTGTAGTTGAAAAAATAAATCAAAATTTGCAGTCAGGAGCAAGTTTCTAATTAAAATTGAAATTATGGTGCCTTTCAAAGGGACCCTTGGGCATTCACATGCAAAAAGGCAGCATCTGTTCTGATTGAGCTGGGCAATTAGTTCTGCCCATTTTGACCTCGTTATTTCTGAAAAATACATTAGAAAGATTAATGATAAAACATGAAGTTTGTTTTGAAGTAAAACTTCAGAATATGAATTCATCAAGCTTTTTGGGGGCGCAACTTTGCCATTCTTTTTGTACTCCAAAGGAAGTTAGACGGATTTGTTAGCAACCAATTATCACTCTCTTGCCAACTAAACATGCTAACCTAAGGAACAGGAATAGAAATGGACTTTCTGCCCACTTGAGCCTGCTGTGCAATTCCATATGATCACGTTCGATCTGATTATTCGCCTCACTCACTCTCCTGTATGATTCACATATACTTTGATTCTTGAATAGTCCATCTTAAGCTTGAATACACTTAATGACTCATTCATTAATGAATATACGCAATGACTACATTCACACTCTGGGTTAGGAGAATTCCAAAGATTCTGAAGCCACTGAACCAATCTACGTGGTATCTGATCTGTGGTCATCTTGGACAAGACTAGATATTGGAGCTGTGTCCTGACAGTAATCAATATTTATTGTCATCTTTTGTTTGATTTGAGGTTGTTAAATTCGGCATCCTTCGTGAAGTAGGCAATTTCCTTCCAAATATATTACAAAGAAATTTGCTACAGGATTTTGTTTTGTAGAAGTTAGGAGAAATGCATTTGTTATTACTTGCTTGCCTTAATATGATCTTGAACATTACTTTTTTCCAGGTGGACGAGATAAGCGTGGAGGGCCCGTCTTGACATTTCCAGCACGCAGCAACCATGACAGAATAAGACAAGAAGATCTTAGGCGGCTTATCTCTTATTTAGCTAATATTCCAAGGTATATAACCTGCATTAATGTTCTGAAAATTGTACTAGTTGTGTATTTTGCACAATTTATATTGCTGCAAAACTGTCTTTGTTCAAAATGTGAATGGTGGGAAAAATTAATATTCTGCCAAATATCTATTTGTAATTTTGCTTAGAAACTTGGTAAATATTAAATGATGGCACTGGGAAGTACTGCTGTTACTGATGATATAGGTTGGCAACTATCAGTACATAATATATTTTAGAAAGTCAACAATATTTGGCTAACAAATTTGGTTTAACAAATATTTAACACAGTTAGTTTTATTTGTTTTAACTCAGATTTAAATGAATGATTGACTTTGCCTATTGTTCCATTTGTGGAAGAGTTTGAACCACCACTTTCTGTTTGTGCAAGTATTTCCAAGCGCTAATTTTAGATTTCACTCTCCAATCAGAAACGATTGTTTTTCTCGATTGGTTAATGGGTGGAAAACAGTAAGGAGGAATTAACTGGTCATTTTGGGTTGGGAAGATGTGACTAGTGGAATTTCACAGTGATCACTGCTAATGCCTTGGCTGTTCATAGTCTACATCGGAGATTGGGTGGGGGCGGTGTTGACGATCAACTTTGCTGATTACACTAAAATAGGTAGCAGTGTGAGCCTTGTCAAGCATGCAGCGTCTTCTGGGAGAATAGACAGGATAAGTTAATGGGCAAGGATGTGGCGGCAGCTGGGATATAATATGAAAAAATTGGAGAACATTTACTTTGGTACTAAAACAGAAAGACAGCATACTGTGAAAAAGTGAGTGAAGTTTTAGGAGAACTTTGGCAGCCTGGTATACAAATCACTAATGTGGAGTGATGTCAAGCAATTAGGAAAATAAGCACTTGTTTAAGAAGTAACTGCAGATGCTGGAAAATCAAAGGTAGACAAAAATGCTGGAGAAACTCAGCGGGTGAGGCAGCATCTATGGAGCGAAGTAAATAGGCAACGTTTCGGGCCGAAACCTTTCATCAGACTGATGTGAGGGTGGGGGGGAGGAGGGGGGGAGGGAAGAAGAAAGGAAGAGGTGGAGGGAGAGCTGAGAAGGGGAGGAGATAGTAAAGACTACCTGAAATTAGAGAAGTTAATGTTCATACCGCTGGGGTGCAAACTGCCCAAGCGAAATATGAGGTGCTGCTCCTCCAATTTACAGTGGTAAATCACTCCGGCCATGGAGGAGGCCCAGGACAGAAAGGTCGGATTCGGAATGGGAGGGGGACTTGAAGTGCTGAGCCACCAGGAGATCAGGTTGGTTATTGCGAACCGAGCTGAGGTATTCGGCGAAGCGATCGCCAAGCCTACGCTTGGTCTCACCGATGTAGAGCAGCTGACATCTAGAGCAGCTGATGCAATAGATGAGGTTGGAGGAGGTGCAAGTGAACCTCTGCCGCACCTGGAAGGACTGCTTGGGTCCTTGAATGGAATCAAGGGGGGAGGTAAAGTGACAGGTGTAGCATTTCTTGCGGTTGCAAGGGAAAGTGCCAGGAGAGGGGGTAGTACGGGTGGGAAGGGATGAATTAACCAGGGAGTTGCGGAGGGAGCGGTCTCTGCGGAAAGCAGACATGGGGAGGAGATGGGAAGATGTGGCGAGTGGTGGGGTCACGTTGGAGGTGGCGAAAATGACGGAGGACTATTTGTTGTACATGACGGCTGGTGGGGTGAAAGGTGAGGACTAGGGGGAGAGAGAGCAGAGTCATGGGGTATAGACGAGACCCTGGTGAGAGCCTTGTCTATGGTAGAAGAGGGGAACCCCCATTCCCTGAAGAATGAGGACATCTCCGATGCCCTGGTGTGGAACACCTCATCCTGGGTGCAGATGCAGCGTAGACGGAGGAATTGGGAGTAGGGGATGAAGTCCTTACAGGAAGCAGGGTGGGAACAAATGTAGAGTCAAGACAGTTCTTATCTTCTTTCACTTCTCCTACCAACTCTCCCCGCTCTCCTCTCTTGCCCCACCTTCTCCTTCCTCCCCTCTTTATGCAGTCTGTGTGTCTTGTTTATATGTACGCTCACTTTGTGCCTTGTTTTCTTCTCTCCAGTGAGGAGGTGTGTAAGCGTGGATTCACTGTGATTGTTGACATGCGAGGCTCCAAATGGGATTCCATTAAACCGCTGCTGAAGATTCTACAGGAGTCATTTCCTGGCTGTATTCACGTTGCACTGATCATCAAGCCAGACAACTTCTGGCAGAAGCAAAGGACTAACTTTGGCAGCTCAAAGTTTGAGTTTGAGGTACTTTGAGACAGATAACAGAATAAATCCAAAAGTAGATTTAATGGTTCACAGCAAATTTTTGGCAAAGCACTAACTTCTTTATTTCAAAACAAGAGATTTGAAAGTTTATTTAAAGTTTCAACCTAACCGTCACTAGTGACAAGACAAACTATTGCCGTATTTGTGAGTAAATCCTGGAAGTTTCTAAACATGTTTTGTGAAAACACATCTAGTCCTAAGTACTGTTTATAACTAACTTAAGCAAGGTACTTGTCATTGTTTAAATCTCTTAAGAAACAATATTTAGGATTGGTTTATATAGATACATAGATACATAGAAAATAGGTGCAGGAGTAGGCCATTCGGCCCTTCGAGCCTGCACCGCCATTCAATATGATCATGGCTGATCATCCAACTCAGTATCCCGTACCTGCCTTCTCTCCATACCCCCTGATCCCTTTAGCCACAAGGGCCACATCTAACTCCCTCTTAATATAGCCAATGAACTGGCTAATTTAAGAAATTAATCCATTTAACTAACAGGAAAAAGCTGGTATAGTGGACTAAACATTTGAGAATTTGACCTGATGAGTTGGACTTTGTTACTTAAGTTATCTCATAACATTTTCATCCAAAAATAATCAGAATCTCCGTAGGCACACTTGCTTCTTCACTATATTGTGTGATAAGATAATGTTCAGTTCGTTATGCAATCTATTGGAGCAAAGTTTTTAAGGAGTCCTTAACTGCGTTTACGTGACTCTTTGGTGAACTGTTATTCAGAGTTCCCACAATTAGTAACTGAATGAAAGAAAGCCTGCTGCAACTTCTATTGAATGATTACGGCATGTTATTCATCACGTCTTTCTAATTGCTGAGACTTAAAAACCAGTGATTTATTTTTGAGTGAAGCCATGGTGGTCATTATTCTGCAGGTTGGTTTCTAAAAATTGGGTACAAATTGACTAAATGTGAGATAATGCATAGGTCATTTTTTGTTTTCAAATTTTGGGTATAATATTTTTTAAATTCTGTGAAAAATGCTAGTTCACAACATGATTAATGGATGCCCCCGATCACCAGAAAATATTTTTGGTCAACTAGGTATCAATAATGTGTAACACACATTAAATGTAGTGACAATTTGCAGGGATGAAAATTGTGGTCTTGTCGGAGAAAAATGTATAATAAGAAAACAAGGTTAGTCAAAAGCTGCTCTTAAAATGAGACATGAATGTACAAAGAGCCGTGATTGCACGTTATGGTATTTGGCAGCGAGGAAGGAACTGCAGATGCTGGTTTAAACCAAAAATAGACACAAAAAGCTGGAGGAACTCAACAGATCAGACAGCATCTCTGGAGAAAAGGAATAGGAGTCGTTTCAGGTCGAGACCCTTCTTCAGAGTTTATGTTGGAGGAGAACAGTTTGCTACAAGTCAGCGAGATAAAGGCGATGGTCATGTGGGACAATGTGAGGGAAATTTAAAATGGTTGCATTTTGAGCAAGGTAAAATTTGATGAGTGCGGATTATGGAAACCTAGAAAAATAGGAAATGAAAGTCGATTTTGATTCGACAGAACTCCAGTTAAAGGTTTCAGTAATTCAGTGGTTACCGTGGGATGGAAAAGTTTGATTAGGTAGCCTTGGTGAAGAATGGTAGTTAAGTTAGAAATTTAGTTAAATTCACAATCAGTGTATTAAAGCTTTGGGCAGTCTGCTTCAATCTAAGTATTAGCCAGTGGAAGGAACTAGAGAAAATGGTGGAGGGTGACAATAAATTATATCTCTTTCCTAATAAAAGATGTGTTGCATGAGTTGGTATTTTAAAAGCAGTCTGAAAGGATAGTGGTGGCAGCGACAGTAGGTGGTGGAAATATAGAGCAAGAGTGCATTAATGAAAATTGAACTGTTGCTTCCCGATAATGTTGTGAAGAGAAAAACTGTATTGGACACAAAGAGGTTAAATATAAAATTCAAGGGGCTATCTAGCTGGAAGTTGTGAAGCAGTGAGAGAAGCTGTTGCTTGAAATGTTTTGGGTCCATTGGAATAGACGGTAGGGAATTGCGTAAGGCTGGATAGAGTGGAGGTGAAACAGTTGAAGCAAATGTGTAAACAAGGTACAGTTTAAAGTAAAACTACTCATTCAGTTATCAAAAAGTCTGCAATAGCCACTGGACATTCCAAACAAAACTTCAGGAACTGTTTAGAGATCGTAAAACTTGAAATTAATTACTTCACAAACTAGGTATACAATAAAACATTTAATGAAGTGCCTGACGTTGATTGTTTTATTAATGGAAAATGTTATTTTTTTGCTGCAGGTTTTTGCGGCAGGTTTTGAGATTGCACTAAAGTTCTGCAAGTAGTGTTGGTTTGTACCTCAATCTCTTGGTAGGCTGTTCCTTTTTTGCAGAGAATACTATATACTTCCCTCTGGGTGGGGGTGAAATATTTAAGTCTTGGATTTTAAACTATATATCCTATAAGTTTCTAAAGTTTGATATATTATTCTTGGTTGCCATGTCTTTTAAAATAAATCTATGCTATCTTTACTGGAGAGAAAATCAGATCCGTAAAAAATGTAAATCCTGAGTTCTGCCAACATAAACAAAAGCATTTTTCAAGCAGTGTAATAAGTTTCACATAAGTGTAATCTTTGATAGTGACTTATTATCCAATTTGGTAACATGTTCTCTGCTTTTAGACTAACATGGTGTCCATAGAAGGTCTTACCAAAGTAGTTGACCCATCGCAGCTTACTCCGGAGTTTGATGGCTGTCTGGACTACAACCACGAGGAATGGATTGAAATTCGTGTGGCCTTTGAAGACTTTATAAGCAATGCATCACACATGTTGTCCAGACTGGAAGAGCTACAGGAAATGCTCGCCAAAAAAGACTTCCCTCAGGACTTGGAAGGAGCAAGAAAGATGATTGATGAACATTCGCTGCTGAAGAAGAAAGTAATCAAAGCTCCAATTGAAGAACTAGATCTAGAAGGGCAGAAATTGCTGCAAAGGATTCAAAGCAGTGAAAGTTTTCCCCATAAAAACTCGATATCAGGGAATGCAGATTTTCAGGGCCTTGTACCAAAAGTGTCCAGTATGTTGGACAGACTACACTCAACCAGACAGCATCTGCATCAGATGTGGCATATACGCAAGCTGAAACTCGATCAATGCTTTCAGCTAAGGCTGTTTGAACAAGATGCAGAAAAGGTAAGGATTGATAAGCCATTTAGGTTGCATTAACAATCCTGGCTGGTTTTGGAGTGATATTGGAGTGATATTGTTATTTCCAAAGTTAATTTAAATTCAAGTGTGCTGAGAACCATTGAAATTTATAGTACACGAGGAAGCCATTTAGTCCATCTTATTTGTGACAACTGAGGAAAACAGTCTTTTCCAGCTTTTGGTTCACAGGGTTAAAGATTATGGTTCCAGCACTCTTTGTAATGGCAGGAATCGGTATGTTATGGGAAGATAGTAGTGGGGGAATGGGCGTTGTGTGGGTGTGGGGGAAGGTGAGGTGGGGGAATAGGAGGAGTAGAAGAAAGGGGTATAGGGGCAGAGGGGTGACATTTCCCATATTTCCATTACATTTAGTTTGAAGGTATTCCTTCTGTCATCACCCCATAACCTGAAAAGTGGTGTTCAGAACTGAACCAAATGGGCTTGATCCAAAGCTTAAAATTAATAAAACATCCTTAAATTCCAAACCTTTTCCTGTTTTTTTGTGAATCTTTAAAGATAGAGGATGCTATCCCATTAACCTCTTTCATTGTATCTTGTACCTGTCAGTCGTGGGAGATTTATGTACTTGGGTCCCTAAATTTTCTTGGATCCAAATAGGAAAGACTCATACTTCTAATTGAAGTTCATAGTGTTGCAGATTTTTCAATCTGTCAGTTTTCAAAATCTGTCAGTGTCCCTTTTGTATGTTGTCCCTTATTTGTTAACTTGGTGTCATCAATTTACTTGGATGTATCCTTTCATCTGTATCATATATAATGCTGGGGACAGTTCCTGTGTCTCCACACGGAACATCAAGTTTGTATCCATTGTCTCTCATCCTGATCTATTACCCATAACAAATTCAAGTTGAGTTAAAAAAATCAAGGCTTTAAACATGTTTTTAAACCCTTCACATGAAAAGAACACAAGAATGTAAGTAGGATTGGGTGTGACTCATCCAGCCTGGTGTACTGTTCACAAGATTGCAGCTAAATTTCTACTCAATTTTCCCACCTTAGAATTTTGAAGTTTTCAATGAGTTCACCTCTCAGCCATTGAAATTTGGAGAGTATCTGCTTAATCTCTTCTATTAGCACAAACTTCCCATATCAAGAATCAACGGAATAAAACTTTGTTGCACTCTGTTGCAAATATATTTCCCCTTGGGCAGGGAGAGCAAACCAGGATAAAATATTCCAAAGGCAGCTCACCAGCACCCTACCATAAAGCAGCAAGATTGACTCTTATTCTTGGATCCTAATACTGGTCAACGTATCATTTGTCTTTTACTTGGAGCCATAGGACCTTAGAGCTATACAACATGGAAACAGGCCCTTTGGCCCACCTTATCTGTGCCGACCAAGTTGCCTAAATGAGCTTGTCCGGCTTGCCAATGCCTGGCCTATAGCCATCCAATCGCTAGCATGAACCTGTCTAAATGTCTTTTAAACGTTGTCCTTCATGATTTTATATACCACTCTCTGTAAGATTGTCGTTCAGCATTCTCTGCTCCTGAGAAAAGAGACCCAGTTTACCCAGCCTGTTGATGTAATTTAAACCCTCCAGTCCAGTCACAACTTCGCAAATCCTTTTTGCATGCTATACATCTTAATGACATCCTTCTTATAGCAGGGTGTCTAGAAATGTAGCCAATACTTCAAATGTATTTAGGATATTCACTAAAGTTACCATTGTCTTGTACATCTGTAACATGATGTCCCAACACCTTGTATATCTGTAACATTACGTCCCAAAATCTTGTACGCCTGTAAAATGATGTGTCCCAACTCATGTACTCAATACCTTGACTGGTAACGGCAAGCATCTCAAGTGCCGCTTTCACAGTCCTGTCCACTGTGGGGCCACCTCATGGAACTATGTACCTGCTGCCCCAACATTCTCTGTTCTACAACAATACCTCAGGGCTTTTCCATTGCTTGCTCTAATTGCCCATTATCTTTTAGTAATTTATAGGACACTCTGAATGCCTTTCAAAACTTTCAATGGTTTCTGGTTTTGTTTTGCTCCCAGAGTATTTTATCTCACATTAACCCTGTCATCCAAACCATTGATGTTTATTGTGTGCAGCTGAAACTCTGGCCCTGATCCCTGTGGAATCCCACAACCCCAAAAATAACTTGTTCAAAAGGGAACTGCAGATGCTGGAATATCGAAGGTACACAAAATTGCTGGAGGAACTCAGCGGGTGCAGCAGCATCTATGGAGCGAAGGAAATAGGCGACGTTTCGGGCCGAAACGGGTCTGAAGAAGGGTTTCGGCCCGAAACGTCGCCTATTTCCTTCGCTCCATAGATGCTGCTGCACCCGCTGAGTTCCTCCAGCAATTTTGTGTACCTCCCAAAAATAACTTGTTTATTTCTGTTTTCTATGTGCTAATCTATCCCTGATCCATACCAATATATTGTCAACAATTTCATATGCTCTAATTTTATTTAATAATCTCTTGTGTGGAACTTATTGAAGGCTTTCTGAAAGTTCAAACACACCACATCAACTGGTTCCCCTTCACTTTGCTTATTACAACCTCAAAAAAGATTTATCAAACATTTCTCTTTCATTGACCTACTTTGAAGTTGTCCGATTCTATTATTATTTTGTGAGTGCTACCACTTTGATAATATATTCCCATGTTTTCCTTCATATTGATGTCAGGCTAACTGTGGTTTCCTATTTCCTCCCTCCTTCCTTTCTTAAATAGTGGGGTTAATTTACTACTTTCAAATTTATAGGAGCCATTCAAAATCAAATCCAAAATAAATCAAGGGCACTTTGGAAGATGACTGTCAATGCATCTAATATGTCTGATATCTTGAAAATTTATCGTGTTCCTGGAAATTACAAGCTTTCGTTCCCAATAATTTCTCCTTCTTTTGTTTTACTATGTTAACTTCTTCATTCGAGGCATTTTGTTCTCCACTAATTAGTGGACATCTTCTGAGACTTGTACTGGGAACAGACAAATTTTCACTGCAGATACTATGAATCTCGGCAAAAGCACAATTATAGTCAAAACACAGAATCAAAAAATAACAGATCAGCACTGAACGGCAGGTTATAAACTGGTACCTCGGAGTTTCAATTAACCAGGAGCAAAATGATAGTAGATTTTTAATTGTGGTGCAGCCCTACAGTTTTGGAGCAAGGCCATTTTTTTTGTTGAAGTACAGTTGGATAAGTAAGATATCTATTCATAGAATATATGTAGTGGCATAATCCTGCATTATCCATGACCAAAGCCATATTTTTCTCAAACACCTCTGCTGCATAAAAAGATCATGGGCAATTCAATGACAAAGGTCCACTTTTCCCATATCCCTTCATCTCATGACTCTCCATACATCCATTGATCCCTGTCTTATATATGTGCAGTTGCATATTGTTCTGCTTTGGAGAATTCCAAATATTAATAAGCCCCAGAGTAAAGAAATATCTTCTCAACTCAATTTTGAATCCCTAACCTGAAAAGTTGTGAACATAAGATAAGAAAAAAAAATGTAGACCATGCCGACCATTGATCTTGCTTCACCTTTCGATAAGGTCATGGCAAATCTGATCTTAGCATCAGCTCTACTTCCTTGCTTGTTCCCCACAACCATTGATTCCTCTATAAGCATGGTATCTGTCTATCCAAGCCGTGAATATATTTAAGATTTTAGTCTCCAGCTCTCTGGGGGAGAAAATTCCAAAGATCAATGATTCTCTGAAAAGGAATTATTCCTTATCTTGAACTAAAATGGCAGCTAGTTATTCTAGACCAGGCTTCCTAGTTCAATAAAATTTGGATCAATAAAACTCACTCTTATTTTTCTAAATACCAACGAGTATAGCCCAAAACTCCTCTAACTTTCCTCATTAAGACCACGCCATTCATCTCATCAATCAATCTATGCATCTTTTCTGAACAGCCTCCCAGCTTAAATGTATCCCAGCTTCAATAAGGAGATTAAAACTGTATGCAGTACTCCATGCATGATCTCTCCAGGACCCTGCAAGTTTTATCAAAATGTCTCAACTTTCATGCTCTGTTCCCTTTTTAATGAAGTCTGTTATTCCATTTGCCTTTCTGATCACTTGCTTTACCTGCATGCTAACGCGGTGTTTCATGTACAAGTATACCCATTCTTCCATATTTAAAAAAATCTGTAATGTCTTGTCTTCTAAACAATATTCTGTTTTTCTATCGGTGGATCACCTCATTTCCGCACATTATACTCCCTGCCATATCTTTGTCGAGCCTCTTAACCTATCTGTTGCTCTTTGTAGACTCTTTGTACAGTCTGTACACTGTGGACGGCCTGATTGTAATCATGTGTAGTCTTTCCACTGACTGGATAGCATGCAACAAAAGGCTTTTCACTGTACCTTAGTCCACGTGGCAATAAACTAAACTTTGCGTTCACCTTAAACTATACCCCCGTCTCCAAGTATTTTGGTGATGAGAAGCCTTTCAAGTTCTAACCTTTCCATCCCTCTCCAAGCCTTTTATTTTCATGATGAACGACTCTTAATCTTATTAAATCTAGTAGGAACAGGCGAGAAAGACCGTTGGAGTAACTCAGCTGCTCAGGCAGGATCTCTGGAGAAAGTGGATAAATGACCTTTCGGGTTGAGACTTCTTTTATAAACCAGCATCTGAGGTCCCTCCTGTTTACAGGAAAAGGCTAATCTTTTTCAGTGTTTTGTGGGACAAACGCTTAATCGCAAAATTAGCATAGAAAGTTTATGATGCACCTTGGATATAGACCAAGGCTCTGTACAAATGTAGCAGGGCTTCTCACTTTTGTACAATCATTGTTTTCCCATGTGAACTTTCTGAATCACACGAACCAGCACACTGATCCTTTTGTACAATGACGTTTAGAAGTTTCTGACCATTTAAACATGCTATTTTCTGTATGTCATGCCAATGTTTAGAACTTCAAATTTTACTATATTACATTCCACCTGCCACCTTTTGAAAGATATCCTTTCATACTTCACTTTCTTCTCGGACATCACTTTCCCTCCTCACTTTTATTTTTGCACTTTATTCTGCATCCAGACAAAGAAAGCTATTCCAAGGTGTCATGATGCATTGAAACTAGACTGCATCCAGTTTCCTGATGAGTCATCAAACTAGGACTGTAGACAAAACTTTAAACTGAAAAACGGACTTACAGAAAAGAACAAAGTTATATGTTTAAAAAGAAAAGGCAAGGCACAAAAAGGCAAAGATAGATTGGATGGGGAGAGGACATTTGCAAGTAGTGGGAGAGTCTAGGACCAGCGTGCACAGCCTCTGTAGACTTTAGGAGTAGACATAGGAGAAGAATTCGGCCCATCCATTTTGATCCACCATTAGATCATAGCTGATGATCATAGTTGAAGGTATGAGACGGTAATTGGCTAAGATAGACTGGCAAATTATACTTAAAGGGTTGAGGGTGGAGATGCAATGGCAAAGATTTAAAGACCGCATGGATGAACTCCAAAAATTGTTCATCCCTGTCTGGTGAAAAAAGAAAACGGGGAAGGCGGCTCAACCGTGGCTAATGAGGGAAGTCAAGGATAGTGTTAAATCCAAGGAAGAGGCATATAAATTGGCCAGAGGAAGCAGCAAACTGGAGGACTGGGAGAAATTTAGAACTCAACAGAGGACAAAGGGGTTAATTAAGGGGGGGGGGGGGGGAAGAGCATGAAAGAAAGCTTGCGGGGAATATAAAAACTGATTCTAAAAGCTTCTTTAGATATGTAAAAAGGAAAAGATTAATGAAGCCAAATGTAGGTGTCTTACAATCAGAGAGGTGAATTTATAATGGGAAATAAAGAAATGGCAGAACAGTTAAATGAGTACTTTGGTTCTGTCTTAATTAGGGAAGACACAAACAATCTCCCAGAAATACCAGGGGACCGAGGATCTAGTGGGAAGAAGGAATTGAAGGGAATCCACATTAGACAGGAAATTATGCTAGGTAAACTGTTGTGACTGAAGGCAGATAAATCCCAAGGGCCTGATGGTCTGTATCTCAGAGTACTCAAGGAGGTGGCCCTAGAAATTTTGGATGCATTGGTGATCATTTTCCAATGTTCTCTCTACTCAGGATCAGTTCCTGTGGACTGGAGGGTAGCCACTTTTTAAGAAAGGAGGGAGAGAAAAAACGGGGAATTATAGACCAGTTAGCCATACATCGCTAGTGGGGAAGATGCTTGAGTCGATTGTTAAAATTGTTACAGCAGCACATTTGGAAAGCAGTGACAGGATCAGTCAAAGTCAGCATGGATTTATGAAGGGGAAATCATGCTTGACTAACCTTCTGGAATTTTTTGAGGATGTAACAAGTAGAATGAATAAGGGAGAGCCAGTGGATGTGGTGTATCTGGACTTTCAAAAAGTCTTTGACAAGTTCCCACACAAGGGATTAGTGTGCACAATTACAGCACATGGTATTGGGGGTATGATACTGACATGAATAGAGAACTGGTTGGCAGACAGGAAGCAAAGAGTAGAATTAATGGGTCCTTTTCAGAATGGCAGGCAATAACTAGTGGGGTGCCGCAAGGCTCAATGATGGGACACCAGTTGTTTACAATGTTTATTAACGATTTAGACGATGGAATTAAATGAGACATCTCCAAGTTTGCGGATGTCACAAAGCTGGGTGGCACTGTGAGCTTTTATGAGGCTGCAGGGTGACTTGGATAGGTTGGGCGAGTGGGCAGAAGCATGGCAGATACAGTATAATGTGGATACATTTGTTGTTATCCACTTTGGTGGCAAGAACAGGAAGGCAGATTATTATCTGAATGGTGTCAGATTAGGGAAAGGGGAGGTGCAACAAGACCTGGGTGTGCTTGTACATCAGTCACTGAAAGTAAGCATGCAGGTACAGCAGGCAATGAAGAAAGCTAATGGGTCCCGCCCCCTCAATGCGCGGTTGCGGGGGAAGGCCTGCAGCGTCACACATACAGTAACCACCCCCCCCCCCCCACACACACACACACCAACTACCCCCCACATACACTAACCACCCCCTTTGATATATTAATATTATTCATTGACTCCTTTTACACCATCTCCACACGCATAGCCCCCAACTCGCAGAGAGAGATGGGGCAGATACAAAGAGAGAGGGGCAGAGACAGAGAGAAAGGGGCAGAGACAGAGAGAGTGGGGCACTGTCACTGTTTGTCCTCTAGATCAATGATTTGGATGAGAACGTACACAGCAAGTTTGCAGATGTACAAAGTGGGTGGTTTTGCAGATAGTGAAGATGGTTGTGAAAAATTGCAGCAGGATCTTGATTAATTGGCCCAGTGGGCTGAGGACTGGTTGATAGAATTTAATGCAGAAAAATGTGAGGTGTTGCATTTTGGAAAGTCCAACATCGGCAGGACCTACACAGTGAATGGTGGGGCTCTGGGTAATGTTGTAGAGCACAGGGATCGAGGAGTGCAAGTGCATAGCTCCCTGAAGGTGGAGTCGCAGGCAGATCGGGTGGCCAAAAAGGCTTTTGGCACATTGGCCTTCATTAGCCAGGGTATTGAGTATAGAAGTTGGGAGGTCATGTTGCAGTTGTATAAGACGCTGGTGAGCCCACATTTAGAATATTGTGTTCAGTTCCGGGCGCCGTGTTATAGGAAAGATGTTGTCAATCTGGAAAGGGTACAGAGAAGATTTACAAGGATGTTGCCAGGACAAGCGTGCCTGAGCTATAGCAGGGCTCGAAATTAGCGGTTGCCCAGGTGCCATTGACCACCCAAAGTGCCACCGGCAACCTAACCACCGAGTCATTTTGCCCGGCTTGGCACTGCAGATACTGGTTTGTACCGAAGATAGACACAAAAAACTAGAGTAACCCCGCGGGTCAGGCCACATCTCTGGAGAAAAGGAACGTGACGGCTGTATTTCGGGGCGGCGAGGGCTGTATTGCGGGGCAAAGATACTAGGTGCGTTGTGACGAAGGGTCGGAGCGAATGATGGGTCCCGAACAGCGGCAGCAGCGGCCGCGACAGCGGCTCCATCTCCTCCTCCTCCCGCACCCCGCCCGCCCTGATAGTGGCCGCTGCTTGCAAATCCGCTAACGGCGCTTTCAAAACAAACCCTCCCGCACGCCGAGTCCGGGAGGAGGGAGGGAGGGGGAGGCCTTCTTCCGCCGTCTGAAGCAGCTGCACCAAAGATCCTAGGATCTTTGAGCTGCATCGCTCGTCCCCGCACCTTGCTGTTGGCTGGCGGAGGAGGGGAGGTGGTGGCAAGGAGATCCCAACCGCCTCCCCCTTTGGCGGCGGCACTTGGCGATGGACAGGGACGGCCAAGGTAGCGGGGCGATGTTGTCCGAGGAGCGCTGACCTTCCTTCCTCCCCACCTTGCCCCCCCTCTCTCTCTCTTTCTCTCTCTCTCTCTCTCTCTCTCTCTTGTACGCCCCCATCCACCCCCCCCCCCTTTTCCTGGGACCCGTCCTCTCCATCCCACACTGATCCCCATTCCCGCCTCTATTCAGTCCTCACTGACATCCTCTGTGCTCCCCTCCTCATCTACCCCCTCCCCCCAATCTATTCATCCTGCGCTGATCACCCTATCCACCTCGCATTGATTCTCCTGCCACCCCCCCATCCATCCTACACGGGTCCCCCAATTCATCCTGTACTTACCCCCCTTCCCATCCATCCTGCTCTTCTCCCCCTTCCCATCCATCCTGCACTTCTCCTCCATCTGTCCTGTACTGATCCCCCATCCATTCTGTACTAGCCACCCATTCATCCCGTACTGACCCACCCTCCATTTACCCTGCATCATCCCCTCATTCATCCTGTAGTGATCCTCCATTCATCCTGCACAGACCCTCAGATCCACACTGTACTGACCCACCCCCCCCATTCATCCTGCGCTGATCTCCCTCCCCCCCCCCCCCCCCCCCATCCATCCTGTACTGATCCTCCCATTCAAGAAGAATGAGGGGAACAGTCTGAAGAAGGGTCTCGACCCGAAACGTTGCCTATTTCCTTCGCTCCATAGATGCTGCCTCACCTGCTGAGTTTCTCCAGCACTTTTGTCTACCCCCATCCATCCCATACTGACCCCCCCCCCCCATTCAACACCACTGACATCCCCCGTGCTCTCCCCTCACAATTGTACCTACTCCAACCAACACGTACTAATTCACCTGCCTCAATCCATCCATTCCGCACCGATTGCCTTCTAAACCCCCCCCACCCCCCGCCATCTATCCACCCCGCACTGATTCACACCCCCCTATTGTGCTGGAAATGTCTTCAGAGCGAATATTGACTATGTTTGATAACGGAATGCAATCAAATGTGTTTTAATTCCCAATGTTATTATTTGTTTTACGTTGGATTTATCCAGGTTTTACTTCTACAGTCGGTCATATACATCACAAATTTGGTCAGGAGATATTTCAGTTGAAATTTTAACGTTAATTCTGAAGTGGGAATGATGGAAACAGCGTTTATCAATAATTTTTTTTTAATCTGGTGTGTACAAACTGGGAATCTTCATTGCTGTACATCTTATCTAAATTTCCGGTAATGTGGCATTTTGACACCTTTAAACGTATTACCAAAAGAACATTTGCTGCAGTTATGTCCTTTGGCCATCTCTTGTATATATATTGCAATAACGACCCATGCTATGACCATGTCATGGTAATTTTCGGTCCTTCACAGAAAACATGCTTGCATCAATCTGTAGTGTGCATGGGTAAGCATATATGTTACCATGGTTCAGGATTTATTGACACAGGTTGATCATACGCTAAGTAATCCAACTACATTTTAATTTGGAAGTGGAAAGAACTAATAGAAATTGCAATAATTGCAATGTGTAAAAAGAGTTGAGATACTTTATTATAATTTTGCTACATGTCATTGTGGGATATATCATGCCTTGATTGGTGAATATTTTTAGTTTGTGACTTTATTTGAAGCAGAAATAATATGTGAATGCTTAATTAAGCATAATTCCGACTGGTAACTACGCACTTCGTCCGAGCACATTATCGCACGCGTCATGCAAACCGTCTTAAATTACCACCTAAACTGTCATTTGGCAACCTTAAAAGCTGCCAAGGTTGCCCGGCTGGAAACAGGGGAAAAAAGTTAAGTGAGAGTCCTGTATAGGCTGGGACTCTGTTCCTTGGAGTGCAGGAGGATGACGGGTGATCTTATAGAGGTGTATGAGCTCATGAGAGGAATAGATCGGGTAAAGTCTCTTGCCCAGAGTAGGTGAATCGAGGACCAGAGGACATAGGTTTAAGGTGAAGGGGAAAAGATTTAATAGGAATCTGAGGGGTAACTTTTTCACACAAGGGGTGGTGGGTGTATGGAACAAGCTGCCAGAGGAGGTAGTTGAGGCAGGAACTATCACAACATTTAAGAAAGAGTTAGACAGGTACATGGATATGAGAGTGTTTGGAGGGATATGGAATATATGCTGGCAGGTGGGACTAGTACAGCTGGGACATGTTGGCCGGTGTGGGCATGTTAGGCAGAAGGACCTCTTTCCACACTGTATTAAAAAAAAACCCATATTTGCAGACCAAGTGGGAAATCATATGAGGGAGGACGAGGATTTTCTTTGTTTTTTTTTTGTTGCAACAAGATGATCCACAAATGAAAAGGAGGAAAATATGGAACTGCTATGACTATGACCTAGCGGTCACTCCGTGAGACAATGAGATATTTTCAAATACAAAGTTCGTTTTAACAGTTAACAATGTATTTTTGTTATGCAAACTAAAAATACTAAAAGCTGTTTATTACATTATTTCATAATTATTGCACAAATAATAGAAACAAAGAACTGCAGATGCTGGTTAATATGCAAAAGGACACAAAGTACTGTAATAACTCAGCTGGTCAGGCAACATCTCTGGAGAACATGGGCAGGTGATGTTTTGGGTCGAGACTCTTCTGACTCTCGGCCTGGAAGGCAGGTTGGGCCGGCTTTGGTAGGCCCGGTGTGGCGGTGGATGACGATAAGACTGGTCTGAAAGTGGCTAGAGTGGTGGTGTGGATCGTTGTTGCTGGTTTGGCCTGGTGGTAAAGATTGGTAGGAACAGTCTGGAAACATCTGGAGTGGCAGTGCAGGCCGGTGGCGGCGGCGGTGGCAGCAGCATCGGTGGTCCCGACCTTGAAGTGTGGTGAAAGTTGGTGCTGTACCTCTTGGAGCTGCTGTGGGTCTTGGCCTCGTGTGAACTGTTGCCCAGCGCGATCTCGCAGTGGATTTTGACTTGAAACGTCACCTATCCATGTTCTCCAGAGATGCCGCCTGACCTGCTGAGTTACTACAGCACTCTGTGTCCTTCCTTGCACAAGTGTCAATCGAAGAAATTACATGTCAATTTCTATGGCTTTCCGCACTGTACCTAGCAGCCTGTGTTCTTTACGAGATATTGGTGTATGATTATTGTGTGGATGCTCTGTATGCTTTAACTGAAATCCATTATAAAGAAGTCCATAATAATGAGGGTGAACTGTGTTCACACTTGCTTTGCATTTAGTCATTACGTACAATGCATGCTGCCAAATCACTGCTTCATTACCTGTCAAATTTGTTTCTGGTTATTGAAAAGCAACCATAATGGTTGCATAATGTTTCCCACATTAATCAGAGCAAGGTAAGTTATTCATTAGACCAAAGCAAACCGATTTGTTTGTTGCTACTCTTAATTTGGCAGTAAATTACGTGAGGAGTACTCAAGTACAACTCCATGAGAGTTCCCAATCAAGAAATGTTAGCATCATAGGCTCTTTCCTGGCATGGTCTCAAAACTTTGTTTAAATTCAATAAATGTGAAACTCCCTATAAATAGTGACTATCTCGATCTGGGGACATCAATACCATCAGAAATCGTTGATAATATGCCCCCTGAAGAAACTGTTCAACAAACAATCTGACAAGCATTAGTAGACCTCTTGCTTTGATGCTGAGAATGTATCTTGAAATAATTCTCCATTTGTATTGGGTGTCAAATTCTCTTTTTGGGTGTGGTGGGTGCCATTTTTACCTTTGCTAAAGCATTAGAATTAGGATTCGGATATTCCTCTTATCAATCTTATATAGACTCATGCCACTTCTGAGTACAAATGTCAAATTATACCCTAGTATTGACTGCAAATAAGTTGTTACAGAGTTAATTGACTGATTTGACTTGTATTAACTTCCTCTGAATTCGGAATTAATACGAACTATGTGTTTCAGCTCATTTAGGATCAGATAAGGTAATCAATCCAATATATACGGGCGGCATGGTGGCGCAGCGGTAGAGTTGCTACATTACAGCGCTTTTAGAGCCAGAGACCCCGACTACGGGTGCTGTCTATACAGAGTTTGTATGTTCCACCCGTGAGCACGTGGGTTTTCTCTGAGATCTTCGGTTTCCTCCCACACTCCAAAGACGTACAGGTTTGTAGGTTAATTGGCTTGGTACAAATGTAAAATTGTCCCTAGTGTGTGTAGGATAGTGTGTGTAGTATACTCCCCATTTCTTATTAGACCCAAACTTATGTTCCTTTAACCATTTGTGCTAACTCCTCTTCTTTCTAATCGTCATTACACCAATTTGAATATTGTCTGAGGCAACAGACTGAGAGGTGGCCAATTTAGAAATTTCAAGAAATTTTTCTATTTTCCTTTACCATCTCATGGAAAACCGCAATTCTTGACCATTCATTCTACTTTAATCTAGTAGCTTACTAGAATGTAGTATTTGCCTGCTTCTTAATTAGTACTCAGCCATCTTATTACTCTAAAAGCATTTAAAACACATTTGGATAGATACATGGATAGGAAAGGATTAGAGGGATGTGGGCCAATGCCGAGGCGGGCAAATAGGACTAGCTTAGATGGGGCATTTTGGTCGGCATGGCCGAGTTAGGCCAGAGGACCAATTTCCATGCTGTGTGACTATTAATAAAACATTCAAGTTTATTGTTTGGAAAACACCCATGCAGTTCAAGTAATTAGTGTTTTCATTTAGTGTAATAATTAGTGTAATGATTTCTGTTCCTTTGTGGTTTATGTACCAAATCTGTACATAAAAATTATGAATTGGAAAAAAAAGCTACCAGTGAAATTATCTTAAAATTTAACACTATCTTAAATACTGCAACATTTGATTGCTGCTAATGTTAATGAGATTTTACCATTCACTAATCAAGTAACAATTTGCTTCTCAGTGATAAACAGCACATTCTCTTTTAACATTAAATTATAATATCAAGTTTTCATATTCTGGAATCCACAGCCTTAAACAAGGCTACCACCATTTAAAGGCATAGAGTCATACAACACGGAAACAGGCCCTTCGGCCCTGCTTGCCTATGCTGACCAAGAAACCCCATCTACACTGGTCTCACCTGCCTGTGTTTGGCCCATATCCCTTCAAACCTTTCCTATCCATGAATCTATAAATGTTGTTATAGTGTTCAAAAGGGAACTGCAGATGCTGGAATATCGAAGGTACACAAACTTGCTGGAGGAACTCAGCGGGTGCAGCAGCATCTATGGAGCGAAGGAAATAGGCGACGTTTCGGGCCGAAACCCTTCTTCAGACTGATGGGGGGTGGGGAAAGAAAGAAGGAAAAAGGGAGGAGGAGGAGCCCGAGGGCGGGCGGATGGGAGGGTGGGAGGAGACAGCTAGAGGGTGAAGGAAGGGGAGGGGACAGCACAGGCTAGCCAAATTGGGGGAACTCAATGTTGATGCCATAAGGGCGCAAGGACCCCAGACGGAATATGAGGTGCTGTTCCTCCAATTTCCGCTGTTGCTCACTCTGGCAATGGAGGAGACCCAGGACAGAGAGGTCGGATTGCGAATGGGAGGGGGAGTTGAAATGCTGAGCCACCGGGAGGTCAAGTAGGTTAAGGCGGACTGAGCGGAGGTGTTCGGCGAAACGGTCGCCCAACCTACGCTTGGTCTCACCGATGTAAATAAGCTGACATCTAGAGCAGCGGATGCAGTAGATGAGGTTGGAGGAGATACAGGTGAACCTTTGTCGCACCTGGAACGACTGCTTGGGACCTTGAATGGAGTCGAGGGGGGAGGTGAAGGGACAGGTGTTGCATTTCTTGCGGTTGCAACGGAAAGTGCCCGGGGAGGGGGTGGTGCGGGAGGGAAGGGAAGAATTGACGAGGGAGTTGCGGAGGGAGCGGTCTTTGCGGAAGGCACACATGGGGGGAGATGGGAAGATGTGGCGAGTGGTGGGGTCACGTTGGAGGTGGCGGAAATGGCGGAGGATTATGTGTTGTATTTGCCGGCTGGTGGGGTGAAAGGTGAGGACCAGAGGGACTCTGCCCTTGTTGCGTGTGCGGGGATGGGGAGAGAGAGCAGTGTTGCGGGGTATGGATGAGACCCTGGTGTGAGCCTCATCTATGGTGGCGGAGGGGAATCCCCGTTCCCTGAAGAACGAGGACATTTCCGATGCCCTGGTATGAAATGTCTCATCCTGGGAACAGATGCGGCGTAGGCGGAGGAATTGGGAGTAGGGGATGGAGTCTTTACAGGGGGCAGGGTGGGAAGACGTGTAGTCCAGATAGCCATGTGAGTCAGTGGGTTTATAATGTATGTCGGTCAGGAGTCTGTCCCCTGCGATGGAGATGGTGAGGTCAAGGAATGGTAGGGAAGTGTCGGAAATCGTCCAGGTGTATTGGAGTGCCGGATGGAAGTTGGTGGTGAAGTGGATGAAATCAGTCAGTTGTGTGTGGGTGCAGGAGGTGGCACCAAAGCCACCTCCTGTTGTTATAGTACCTGCAACAACTACCTCAGACTTTATCCTGCACCAAATGTTGTACCCTTTATCCTTTATCTGTGTGCAGATGGCTTGATTGTTTAAGAGGATGGCTTGATTGTTATCACGTATAGTCAATTCTTTGACTGGATAGTGCGCAAACAAAAGCTTTTATGAACCAAATAAACGGAACTACCCTCCTCCAGCAGTTTGTCATAAAGTCAGGTACTTTGGACATACGCTTAGATATAAAAGGTGAAGAGGGATCTGGACTTAATATAAGCAGGTAGGTCAGCATAGATAGGCATCATAGTTGGCATAAACGGTAGATTGAAAGAGCAATTTCTATAGAAAAAAAACATAGAAAAAAATGGATGCATGAGTAGGCCATTCGGCATACTACAATCCAGCACTACCATTCAATATGACTGATCATCTAAAATCAGTACCCCCTTCCTGTTTTTTCCCCATATTCTTTGACTCCTTTGGCCCTAAGAGTCGCATCTAACTCTCTTGAAATTTGCCTGAAAAAAGGTCCTTATAGCCCTGTCTCACGGTGCGAGCTGACCGACGAGGTACCCCGAGTGAAAGACTCGTGGTTGTGTACGAGATTCCAAGTGTATGATCAAGAGTTTAACCGAGTTCCCACGGGTATGACAAGTTTGCCGTTCACTTGTCATTTCTGCGATGTTCCAAGTTCGTCTCCCGAGTTACTCTTGAGCCAACCGTGAATTAAGGTCTTTTTTAATGATGGCATCTTTTGAAAAGTAACTGGGGGGGGGGGGGGGGGGATGTGCTTTGACAGGACCTCGGGTCTACTTTCCAAGGTACCCCAGTCAGTACGTTCACTGTTACCATGAAGATTGAAACTAAGGTCGGTATTGTGAAGTAATCCGAAGATTAGATTTCTCATCCAAATCTGGACGAAAGGGATACGATTCGTTTTGTAATGGCGCGTTCATGAATGTTGAGCGTTTCCGAGAGCTTGTGAAACTAAACGGAAAATGCGATGGATAAAATCGCATGTTAAAAACTGCAAGTTGTTAGAGAGTCGCCCGAAGCAAGAGGTGGGCAGCACTGGAGCAGTGATACCCGAAGCGTTTATTTCTACTTTAGTGCCAGCATAGTTCACAACACGCGAGGATTATGTGTGTCATGTATTCGTGTGAATGAAGCGTGTTGGTGGGCGGGCAGTGTGTAAGGCAAGCAAGATGGATAACAATACCATGGGACAAACTGGAGTCATACATAAACAATAAAGAATAAGACTCGAGAATAGAAAACTCACCACAAACCAAAGCTTCAGCGGTCGCCATGTGCATGAGCGTATCGAATGGAGCCCTCCACTGAAATGGTTTTAAAACCATTATGTCTATCTCTGCTGATAAATCAGACTCGGTCAGCTTGAATCCCGCTTTGTTGCACCCGTGACCCGTAACGTTATAATAGCCCATGGCATTCCCGAGTGCTCCAAGGACCATGGCAGCCTCGTACCTCTCCATTGTACCGGCTTCCTGAAGCCTGAGCAAGAAGCGGCCGTCCCTCGACTGGGTCGAGTCCCCACACCGGGCTCTCCTGTAGTGTAACCCGCCTCGACTTGCTTACACACAAGCTACGATTCTCACCCGCAGCGACTTGAAGCGTGTGAGAAGGAACTGCAAATGCTGGTTTAAACCCACGAGGAGCGAGAAAAAGCCGGAGTAACTCAGCGGGACAGACAGCATATCTGGAGAAAAGGATAAGAAGGGTCTCGACCCAAAACATCACCTATTCCTTCTCTCCAGAGCTGCAACCTGGACCGGCCCGCTGAGTTACTCCATCTTATGTTGTCTATCAGCGACTTGGTACTCTACAGATTAATAAACAAAAGCAAAGTTTCAACTTACCCACAGAGAATCGTCATACACAAATAAAGGCTGTAAATTGGGTTGAAGAATGACATTGTCACGGATAATACTCAAGTCAAACTCACCCTAACGCATGGGGGAGAAACATTTGGTTCAATTTGAACTTTAGTCTAAGAGCAGGAAGTGGATCAGACTCAATGTGTGGGAAGGAACTGCAGATGCTGGTTTATACCGAAGATAGGCACAAAATGCTGGAGTAACTCAGCAGGTTACTGTCTGAAGAAGGGTTCCAACCGGAAACGTCACCTATTCTTTTTCTCTAGAGATGTTGCTGCTGAGAGGAATAGATCGGGTAGATGCACAGAGTTGGGGAATTGAGAACTGCTGAGTTACTCCAGCACTTTGTGTCTACCGCGGGAGCAGACTTGATGTGCCAAATGCCCTAATCAGAGACATAAAATCTTACAGCGTGCAAACAGGCCCTTCGGTTCAACTTGCCCACACCGACCAACTTGTCCCATCCACACTAGTCCCACCTGTCTGTGTTTGACCCACATCACATGTCCTATCCATGTATCTGTCCAAATGTTTCTTAAACGTTGTGATAGCCCTGTCGCAATTACTTACTCCAGCAATTACTTATTCCAGATACCCACCACCCTTTGAGTGACAAAGTCACCCCTCGGGTTCCTATTAATTCTTTCCTCCCCTTACCTTAAACCTATGCCCTCTGGATCTCGAATCCCCTAGTCTGTGCAACTAACCTATCTATTCCTCATGATTTTATACACCTCTGTAAGATCACCGCTCAGCCTCCTGCCCTCCAAGGAATAGATTCTGCTCCTATGACTTATGGTCTGTTAAATGTTGTTTTAGTACCTGGTGACTACCGTCCGGTGGCCCTTACCTCGGTAGTCATGAAATGCTTTGAGAGGCTGGTGAAGAAACACATCTGCGCCTTCCTCCATCGGAACATGGACCCCTTGCAGTTCGCATACCGTCCGAACAGATCCACGGACGATGCGGTCTCCCAGGTCTTGCACACCGCTCTCTCCCATCTGGACAGCCAGAAGGGGGGCTACGTGAGGATGCTGTTCATAGACTACAGTTCAGCCTTCAACACGATAGTCCCCACCAGACTGGCTGGGAAGCTAATGGAATTGGGACTCAACACCTCCCTGTGTGCCTGGGTCCTGGACTTTCTCACCGCCAGGCCCCAGGTAGTCAAGATGTCCCTCACCCTGAGCACAGGATCGCCCCAGGGTTGCGTCCTCAGCCCCCTATTGTACTCCCTGTACACACATGACTGTGTGGCTAGGTTCAGCTCCAACTCAATAATTAAGTTTGCTGATGACACTGTGGCGGTGGGCCTGATCTCAGACAACGACAAGAAGGCCTACCAGGAGGAGGTGGCTGATCTAGCACTCTGGTGCCAGGATAACAGCCTCCTCTTGAACATCAAAAAAAAAGAAGGAGCTGATCATGGACTTTAGGAGGGCACATCATCCGAGGACGTACACTCCATTGAGGATAAATGGGGATCCTGTGGATAGGGTGAACTGTTTTAAATATCTGGGAGTCCACATCTCCGAGGATATGACATGGGCATCACACGCCTCAGCACTCGTGAGTAAGGCAAGGCAGCGCCTTTACCACCTCAGGCAATTGAGGAAATTCAGAGTGTCTCCGAGGATCCTCCAGTGCTTCTACGCAGCGGCGGTGGAAAGCATCTTGTCCGGGAACATTACCATCTGGTTTGGGAATTGCTCTGCCAAGGACAAGAAGGCTCTGCAGAGAGTAGTGCGTTCGGCCGAACGCACTATGGGAACTTCACTTGCCCTCCTGCAGGAACTATACATCAGGAGGTGCAACTCCAGAGCCAACAATATCATGAGAGACCCCTTCCACCCCTGCAACGGACTGTTCCAGCTGCTACGGTCAGGCAAACGCCTCCGTTGCCATGCGGTGAGAACAGAGGTTGAGAAGGAGTTTCTTCCCAGAGGCCATTCGGACTGTAAATGCCTATCTCACCAGGGACTAACTCTACTGAACGTTTTTCCTTCCATTATTTATTATGTAAAGGTATATGTGTGTTATGATTGTGTTTATAGTTTGTTTGGTTGTTTGGTTGTTTGTCTTTTTGCACAAAAGTCCGCGAGCATTGCCACTTTCATTTCACTGCACATCTCGTATGTGTATGTGACAAATAAACATGACTTGACTTGACTTGGTACAACTATCTTCTCTGGTGTTAGACGATAAATTCAAACATCTTCTCGACATCCCCTCTATTCAGGCCTTTCACTATTCGGTATGTTTTAACGAGATCCGCCCTCATCCTTCTAAACTCCAGCGAGTACAGGCCCAGTGCCGTCAAACACTCAGCATATGTTAACCCATTCATTCATGGGTTAACGTATGATTCAATGAGAGTTGTACAATACAGAAACAGTCTCATCAGCCCACCAGTCCATGCTGATCTTATTGCCCATGCACACTAATCCTGTTTGCCTGCATTAGACTGTATCCTTTTATTCCTTACCTATTTTGAATGTCTGTTTAAATGGCTCTTAAACCTCAAAATGTACAATGCCCTCCATAATGTTTGGGATAAAGACCCATCATTTATTTATTTGCCTCTGTACTCCACAATTTGTGATTTGTTATAGAAAAAAATTCACTTGTAGTTAAAGTGCACATTGTCAGATTTTAATAAAGGCCATTTTTATACATATTGGTTTCACCATGTAGAAATTACAGCAGTGTTTATACATGGTCCCCCCCCATTTCAGGGCACCATAATATTTGGGACACAGCCATGTCATGTAAATGAAAGTAGTCATTTTTAGTATTTTGTTGCATATCATTTGCATGCAATGACTGCTTGAAGTCTGCGATTCATAGACATCACCAGTTGCTGGGTGTCTTCTCTGGTGATGCTCTGCCTGGCCTGTATTTAGCTTATGCTTGTTTTGGGGGCTAGTCCCCTTCAGTTTTCTCTCCAGCATATAAAAGGCATGCTCAGTTGGGTTCACATCGGGTGATTGACTTGGCCATTTAAGATTGATTATCTTTTAGCTTTGAAAAATTCCTTTGTTGCTTTAACAGTATGTTTGGGATCATTGTATGCTGTAGAATGAACCACTGACAATGAGGTTTGAGGCATTTGTTTGTACGAGCAGATAGGATGTGCCTATAGACTTCAGAATTAATTATGCTACTACCATCAGCAGTTGTATCATCAATGAAGTTAAGTGAGCCAGGACCTTCAGCAGCCATACATGCCCAGGCCATAACATAGGTATGTTGCAAAGCCTACCTGAAGCGTCTTTGAAAATCTTCCGCTGCGGGTGTGCGCGATTTTGGCGCCGTTTAGAGGGGGCGGGTTTAAAACGCGATTTTCTCTAGGCTGTTCAAATCGAAGATGTTCAGCCTAGTTAATTATTAACGAAAAATCGCTGGAAGACCCCGTCGCAAAGGCTATTATTAGGTTTAAAGGCCTCGTATAATAGTTATAGTAGTTTAAAAATCAATCTCTAAACCCGCGACTGCCGGCAACCGCAGGGTCTCATAAAGCAGATAGCAGAAGTTAGGTTGTATATTTTTACATTAAAAAGGGCTTCTAAACATCCCGTTATACAAAATTTAATATTGCGAGTAGCTCAATTTGGGCCCATTATATCGCGCAGTATTTTTCTGGGCATTTGGGGCACAAATCTACCGCAATGTGAACGTTCTAAACCAGCGCGTTCCACAGGGACCCACTAGAAAGCTGATTTAAATGGGCATTTATTTACAGCAATTGAGCACTGAATTCCTTCCATTTGGTCTATAAATTAATGTAAATGAGATTTTAAAATCATGTTTTATTGTGAATTATTTGTGAATATTATTTGGACATTTAGGCTATTTTAAAATGTTAATAATTTATTAAGAAATGGATAGATGTTTAGATCTAGTAATTGAAGTCTGAAATTAGCTACAATTAGGTAACTAACTAATTATATGCTTTAATTTCAGGTCATCCAAGTAAGATTATTTTATATTTGTTTCAGAATGCTTCAATCTATGATAACTGAAAATTTCATTCAGTTCTCTTAATTTTTAAGAAAGTTATGGGCTTTTGACTGTTCACGATCACAACTTTTTTGTTATGTCCATAGAAAATCAATAGGGAACAAGATGCTCATTTCCGAGTATGAAAATGGCCATAACTTTTTAAATACTTGAGATATGAAAGTGAATTAGGTGTCAAATTAAACTTATTTTTATGCTTTATCTGATGGGATAAATTACAGACTTGATTTTTAAAATCTCAAAATTTTGTAACATTGCTACATAACACCCCCACCATCTTGTTTCACAGATGAGGTGGTATGCTTTGGATCTTGGGCAGTTCCTTCTCTCCTCCATCACTCTGATATGTTAATCTTCTTCTCATCTGTCCACAAGACCTTTTTCCAGAACTGTGGTTGCTCTTTTAAGTACTTCTTGGCAAACCGTAACCTGACCATCCTATATTTGCGGCTAACCAGTGGTTTGCATCTTGCTGTGTAGCCTCAGTATTTCTGTTGATGAAGTCTTTTGCGGACAGTGGTCATTGACAAATCCACACCTGACTCCTGAAGAGTGTTTCTGACTAGGTGCTGAGACCTCTCTGATACCTGCATTAAGGAGGCATTTAAACACCCATGAGCAATTACAAACACCTGTGCAGCCATGTGTCTCAAACATGAAATGGGGGGACTATGTATATACACAGCTGTAATCTCTACATGGTGAAATCAAAATGTATAAAAATACCCTTTAATAAAATCTGACAATGCACTTTAACCACATGTGATTTTTTTCTATTACATATCTCAAATTGTGGAGTACAATGGCAAATAAATAAATTATGGGTCTTTGTCCCAAACATTATGAGGGCACTGTATTGGTTTCACCACCACCTCATGCAACATGTTCAAGATATCAACCATTCTCTGTGTGTAAATACAAAACTTGCCTCTCTAATTCTATTTAATATTCCTTCCTCTCGGCTTAAGCCCATGCCCTCTTTGTTTGTTGCTGATTAATTGCCATGATTTTTTTTTAAGAAGTAAATAACAGATCAGACAAAGAACAGTCAGTAGACGACCTTTACTTAGATTTTCTGAAAGCCTTTGATAAGGTGACACACTTGAGGCTTCTAATTAAGATGAGAACCCACGGTATCAAAGGGAAGGTACTAGCATGGATAGCAGGTTGGCTGGATGGCAGAAGACAAAGAGTGGCAATAAAGGGGGCTTTTTCTTGTTGACTGCCAGCGACTAGTGGTTCTGCAGGGGTCGGTGCTGGGGCCGCTACTCTTCACGTTGTATATTAATGATTTGGATGAGGAGATTAAAGGCTTTGTGGCCAGGTTTGCGGATGATACTAAAATAGGTGGAAGGGCAGGTGGTGTAGAGAAAGCAGGGACTCAGCAGAAGGACTTGGACAGGTTGTGAGAGTGGGCAGAGAAGTGGCAGATGGAATATAGTGTAGCAAAGTGTGGAGTCATGCATTTTGGTAGTAGGAATAAAGGCGTAGACTATTTCCTAAATGGGGAGAGAATCCAGAAATCGGAGGTGCAAAGGAAGTGCTGGTGCAGGATTCCCAAAATGTTAATCTGCAGGTCGAATAGGTAGTAAAGAAAACAAACATTTATTTCAAGAGGGCTTGTACAGAAAAACAGGGATGTAATGTTGAGGCTCTAAGGCGCTGGTAAGCCCCCATTTGGAATATCATGAGCAATTTTGGGCATCATATCTGAGGAAGGATGTGCTGGTTCCGGTGAGGGTCCAGAGGAAGTTTACAAAGAGTGATTCCAGGAATGAGTAGGTTAACCTATGATGAGCGTTTGTCGGCACTGGGCCTGTACTCGCTGGAGTTTAGAAGAATGAGGGGGGACTTCATTGAAACATACAGAATATTGAAAGGCTTGGATAGAGTGGATTTGGAGAGGATGGTTCCATTAGTGGGAGAGTTTAGGACAAGAGGTCATAGCCTCAGAATTAAAGGATGTTCTTTTAGGAAGGAGGTGACAAATTTCTTTAGTCAGAGGGTGGTGAATCTGTGGAATTCTTTGTCACAGAAGGCTGTGGAGGCCAAGTCAAGCCCCAGCTATGAAGGCATGTTTTCCATATGCCTTCTTAACCACCCTGGTGACTTTTTTTTAATACTTTCAGAAAATTTTAAAATGAACTTGGACCTTTACTTTTATCTCTTCATCACCATTCCTTAGCGCCAATAATGTATGTGGCCTGCCCCTATTTGACTTCCCAGAATGCTTCACCACATGTTCTAAGAGATTGTCATTGTACTGTATAATTGCAGTGACTGCCTAATGGTTAAGAATAGCAGCAGATGCACTTATAAGAATTTGCAGTGGTTATTTTCTTATTTGTTATCTGTCTAAACAAGTAATGTTTTGCATGTATTTAATGTACTTAGTTTTGCCATCGATTCAATGGCAAATACGTTGTATCACCGATTCTTTCTATGTATTTAATAAAGAGGTATGCTTCTTAAAAACTGTTTGCGAGGCTGGTATATCTTTAAATGTTCAAATGGTCCATTGATTTCTGCAGCTGAACTCCATGGTGGAATTACATGTTTCAATAGAAACAAGAAACATTTCATACTTCTATTTCTAGAGGACCAAATAAAGCTGATAGGAGGTGTAGTGTGTGTTAACTTCAACCACTGTGTACTGCATGCTTTGCCTTTTTTTATTTTTGATCACAGTTGTGTAATAAAACGAAATAATTAATTCAATCACAATGAATTGTTTCATAAAGCTGATTGAGATTCAAAGTGTTTAATAAATCTCTTTTTATTGCAGATGTTTGATTGGATTTCTCACAACAAAGGGCTCTTCTTGAATAGCTATACAGAGATTGGAGCTACTCATCAACATGCTGTGGAACTTCAGACACAACACAATCACTTTGCAATGAACTGCATGGTAAGTGCAATTACATTATGGGGCAAAAAGGTAATTATTCAGCAACAATAAACAATTATTCAATGGGTTCACTATTGATTAATACATGGTTTGTTATTGCTTGGATTCTCTCAAAATAGGTTTTTACATCAAAATAAAACATACCTGAAGAAGGGTTTTGGCCCGAAACGTTGCCTATTTCCTTTGCTCCATAGACACTGCCGCACCCGCTGAGTTTCTCCAGCATTTTTGTCTACCTTCAATTTTCCAGCACCTGCAGTTCCTTCTTGAAAATAAAACATACAATTGCTAGCCAAAGCTGTCCCGTGTCACCATTAAATAAAATCATGGCTGATCCTCTTCTGGCCCATTTTAGTGACACTTCCTTTGATTCCTTTAAAGCTTAAATAACATTTTCCATCTTTAATGTGCTTAGTGACAAAATATTATTAACCTTTTGGGATTTCGCTAAACCTCTTTATTCTTTTCTTGACTTTCATTCCTCCCTGAAATCCCATTTGCCACGACATTGCCTCTACAATGATATACACCAGCGTTGAAACTTAATATGCAAACTTCATAATACATTGGCTGCAGATTGCATTGTATGCAGTAGAATTTCATGGAATTTAGTACAAAATCCTGTGTAAAAGCAAAAAATGCCTGCCCAGTCGATTAATTAATCAGTTTTGATGAATTGAGCCCAGTATGTTTATCCTTGAATTTCATTTTTTTTGTACTCCACAAATTATATGTGTTGATTAATTAATGACCTGGCAGTTACAATTGCAATGATGACAAAGGTGTTACCACTTAATGCCATCCATGTGTAAAAACAACCTAGGTGTTGCTGTCAGTGGTTCCCTGCTGCTCTGAAGGGCATGAGTTTTCAGTCTTTGTTGAATACTCCATATATAGTTATTGATTTTCACTTGAACTACAACTTGAACTATGAACTAGGTCACACTATTCTTGAAATAGATATTGTTGAATAAAAGCGCATGTATGGTGTTCCAAGTTATTCTGTTTGTACGCCGTGTAGCCTTGTAAAATGCAATTTTGTGATTATGGAGATAGTCATCCAGATAACATTTTAAATTTCCATAATTTTAAAAGAATAGAAATTATTTTTAAGAGATATGTTATCTTCACGCGTTCTAATGGTAAAATATATAATCTCTGCTTTTTGTTTCCTGCTTTGCTGTAAATGATATATTTTTTAATTGATTGGCTTTAGCAGAGATCCTCAGTAGATTGGGCAAGTTCAAAGCTCATGATCACTGAGGTAGATGGATTAGAGTTGTTTTTGTTGGCACCTTTTCACATCACAATCACAATAATACTTTATTTGCCAAGTATGTTTTGCAACATACGAGGAATTTAACTTGCCAAGTCAGTCATACAAATAAAATGCAACGGAACACACAAAACACATTTTAACATAAACATCCATCACAGAGACTCCTCCACATTCCTCTCTGTGATGGAAGGCGAAAAAAAGTTCAATCTCTTCCCTTTGCTCCCCCGCGGTCGGGGGCCTCGAGCCCTCCGTTGACGGGATGATCGTGACTCCCGCAGCCGAGGCGATCTGCTCCTGCTTCGTTGAATGGGTGATGTTTCGGGTCGAGACACTTCTTCAGACATCTTTTCACGTTCTATATTAACAATTTCACTAAAGGAACTAAGTATAATATTTGCAAGTGCAGGTGACACGAAACTAAGAGAATGTGGGAAGTGGTGAGTGTGCAAAGATGCTTAAAAAAAACTTTTCTTGGATATATTGGTATTTGGTTTCAAGCTTTTGAAGCTTCTGCCCACCAGGAGATGGGAGAAAAGCGAATGATTGAGATGTGAGTAGATCTTGATTATGTTGGCTGTTTTTCTGAGGTAGTGTGAAGTGTAGATGGAGTTGACGATCACGTGGCTGGATTGCATGATGGACTGGGCTGCGTTCACAACTTCCTACAGTGCTTGTGGTCTTGGGAAGAGCAGTTGCTAAACCAAGTTGTGATGCATTCAAATTGGATGCTTTCTGTGGTGGCTCTGGAAATTGGCACAATTAATTGGAGACATGCTGAATTTCCTCAGCTTTCTGAGGAGGTAATGTGTTTGCTTAGCCATAGTGTTTTTGTGAGTGGACTAATTCTTGGTGATATTTACACTGAGGCAGTTGAAGCTCCTGATCATCACCGCTGCTCCAGACAGAGACGTGTACTTCCAAAAGTTGATGCCAAGCTCCAAAATGTTGTTGATGTTGAGGGAGAGGGGTGGTTGTTTTGACACCAAGCTACTAAGTTCTCTATCTTCTTCCTGAACTTCATCTCGTTGTTTGAGATCTGCCCCGCAACTGTGGTGTCATCTGAAAATGGAATTAGAGTTGAATGTGGCCACAGTCACAAGTGTATAGGGAGTATAGTGGGGCTGAGTAGGCATCTTGTGTCACCGGTGTTGAGTTATTGTAGAGGACTTTTTATCGCCTATCCTTATTGATTGTGGTCTGTATTTTCAGGAATTGCAGTTCCAGTTGCAGGGGGAAGGTGGTGACTCCAAAATCTAAGTGTTTGGAGGTAAATTTGGTTGGGATTATGGTGTTGAAGACAGGGTGATAGTTAATAAATAGTCTGATGTCAGTGTCCTTACTTAAAACATTAAACACAACTACAGGCACCAACATGATGTCAAATTAAACTAATCCCTTCTGCCTGCACATGACCCATATTCCTCCATTTCCTGCATATTTATGTGCCTGTCCCAAAGTCTCTGAATGCCATTTCTGCTTCCATCACCATCCCTGGTAGCATGTTCCAGGCACACACACCATTCTCTGTGTAAAAGAACTTGCTTGCACATCATCTAAATTTTGCCCCTCTTACCTTAATGATATGTGCTCTAGCCTTTGACATTTAAACTCCAGAGAGTAGGTTCCGACTGGCTCCATATTCATTCCAATAAACCTAATTTTATAAAATTAGTTCTTTCATCAGGTCACCACACAGAACCCGACATTCCAAAGAGGACAATCCAATCTTTGCATATAGCTAATACCCTCTAATCCAGGTAGCATCTTGGCAAATCTCTTATGCAATCTCTCCAAAGCCACCCTCATCCTGTAATGGTGTGACCATATTTGCACATAATACTCCAAATGTGGCCTAACCAAAATCTCAGTCTGAAGAAGGGTTTCGGCCCGAAACTTTGCCTATTTCCTTCGCTCCATAGATGCTGCTGCACCCGCTGAGTTTCTCCAGCATTTTTGTGTACACCCAAAATTTTATAAGGCTGCAAGATGTCTTGCTGATTTTTTTCTTCAATATCCTAACTGACAAAGGCAAATATACCATCTGCATTCTGTACCACTATCTACTTTTACATCAGTGCTGTTAAGGGTTCTGCCATAAACTATATACTTTCCCTTTATTTTCTACTGCCCTACCTTCATCAAATTTTGTCACCTCCTCAGAAAACTCAGCAAGACATGACCTGTCGCGGGCAAAACCCCAATTAGGCCATTTTCGTTCATATGCGAGTAAATCCTCTCCGAACGAATCATCTTATAGAAACACAGAAGATAGGTGCAGGAGTATGCCATTCGGCCCTTCGAGCAGGCACCACCATTCAATGTGATCATGGCTGATCATCCACAATCAGTACCCTGTTCCTGCCTTCTCCCCATATCCCTTGATTCCTCTAGCCCTAATAACTCTATCTAACTCTCTTTTGAATTTATCCAGTGAATCGGCCTCCACTGCCTTCTGAGGCAGAGAATTCCATAAATTCACATCTCTCTGGGTCTACCCTTTATCCTTAAACTGTGGCCCCAACATCAGGAAAATGTTTCCTGCATTTAGCTTGTCCGATCCCTTAACAATTTTATATGTTTCTATAAGATCCCCTTGCAACCTTCTAAATACCAGTGGCTTCCCTACCCCTGATGTGAGGCTCAGCGGCCTGTAATTTCCTGCATTACACCTATTTCCGTTCTTGAACAAAGAACCAAAATTGGTTACTCCAGCTCTCCATGACCTTGGCCTGGTTAGAGAAGATACAAGATCTTTGTCAAAACCCCAGCAATCTCTCTTGCCTCTCTCAATAACCTGGGATAGATATTGTTAGGTCCTGGGAGATTATCCATATTAATTCTCTTCAAGATACCTATTACCCATTCCTTTATCTGTAAAAAACTCTTGCTCATTAGTATTCCCCACACTGATCTCACGATCTTCCATGTCCTTGCCCGTGATGAATCCTGGCGCTGAAAGTACTCATTAATACCACGCCTAAATCCTCTTACTCCAAGATTCTCTTTAATCCAAATTGCCAACGATATTTCATGGCCTCTTGTGGCCATCCTATTGCCCTGCTCAATTTCTTCCCAGCTTTATTTATATTCTTCAAAGGCCCTGTCTGATTTAATCCTTCTGAATCGTTAATGTTTTCAATGATGATGAATGAATTCTGAATCTTACATATAGTTCCTTTTTCTTTCTGATCAAATTTTCAACCTTAAATACAGATGTTCCAGGAGTGAGTGTAGGGCCAGGGAGATGCATCTGACCTGGACCAGGTGATGTGGCTCTGAGATCCAATAATGGTAATAGTGGTTACAGTCATAAGTGAAGGATTAGACATTTAGGACTGAAATTTCCTCACATAGTGTATGGTGACTCTTTGAAAAGTTTTATCCCAGAGAATTGTGGAGATTCGCTCATTTGTGTTAAAAAACTGAGATAGACCATAGAACAGTACCGCTCAGGAATGGGCCCTTCAGTCCACAATGTTTGTGCTGAACGTGATACTTATACTGATCTCTTCTGTCTGTAAATGATCCATATTCTTCTATTCTCTGCACTTCCATGTTCCTATCTAAAAGTCTCTTAAATGCCACCATCATACTTGCCTCCACAACCACCACTGGCAATGCATTCCAGTCCCCCACCACTCTCTATGCAAAATCAGTTTTCCTGTACTTCTCTATCAAACTTTCCCAATCTCACCTATAGTTATGCCCGCTAGTGTTGGACATTTCCAATATGGGAATTATGTTCTGACTGTCCATCCTATCTATGCCTCTCATAATTTTATATACTTCTATCAAGATAGAACTGGAGATTTTAATAAGGCAAATCTCAAAAAGGTCATGCCTACCTTCTGCCAACACACCACTTGTGTCACCAGAGGGGAAAGAACTTTGGACCACTGCTAC
This sequence comes from Amblyraja radiata, assembly GCF_010909765.2. Taxonomy (NCBI): domain Eukaryota; kingdom Metazoa; phylum Chordata; class Chondrichthyes; order Rajiformes; family Rajidae; genus Amblyraja; species Amblyraja radiata. The sequence continues at coordinate 70,036,264 of NC_045957.1, forward strand.
ACCCCATTCAGGAAAGGCTACAAGGCCGTTTCTCTCTTTCCTAAAGGAAGGATTTTCCTAATCTGACCATGCTGCCATTTTCCTGCAGCCGGAGTATAAACAACGGATAGTAAGGGAAGCGGCAGGGACGAGGGACATAAAGCAGTGGTCTGACCACACAGAGGCCATGCTGCAGGATGCACTGAGCGATGTCGACTAGAATATGTCCCAAGCAAGTCTCAAATTGTGGAGTACAGATGCAAATAAATAAATGATGGTCTTCTTCTCAAACATTATGGAGGGCATTGTATTTTGGAGCTGCTTCCTGCATGCATTAAAAAATTAAAGATGTCATTACCTTGGCTGCCATTTTCTACCATGCTCTCATACTTTTTTTTGAATTATTCTGTCTCTACCTCTGGAGATAGGTTCTTGACCAAATATAAACTTCAAAATCACGGTTCCCCATATTTACACCCTGGTTTCAGAAAGACCAATTATAAACTTGAAACTCACAGATCCCCATATTTACACCCTGGTTTCAGAAAGACCTCAATTCCATTCTCCACAGTTTTTTTGTTTTGCATCAATATATCAATATCAATCAATATCAGTTTTATTCATCACTTGCACATAAAGTGCATGTGAAATGAATTTGCCAGCAGCGGTACAATGAAAAAAGAACACATCAAAACACAATAAAAATTTAACACAAACATTCACCACAGCATTCATCACTGTGGTGGAAGGCACAAAATTTGGCCAGTCCTCCTCCACTTTACCCCGTGCTCGGGACCTCAACCCTCCGCAGCCGCCGCTGCGGGCGTCCAGATGAGTAGACAGGTAAAGTCCCGGTAAGTCCAGAATCGGTGCTTCCCCCACCGGAGACCGCTGCTTCAGGTTGGTGTAGGCCGCAGGCCGGCAGTCGAAGATCTAAAGACCCCACCGCGCAGCAGCCGGAAGCACCGCATACCGCAGGGCCGACAGTCGGAGCTCTTCTCCAAGGGACCCCAGCGAGGGACCCCGCTTCTGATGGTAAGTCCCCGCCGCGCCCGCGGTAGAAGTTGGCCGCGGGCCGGCAGTCGGAACTCTGCTCCTCCCGGGTCCCCAACGAGGGATCCCAGGCCTAGGACGCCGCCAGCTGGAGCTCTGCTGACCACAGCTTCAGGCTGCTGCGGGCCAGCGAACGGAGCGCTCCCCTCCGGCGAGCCCCGGCGAGGGCTCACCCGCTCCGCGACGAGAGTCCACGCTGCGCTCGCAACTGAAGCCCTGGGTGCATCTCCGGGAAAGGCCGCACCGATCCTCGATGTTAGGCCACGGGGGAGGCGACATGGAAAAAGTCGCCTCTCCGTGGAGGAGGCGACCTAAACGGTTTCCCCCTTAACCCCCCACACAAGACACACAGAGAGACATTAAACACATACATTAAAACACACACAACATAATGAGTCCGTCCACGTCATTACTTCTAGATGTCTTCTCTTTTCCTTAACTCTGGCTTTCCATCTACTTCCATTGACTGCACTCAATTGCACCTCTTTTATTTCCTGCATTTCTGCTCTCATCCTTTCTCTTTCCAGCCAGAGCAATAATAGGCTCCACTTCACCTTCTACCCCACTAGTTTCTACGTCCAGAAGGTCGTCATAATTTCTGCCACAATCAACTTTCATTCAGTTTGTACAGGTGGCCTGAGCTTCCAATTGCCTGTCATGTTACATTCCATTGCCAATCTAATCTCTCTTTCTTTGGCTTTCTGCACTGTTATAACAAAGCAGAAAACAAGCTGGAGGTACAACATCGCAACCTTAGTCCAGCCACTGTAAAGCCCTCTGAACTTAACACTGAATTCAACAATCACCCAGCCTCTCTATTTTGTGTGAAAACTATCACAATTCATCAATCTGTAAATTTAACTCAATATTTCGCTTGCCGCAGATGCTGCCTTTGCTGTAGTGTTTTCCAGCATTCACTATTATTTCAAGTCTTCAGCAAGTGTCATGTTCTGTCCTCACAGTTTCAGCTATTTTTCTCTCTTTTCTTCCCTCTATTTTTCCTCTATATGCACCACATTCAATCAAATTAACATGCCTTCTTCTCTCCATCAGCTGACACCAAATCTGTGTTATCGCTTTTCTCTCTGTCTCCAGCATTTCACAGATTTTCTCTTTTGTTCTCTGGAGCTTCACCATGCTCCTTCGCCGCAACATATTTGCCTTTTTCCTAACTTTTTGTTCTTCTGAAAGGTCATTCACAAAGCATGAACTCTATTTCTCACTTCAGAAATTCAGCTTGATCTGTTGAGTCTATACCAGAATGTTCTTATTTTTGTTTTTTGTGTGGTGTTGGAGACTTTTGCTCCGGATTTAGCTGTGTATCTAACCAAGCAGCCGTTCCAGTGTAGCTACTATACTGGCATCTACTGGACAATGTGGAAAATTAGCCCACGCTAATCCAGTTCAAAATAATGATGGACAAATATGATCAATCTAATTAATACCCTATAAGCCTAGCAATAATCGGCAAATTGATGGACTATGTCATTGTCATTGTTATGTACGGCAAGTGGCATTTGCTTGCTCACTGACGCTCAGTTTGAGCTTTGCCAGTACTGCCCTGCTCCTCATACGAGGACTTGATTACAAGTTTTGTTCTATATGGACAAAATAACTTAGTGACTGGAAATAATCTGAGAGGTACAGCTCGTAACTTTAATGCAACTTTTAATCAAGTATGCCATCAAAGTACCTTGATGAGATTGAAATTTATGGAAAACAAGGGCGAAACTCTCCACTGATATGAGTTGTACATAGCAGAAGGGTATATCGAACAATGCCAATGACACCTTCCATCACTTTCTGGTTGTTGGAGATTATTGGCTCAACCCCGAAGGTAGACAAAAAATGCTGGAGTAACAGCGGGACAGGCAGCATCTCTGGAGAGAAGGAATGGGTGACGTTTCTGGTCGAGACCCTTCTTCAGACTGAACCCCAGGCTATAACAGCTTGTCCAGTGCTGAACTATCTTGAGAAGCTTCATCTTCTCTGCATTGATACCTAAGGTTGAAATTGGGGATTTTTTTATCATGGTTCAATTACATTTGTAACTTCTGAGCAATCCATGCATGTAGTCAGCATGACATAGACTACATTTGGGCATGTGCTGGAAGTGGTCAATCACAATTTGCTAAATATATGGCAGCCAAGGACCATCACAAAAGGAGTTACGGCATCTATTTATTCAGTGATATAATAATCTCCAACCATCAAGATTTGCGGGGGGGGGGGGGGGGTTCATCGTTGACTCTAATATTAACTGGAGCTGCTTCATAGATGCTGTGGTTACAAAAGCAGGTAAAAGGTGACTATTCCCCAAAATCCTGTCGTCATCTACAAGGCAGACATTGGGAGTAAGATTGAATACTTTTCACTCGGCTGAAGCTAGTTGCTCAACAGATGCAGGACAAAGTAACCAATTGATGAATATTTACTATTTCCATTACTGTCACGCCCATGGAAGCAGTGTGTGCCCCAAAAATATTTTATTAAGCCACACAGACTTTGTTGGCTACATCTCTTAAACCCATGACTTAGTTGGAACAAAAAACACTGCAAGAACTCAGAAGGTTGGGCAGCATCTGGATGGAAAAACAGTTAATGCTACATGTGCAGGACCTTCTGTCAGACCTTGGAAATAGAGGAAAACAAGTTAGTTTTCAGCAGCCGACAAGGTGAGGGAGAGATGGATAGAACAAGGGCACAGAATCTTAACAGGTGACGTTCTTCTGTGTTCATCATCAAAAGTGGCATCATATATTGTGAACAATGATGCAGTCTGAGTCGTAAAGGATGTTGTTGCCAAACTGGGCTTGTGGCAAATGCTGAGAAACCCAATATGTTATTTGTCAAGACCAACAGTTGTTTTTTCTATCTGTTTTTCCACAGAATGTATATGTAAATATCAATCGCATCATGTCGGTGGCCAATCGTTTATTGGAATCTAACCATTATGCATCTCAGCAAATCAAGCAGATTGCCAATCAGCTGGATCTGGAGTGGAAGGCATTTGCAGCAGCGCTAGATGAGCGAAGTACCTTGCTTGACATGTCTGCTGTTTTCCATCAGAAAGCTGAACAGGTCAGTAATTGTTCATTACTCAGCAGGTCAGTACTGACTGGACTGGGAAGAGAAAGCCAGTTTCTCCTCCCACAGGCGCTGCCTAACCTACTGAGTATTTACTGCGGTTTCAGTTATACATTTCTAGAATCTGTAGGTTTTTTTGAATTTCAGTAAATGTTCATTGTCATTGCCTATATGATTCCTTTTGATATGGAAAATCTGTCGCCAGTACTTCAGATATTTCATTTTTATATTGTTTCTCTATTATTGTGCACCTGGCATGTTGAGCTTCTCTTGACCTGTTTCTATACCTGATAGTTTTCAGGTCAAATGTAACTCCATGCAAATTGTTCTATTCTTAAAACTGTCTCAAATAATTTCTTCTTGCAGTCTACTTCAGTGGCTACAATAGAGAATTACTTCCTTGCAAAGATCTCATCCATTAACCAATATATCTCAAAAATGGTCCTTTAAAAAATGATACTGCAACAGATTCTGATTTTTTTTCCATAAAATGCCGAAATGTTTGAAATATGATATATAGAAGTTATAGAATCAAAAGATCTGATTCCTGTATTTTCTGTTATTTTCCAGTGTTTCTTTTTTGACCATGAGAAGATTTTGTTTCTTTCTTTTTGCGATATTGTTAGAGAAATAAATATAGACCAGGATGCCAGAGATAACTCCCTTGATTTCCTGTGAAATGGAATGTGGGGATCTTTTGGAGGCCAAGCAAGTCCTTGGTTTTATGTCTTATTTGAAAGGCATTGCCACTGACATATTCCACCAGCCTCCCAGTAATCTGCAGGGAATGAAAAATAATTAGCTGATGATTGTTCGCAGAATAGACCTGATTGCAGTAATGTATTTTGTGACCTAATTATTTTGTGAACTTAGTATTGCTAAATATAACAATAAAATACTACATTGTTCTTTCTTTTGAAAAAGTGAATGACTCGACATATTTTGAGCAGCACCATGGGGATCTGTAAATTAGTGACATGATCTTGGTAAAGAAACAGCCCTCTTCCTTTGGTTTTATTTCTGCTTTAAAAGGATTGAACGTTCGTACCCCATCATTGCTGCTGCTGCTAATTATAAGAATTTGCTTTGTTTGACGATAGTCCAGTTTGTTGATTTCTTACAATTGCTAAAAGTCGTGCTACTTGCAGTAATAATTAAGTGAATCACTATAAGACAACATCTAAATTAAACAGTTAAACAATGAGCCTAATTTGGCAGCTGCTGCAAAAGTTACATTGATACTGTCCTACGAATACAGAAAGCCGCATTAAGCTTTGTAAATCTGACAGCATCACATGGTTGGTGGGAGGAGGAGTGGGGGTTGCTATTTGATTTATCTTAATTTGTTGGGTTGATAAACATACATTCCCCCTGCATAAAATGTTTGTGAAATATTTCCAGCATTTTTGTTTGGAAGCTCACCCTTAGAGATAACAATGCATTTCTGTCATTAGTCTTGACAAACTGTTTGAAAGTGGTTTTGTTCTGCTGTTGTCATAGTGCACATGAGAATTCTGTTCTAAGTTTACTGCTGACAGAGAGCTGATATTAAGAGTAAAGAGTGATTCTTGACAATGGAAGGAATTGAGAAATTATCATTTCCTTGGAGAGCACTGTTACTTGCAATTATAATTAATATTTTAGACTTGAGAATCAAATGTATAATTTCTGAATTTGGGTGTGATGCATTGGGATAGTCGGTGATGAGAAGGACTGTAGTACCCTGGGAACAGCAGTCAGAACAATAGCCCTGTGGATTGCTCCAATTCTACATTGAAAGAGAAATGCCAAGAATGCAATAGTTATTTTGATTCCCTCATTAGGGGAGTAGTAAGTCTTTTTGTGAATGCAAAACTGATTCCAGGATGAAGTTTTGCCTAGATTATGAAAGAGTGATAGCACAAAATCTGGAGGATGAGGATGATCAGCTCAAGATCCTGGTCCATTTCAGTACCAATGATATTGGTAGAAATATCGTGAGATCCTGCGAGCAGATTGTAAGAAGTTTAGCAAAGACCTCTAAGATGGATATATCCCAATTACTTCCTGAGTATGGTAATAGCAGAGTAGAACAGATAAATACATGACAAAAGAGATGTTGTAGATAGGTGAAGAGGTATTGCTGTCCTTGGCATTGCACTCAAGGATAGATGAAGGCTTTGGAGAGGCTGCCGAAGTTGGACCTAAATGATGTTGAGATGATTGACTATAGAAGTGGGGAAGTGGGGAAATTGGAGAAGCTATGGTTGTTTTCCTTGGAACTAAGGAGGTTGTGAGAAGACCTGAAAACACAGAGTATTTAAAATCATGAAGGAACTAGACTAGGGTAGATGGGGAGCTACTGTATCTGTTCAGGGAATTTAATGAATATAAAATGATCATTAGCCAAAAGTATCATGAGGAAAACTCGTTCTACAAAATGAGTTGTTAGGGTCTGGAATGTATGGCCTTTAGAAGGAATGGAGACAGTGGAGACAATTTCAATTGTAGCATTGAAAAAGAAGCAGGTATGTATGGAAAAAATAGCTTTTAGAGTATGGGAGAAAATGAGTCTTGCTGGAATGATCTTGCATAGAGGTGGGATAAACTAAACATGCCCAATGGCCTCCTTCCAAGCTGTAGCCATTCAGTGATAGAGGTTATTTAAAGAGAATATTTCCATGTGAGAAGAGCATAACCTGAAGCCATTGGTATAATGTAGAAATTAAATTGAGAATTCGGAAGTGACGGCTTTGCCTGAACAGAGGTGAGGATGCGAAATTGCTACCGTAGGAAATGGTTGAAGTACGTTATTTCATGCATTAAAGAAGAATATGGTCAAGTCTATGAGGGATAGGGGAATAGTGATGAATTAGATGCGGAATAACAGGATTAGAGCGAACATGAACTAGTTGCGTCAAATGGCATGTTTATTTTTCCTGTCTATCCTGTCATCATAAAATAGTTATTTTATGAGATTCCTTATGTTGATCCTAAATTCATGAACTACCTACATAGTGGAGAGATGTTCTGAACTTATTCTGGTGTGTTCATATGCAGCACAAGATTATTTGATATATTCTGTTGCTCCAATTTTTGTTGTTTATTTTTTAAACATACACAGCACATTATGTTATTTACAAAAATCTATATAATGCTTAATTACATGCAATTAATGCAATGAGTGATTTACAAATACTATTATAAAAAAGGTTGTTGTGTTTATTTCTGCACTATTGCAATAAAGTTTCAATGGCATTTGAATATATAAAACACAAGGTTTTAAGATCAAGATCCTATAAAATCAAGTATCCTATCAGTGACCATGGATTTCTATTCCTAGTACATGAGTAACGTGGATTCTTGGTGTAAGGCCTGTGGAGAAGTGGATCTTCCCTCAGAGCTGCAAGATCTAGAAGATTCAATTCACCATCACCAAGGTTTATATGAACAAATAACATTGGCATACTCTGAGGTAAGTGAAGTAATACAGAACAAATTACAATATATGGGCATACATTTAGGCCACCTTTAATGCAGGTTCCTTTCACCATCTTGACAAACAAAAGCATAAAATGATCTGCCTAACAATTTATTTGCAAGGGTACTTTTTTATTACTATTAGAATGTATTAGGAAAATCAGCATAAAGATATAGGAACAAGGAAGCACGATTTTAAAAACATTTTTAATGTAATCTTTATAAATGCAAACCTGAGAGATTAAAGTAGTATAATTTTTGAAAAAGAGGCAAAAATATTTAGGAAAAGACATTTGTGGAAGTTTTTTAATTATAAAGTAAATTGTTTTGGTACAGTTACTCTTAAAGATAAAGAAAATACATCAAATCTTCTGTTTGCTGGGTTATCATAAAACCAGACATGAATTTGGACTTAGTTCCATCCAAATTTCTGGATATTCTGTACAGGATTAGCATTCATCTGTTTTTCCATGGTTGCCTGGCTCAAGTAATGAGGGTGCAGCATTTTGAAGGGAGTTTTGCACTATTGGCACAAAAGGGATCCTCGATAAAACCTGTTGGATTTCAAAACTTATTTCTGAAATGCTCATTCGTCCTTCCTTGGAGTTCTTTTTTTTCTAAGTTTATGTTTGTCAATTCATACCCTTTATGACTTTACCATGGGATGATATAAACATTTATCATTTAATGGCTGAATTTTAACCAAACTTTAACATGCTTAATTTGTGAAAAACACGAAAGTTGTGCATGAATTTACAAGGTTTTTGAATGGGATCAGAATAGCTTGCATAACTTTTCTATGAATTGATGACATTCCCATTTCATGGAATTGCTCAGACACAATTATCTATTTTTAATAAAATTATTAGCTGATTCATTTATAGGGCCTGGGTCCCTGTGCTTGTTCAAACTGCAAGCATGTGCTGCATTTCTCACAGGTAATTTTAGAAAGCAGTCATAAACAATGTTGGGCTAATATATTTCATTTTCAACTCTTTAATCTGGAAGGCAAAATGATTTGGCGTTTCCAGCTGCTGCTTTCTTTACAAAGCAGAGTATGAAATATTAGAAAATAATTAACGGAAATACTTAGCAGGTCAGACAGTATCTTAAAAGAGATCAGTGTTAAATCATTGACCCTTGGAAGAAATTTTAGATTCTTAGATTTATACTGGCACAGGAAGTTCACCTTTTTCAATAGAGCAATTCAGCCAATCCCAAATTTACTGCTCTTTCCCCATAGCCCTTCACTGCCTTTCCTGTTTCAATTACAAGGCACTGATTAATTTGGTTTCCACAATGCTCACACTCAATATATTCTTTAATTTTATTTTTTTCCCTTCACAGATGATGCTTCAGCTGTGCAAATTCCCACTGTTTTTCTGTTTTTATTGCACAACTTCCTGCTTAATGCTATATCTTTATCATAGCTACTGCGTGAGTGGTTGGTCAGCATCCAACCTCGGTTAATCCAAGATTTCCTTGAAACTATCAACTTCAGCTTTTTGTTTGCCAACTTCCTTTTCATTCCCTGCTAAAGAGTTTGCCTGCTAATGAAGCCTTCACGTATGCCTCGAGAAGTGCTCCCCCACTGCTATTTTGGCTAGTTTCCATCTTACGCACGCTGCAGTTCAGACGAATTTCTCATTCCCATTTCCTGTTGACACCTTAGCCACATCCTCACTATTCTTTTTGATTGTGGGTTCACACCCCTCTTGCCTTCTACTATGCTTTGCATTTAAAATCCTATTTCTTGTGATGGTTTCCTTCGGAACATTTCCATAAATTCTTAATTTCTTTCACTCTGACCAGTTATGCATTACCTTCTCTATGCCCCACCATGAGTAATCATACATTAATCAGCCAGTTTGAAATCTGTGAAATTCTCTCCTTCAATGTCCCTGACTCAGCCTCTTTTGCTTTAAGATCCATTTTATGACCCAGTGCTGCAGGAAAACATTTTAGCCCTCCCAACTAAATTTTTCTTTGGCTTGTTCTCCTTTTTGGTATTGTTAATTGAAAGTATGCTGCTCAGCCATGAATAGTTTTGCTTTTAAACTTGTTTTTTAAAAAATCCCTAATGGCCCTGTCCCACGGTACGAGTTCATTCCAAGAGCTCTCCCGAGTTTTAAAAAAAATCAAGCTCGTGGGAAGCATGGAGAATGAACATAGCGGGTACGTCGGAGCTTGGGGTCGTCTCTTAGCGGCTCGTAACGCTAACGGCAGATACTTGGGAAGACTCGCTAATGGCAGGTAAGCTCGGGAAGACTCGTGAAGATTTTTCAACATGTTGAAAAATGTCCACGAGAGCCCCGAGTACCGACGAGCGGCCATTATCGTAAATCTCCGAGTTCGAATCAGGGCAAACTCGGGAGAGCTCTTGGAATGAACTCATACCGTGGGACAGGGCCATTAATCAGCAACGTCAAAACACTTGAAAATCATCTTGGTAATTTCACTGATGATCTGTTATGCGGTACACCACCTGGTGCCCCATTTATAATGCAAGGCAACAAATTAGATTTTGGGTCTGTGGTGCATTTCCCGTGCCTTCCCATGCTGGGGTATTTTGATAGATGTGCACCTGAACTGTGGGGGGAACAATCAACCTAAAGTCTGAAGAAGGGTCTCGACCCAAAACATCACCCATTCCTTCGATCCAGAGATGCTGCCTGTAGTACCTTCCCACTCAAACTAATATCTGACTTGCCAGGTGGCTTCTGCTGGAAAGAGTACATTTGTTCATTGGTCAAGATCATAATAGATTCTGCTGGATGCCCTCATCAGTCAAAAATGCTATTAGCACTCATTGTTTTGCTTCAGAAATTGGGAAAATTATATCTTTAAGCAAAGTCATCAAACAAAGAAGGGGAAATGCTTCTGTTATTACTTTAAAGCCGAAGCATTAAGGGCAATCAAATAATTGTAAAACTTGAGGCATGATTGAATTTGCGGTGACCTATAATTGAGTTGCTTTTTACAAAAGATGAATTTAGATTTACAGTTTCATTTTACTTATATTCAATTTTTTTAAATCTTGTGCAGGTGAGTCAAGATGGAAAAGTTCTGCTGGATAAACTCCAGCGACCCCTGACTCCAGGAAGTGCTGACTCATTAATGGCAACAGCCAATTATTCAAAGGCCGTTCATCATGTCTTGGATATCATTCATGAGGTCCTCCACCATCAGCGACAGTTGGAAAATATCTGGCAGCATCGCAAGGTTCGACTTCACCAGCGACTCCAGCTCTGTGTATTTCAACAAGATGTACATCAGGTGAATGGCAACATTTTATTGGTGTCATGGTACAATGGAATGGGGTGTTATGTTCGCATTTAGAGAATTTAATGTTATTCCTAACTCCATTGTATTTTTGTTCATACATTTCTTTTTTCTTTTTTACAAATAAGCCACCAGCACTTCAGGCAGTTAATAGAAAGAATGTATACATTTTAGACTGGTGAATTACTGATACGTATTTGAATCTTCTCAGGGATTGATTGTTTTTTTAATTTTTTGTGGAAACATTGTTTCCAAAATCTCTAATTTAAAGTGGCGGCTCACATCTATCTTCTTTGACTGTCCTTATGAAAATACACCTCATCATAAAGTAAATTAAAAATTGAGGAACAGTTTGAATATGACTTCTATCAATAATTCACATTAAATACATTGCATGCGAGGCAAATTCAAATCTAATATTACTGAAGTAGTGTTCTAATCCATGTGTAATTGAGATTAGCTAATTCTATATGTAACTTTATAAGATTTAACAGACCAAAGGCTGACATGACTAAAATTAAACTTCAAAATTGTAATATATCCAGGAATTAATAACCAGCAACAGTACAATACTATACGATACAATAGAACTTCATTTATCCCAGTAGGGAAATTGATCTGCCAACAGTCATAAAACACAAGACACATGAAACATGAAATTAAAGTGATGAGTGGAACGGATTGGGGATGTGCATAGATATGGGGAGGGGGGGAGGAAAGGGGAATCAGTCTACCCCACTACAGAAGGGGGAGGAGTCCAGTAGCAGGTCGGTGAAGTGAATGACCCACCTTCCAACACCACAATGCCTTTCCACAGTCAGCAAGGCAGAGGTTAGGAGCGTAACAAAGTACTTTCCACTTTCCCGTGTGATTGCACGTTCCACAAAGACTCAAGAAGATTGACACAATACAGGACGGATCAAAATGCTTAATTAACATTTAGCTTAATAGCACCCTCTATCTTATACATTATTCCCTCTAACACTGGTGCTCTGTGACTGCTATATGTACCATATACAGAATATACTATGGTTACCCACTGTGTAAGCTCTAATGGAACCCCGCAAACTTGCAATCTCACCACCAAAGAGTTGGGATAAAATGCAAGTGAAGTCCAGCACCTTTGTGTTCCCCACCAAGCCTAATATAATGCTGACCTGAAAACAAACTTATTTTCAACATCACAGTCTCGATCCCTGAGCTCTGTACTCGACATCGCTGTCGGAGTGCATTAATCAGACATTCCAGAAGTGATAGACACAAAAAACTGGGGTAACTCAGCAGGACAGGCAGCATCTCTAGAAAGAAGGAATGGGTGACGTTTCGGGTCAAGATCCTTCTTCAGACTGGTGAATCAAGATACAACATTGCCAGGTGTTCTAATAATTAAAAGCACGAGAATGGTGCTATGACTTTTTTTTTACTGAAGAAAATAGGGAAAAAATCTGATAAAATACAAATTTTAGTCTAAACTAATTTGGGGGCATTTTTCAATGTTAAAGGCACAGTTTTCATGTAAGTTGTCCTTGCTGAGTCATTATTTTGGCCCCATCACTGTGGCAGTTCAAAGCAAGGACAAGGGTGATTAAAAAAAATGATGCAGCTACCTAATCATGTTTTTTGTCTTGGTATTAGAATAACTCTTTTGTAAAAATTGGATTATCTTGATCGTGATGAATGACAATTAATGGTACTTTAATGTCACATGGACTTTGGTACGGTGACATTTCCTTTTACATATAGTTGTAACAATATTTTTACAGTAGGCACAATTTTACTTAATAATAATAATAATGGATGGGATTTATATAGCGCCTTTCTAATACTCAAGGCGCTTTACATCGCATTATTCATTCACTCCTCAGTCACACTCGGTGGTGGTAAGCTACTTCTGTAGCCACAGCTGCCCTGGGGCAGACTGACGGAAGCGTGGCTGCCAATCTGCGCCTACGGCCCCTCCGACCACCACCAATCACTCACACACATTCACACACATTCACACACAGGCAAAGGTGGGTGAAGTGTCTTGCCCAAGGACACAACGACAGTATGCACTCCAAGCGGGATTCGAACCGGCTACCTTCCGGTTGCCAGCCGAACACTTAGCCCATTGTGCCATCTGTCGTCCCAACCTAACTTAACCCAACTTAACCCAACCCAATTTAAGTCCAAGAGTGTAAGAATAGGAGATTATGCTGAGGCAGGACATAAGTGTCGCCATGTTCCCGATGCCATTTTTCATCCTTCACGTTCAAAATTGGTAAAAATGTCTTAACTTGGTCATACGAGCTGCTATTGTGATCATTGGTTTGGGCAGAATACCTGAAAGTTCATTCCTTAGAGTGGTTTTGTTAAATATTTCAGGTGTTGGACTGGATTGAAAATCATGGAGAAGCTTTCCTCAGCAAACATACTGGAGTGGGAAAATCACTACACAGAGCCAGGGCTTTACAGAAGCGACACGAGGATTTTGAAGAAGTTGCACAGGTAAGTTCAACTCATGCATGCTGGGAGATGAAGAGTTACATTTGATTTTCTATCAAGAGATGCATGATATTTGTGTATTCTTAAGGATCCTGTGTGCAAGGTTAATCCAGGGCTTGTAGTTCCATGTTATATCTCCATGTTAATTATCCATTTCATCTTGCTCTGACTCCTTGACCTCTTGGAGTGTTCAAATGAAGACCAAACTAAGATTGAGAAACAGCATCTCATCGTATGACCAAGCTCATTACAGTCCCTGGCACTCAACTGAGAATTTGGCAATTTCAGAAATGTACTCCTGCCAGTTGGCGTCAGTCCAATCGGCTGGGTATGCCAGCATTCTTATTTATGATTTACAGTAAATGCATTGCACCATATCTCAGTTTCAGAAATGTTAACTGTTTTCTCTCCTCAGTCCTTATTCGTTGCCTATTTAAATGTTTTCCCTAGAGTTAACGAGCCTCGACCAGCACCACAATGATTTGCATTACAGTCTCACTTGGCCTCCACTGTATCACAAACTTCCCCTTTGTTCTCCTCACCCCTCCCCCATGGATATTATCTATCTTTTCCTAAATCTGATGATAGGTCACTACCTGTTTCTCTCTGTACAGATGCTACTTGATCTGCTAAGTACTTCAGGATTTTAGACATTGCAAACTATTCAAACCTTAAATTTTGCAATTGATTTGTAATCTTTAAAATCTTACTGTGGTGCATCTAAAAAATTAATTAGGCATGGTTATATGAAATGAGAGCGAATGAGTTTGTAGAACCTTAAAATAAATTGTAGAAGGATCCCCTTTGTTCATCGTGTCCATACCAGATAAAGAACTTACTCAGACTAATTTCACTTCTGAACTCCGTGTGTAGCTATTTAGGTATGAGCCATCGTGAGTTCTGCCAGGTGCTCTTTAAACATGAAGACAGTTTGTGGCTGTCACACAATGAGGTTCAGAACATGGTTTGGGTGCAAAATAAATTCCCCATCTTCCTCACTCCCCATCCCCCCACTTGTAATAAGGACAGAGTCCCCCTTGTCCTCACCTTCCACCCTACCAGCCGTCACATGCAACAGATCCTCCGACATTTTCGCCACCTCCAACGGGATCCCTCCACTGGCCACATCTTCCCTTCCCCTTCCCTTTTGGCTTTCCGCAGAGACCGTTCCCTCCGTAACTCCCTGGTCAGTTTGTCCCTTCCCACCCAAACCACCCCTTCCCCTGGTATTTTCCCTTGCAACCACAGGAATTGCTACACTTGTCGCTTTATCTCCCCCCTTGACTCCATCCAAGGACCCAAGCAGTCTTTCCAGATGAGGCAGAGGTTCACCTGCACCTCCTCCAACCTCATCTATTGCATCCGCTGTCCTAGGTGTCAGCTGCTGTACATCGGCGAGACCAAGCATAGGCTTGGCGATTGCTTCGCCCAACACCTCCGCTCGGTTTGCACAAACCAACCTGATCTCCCGGTGGTTCAGGACTTCAACTCCCCCTCCCATTCTGAATCCGACCTTTCAGTCTGAAGAAGGGTCTCGACCCGAAACGTCACCTATTCCTTTGCTCCATAGATGCTGCCTCACCCGCTGAGTTTCTCCAGCATTTTTGTCTACCTTCGATTTTTCCAGCATCTGCAGTTCTTTCTTAAACACTCTCCATCTTCCAATCATTTTGCAATCGGCGAGGGGCGGCACGGTGGCGCAGCAGTAGAGTTGTTGCCTTACAGTTCCAGAGACCCGAGTTTGATCCTGACTATGGGTGCTGTCTGTATGGAGTTTATACGTTCTCCCCATGACCTGCGTGGGTTTTCTCTGGGATCTCCGGTTTTCTCCCACACACCAAAGAAGTACAGGTTTGTAGGTTCATTGGCTTGGTATAATTGTAAATTTTCCCTATTGTGTGTAGGATAGTGTTAGTGTGCGGAGATCACTGGTTGGTACAGATTTGGTGGGCTGGAGGGCCTGTTTCCACACTGTATTTTTAAACTAAACTAAATTAAACTAAACTATTAAGTCAAGAGTGTTTTATTGTCATATGTCCCAGATAGAACAATGTAATTCTTACTTGCTGCTGCACAACAGAATATGCAAACATCATATATGACAAACGAGACGGAGAAAAGAAAAGCTCAGTGTGTATATATACACATATTCACAACGTACCCATATATTTTACAACGTACCCATTTCACATTTTAGCTGAAATTGTCCGTTTCACCCTTACACTACACTCCACCCCTTGGAGTCATCAATCTACATTAGCGGCCATCTAACTACATTTTACTGCGTATACAAACAATAATAATCAAAAGTACAATATTATAATGATTTCTCTATGAATGTGAGGTGATTATGTGTAACATTAACTATCCATGCCATAATGGCGTGAGTTATGTGTTCTATCAGACAACGAGCTAGTTTTGGAAGTCTCTGTGAAAGCAAAGCTTATCTCATTAGCCTTGCAAGCATCCCCATGATTTACTCGCCCCTCTTTACTATGCCATAAAGCTCGGGGAGGGGGCAGTGGCGTGTCTCTGATAAGAAATGCTATAAAGATGGGTGTTGGGCGCCCTTTCGGTGAGAGTACCTCAGCCTTCGACCGTGTCGTGAACGGTGCCAGGTGATCAAAAACGAAACATCCTGTGGCGTGCTCTGATGAGTTTGCGAGTGCTTATGGGTTTACGTGAGTATATGTAGAAACACCCTGCGGCGTGTCCTACTGTGTACTCGGGATTTGCGAGTGCGTTCGGGGATATACGAGGAGACGTGATTGTATGTGCCTTATTTAGTAGTGTAATAAATTACTGAATGAATCAAACTGTTATTTGAATTCAGCAAGCAAAGTGGTGTTTTGAACACAATTTCACCTCACATTAACCCCACACACCCTAAATCCCGTTACATTCGGCCCACAGGCTCAATACCACCACTCCACCCTTTTGGCACTCCTCACACGCAGTAGTGAAGCACATAATTGCAGAATATTATGCCAACCACCACCAAAACAAGTCCAGTCATCAGCCATTGCATAATATTAATATGCCTCCAACCTCTGAACCACCAATTCCACCATGCGCTCTCCGTGGCCTCATCGTATTTACCAACTCTGTTCAAGGCCTCAACCTGTTATCGCATGTGGGCCACCAGGTTTGTAATGTTTTCATTGGCATCCGGTATGTAAATGCAGCATTCTCTCCCTATGATGGCACAAATCACAGGTAGTAGGAAGTACAGGGCCATGCGATTCTGCAAGGCGACAGCGGATTGCCACCATTTTGGCACTCAGGGCTTGGATAGTCTGCCCTGCCTCTACTAGCCCCAGAGTGGTCCTGTTGTCTGTGATGTGGGACGTGCACAAACTCAGTTTACGTGGGTACATATGCAGGAGTGAGAGATAAGGGCCTGTCCCACTGCGGGGACCCAATTTGCGAGTGTAGAAGAGTTTAGGAGAGTATGAAAAAGTGTCATGGTCGTGTTGTATCGCCAAAGTAGAACACCTTCTTCGACCTTCCTCGACTATGTAGGGAACCGCCTACGTATATGTTGAAGATCTCCTTCGACTATGTAGAAGACCTCCTTCGATCTCCTTCGACCTCCTTCGACGATGTTGAAGACTAGCTTCGGGAAAATTGGACACCGAATAGTGGAGAGTGAAGATGACCACCTTCGACTATGCTAACACTATCTACGACTACCTTCGACTACCCTTGATTACCTTTGATTGCCTTAGATTACCTGTGAATAGCATGCCGACCTACTACGACCTACTTCGACTAAACCTACGTTTCCAAAATTCTGCTGCGTCTTTGTGTTAATCCAGCACTGTGTGTTCACTTTGTTAACCAGCATCTGCCCTTTCTTGTGTATGACATTATTTGTATCCGTGGCAGTTGATTGTGCTGGAGTAACACAAAGACGTCACCCATTCCTTCTCTCCAGAGATGCTGCCTGTCCCGCTGAGTTAAAGAATGCCCACGGTAGACTCACGAGTCACTACGGTAAACTTACGGGCTACTACGTTCTTACAACGAGTTTAAAAGTTAAACATTTTTACTTCAAGAGTAAATTTGACTTGTGGAAATCTTTCATCCTGTTGAAAGATTTTCACGAGTTAACAAGTTTCCCGAGTGCCTGCCGTTAGCGCTACGAGTTCCGACGATCCCGCTACGTTAATTCTACGTGATTACCACAAGTTTGATTTGTTTTAAATTCGGTAATATAGATAATCAGGGCCCATTGTCTTAATGCCACTGCCCCCTCCTTGGCTGTGGACCATTGGGGGGGGGGGGGGTCGTAAGTCTGATGATGGGGGAAGGGAGGGACCCTGATCCACTGCCTGCTTCCCGCTATGGTTATCATACCAGATTGTCCCCATCCCAGGTATTAATGTCATCCCCCCTTATCGTTAGTGAACGGACTTTAATCGGGTCAACTTACCAGTCCGCGAGCTTAGCTGCCTCAGCTTGCTGGAGTCTGGCCAACCCACAAGCAGTGTCCACCGCCTGGTTTTCCATCTCCATTGCCTGGTTTCTGGATTTCTCCACTGCCTCTAATAGAGTCAGTGGGTGCTCCTTTAATTTATCAATTTTGTCTTTTAGGTTTTTTACTTCTTGTTCTTTCTGTTTAAGACTCTCATGCCGAGATTTAACTATTGATAGTAACAGTCAGAATGCTCCTTTGTGGCTCCCCTTTTACTTGTGGAACCCGCTCTTTTAACTGTGTCAATATATTATGTCCGATTGTAACATTAAGTTTGTTGATTAGTGCATCGGACTTGTCGATGGGCGTCCCGGATTGAGTAATTAAGTTGGCCAAACTCGCAAACCCGTCCTTATTATCCACCCACCCTGGAATCCGATAAGTTGCAGGCTCCACTGCTTTTTTTGACTTGCACATTATTTATTACCAAGTGTCTGTTATCTGAATCCTGCCGACTACGCCAAATGTTGTGTCCGATAAATCACTGGATTCAGATAACGGTTTGTTTCACTCAGTAATTTATTACATTACTAAATAGGGCACATACACTCACCCATCCTCGAATATCTCCGAACGCACTCAAAAACCCTGAGTACACAGCAGGGCACGCCGCAGGGTGCTTCTTTATACACTCACATAAACCCGTACGTACTTGCAAAATCATCAGAGCACACCACAGGATGTTTCGATCTTGATCACCTGGCAACTATTTTGTGTTGTGTCTGCCAAAGTTACGCTTTCCCAGAGAATGGCCCGGGAAAGGCTGCATTCCCAGGCAATGAACACAGGTGCGAGGAGATAATGCGTTTGAAAACTTGTTTTCAAGAGGCTATGGAATGTAGGGCTGCTAACTTAGCTGAAAACTCCATTTCACATTTTAGCTGAAATAGTAAGATTAAACGAGAACTTACTAGTTTGAAGTTTGATCTGTTTTTTATGAGGAGTTACGATGAGGGATTACGTGAAGAAGCCCGCCAGGACGCATGCGTGTCATTCTTCAAAGCAGCGGTGTGAAATCACAGATACCTGTAATGACTAAACATAGTAAGATTAGAGAAGAGATACCAGTTAAGTATATGATCAAGGGTGGGAGCGGAGGGCATGTAATCCCTCATCGTAACTCATAAAATACAGATCAAACTTCAAACTGGTAAATTCTCGTTTAATCTTACTATTTTACTTCGGAGTCACGTGAGTGACTACGTGAAGATTTTAAAGCTCTGATTTCATGCCGTGGAAACGAGTCCATGCATCACGTCTGCCTTGATGACTGTAGGAGGAATTGTGTTAACATAATTTGGACATGAATTCGACATTGAAATCATAAAATTTGTTAACACAAAATTATAACCCCTTTTTATGGGTTTAAATTAATTTACAGAACTTAAAATTGTTTCTGCAAACGTTCCAGGTTTCATTACTGGTTTGTTGTAAAATAATTGGAATGGTTTTTTTTCCCCCAGACCATCCTGCTGCCTTGAGGATTTGGTCCATTGGTACATCCAACTGTATCGCTGCCGATGTAGCTGCAGCCCTGGTGGAATGAGATTTAAAAATATTAGTATCCACCCCAGCCTGTCTTAGCACCTGTTTCAGCCATCTTGAGATGGTCTGGACCGTCACTCTTTTGTGTGGTTGCTTGTGGCTGACCAAAAGTGCCTTCTCATTGCCTCTTTAGGATTTTCGTTGTCTCCATGTATAACGACAGATGTCTTACTATACACAGACGGTCATCTGTTGGGTAACACCTAAATTGTATATTGAGGCCTGCTGATCCCTGTCTGTTCTGCTTTACTAACTCATAGATATGAAACGTAATACTTTCTGTTGAGGAAGTCATGTTGTCCAGTCTTAGTTTATGCAGTGACTGTACCCTCTGTGCCGTGACTAATGCCATTAGCATGACTGTTTTTAATGTCAGTCTGTGTAGGGACAGAGCTGTTGCTGGAGACCAATTCCTGAGCATCTTCAGGACAATACTTACATCCCATATTTGGGAGTACCTGGTTCTTGGGGGATTAGTATTAAAAATTTCCCTCATAAGTTTTGTTACCAGTGGGTGAGTCCCAACAGAGTAACGCTCTGTCCCCTGCCATAGGTAAGTCGATAGGGCACTTCTGGCACAGTTGATGGCACTGTAACTGAGCCCCTCATCATAGTGGAGGCCTGCCAGATATTCCAGAACAGACGGGATGTTCATGTCTCTGTAGGTGATGTTGTTTTTATGGCAGTACATCTCCCACTTCCTGATATTGACCTATACTGTTTTTTGGTTGACTGTCTTTGGGCCGCCGAGATTATGTTCACTGTTCGGTCCGTCAGTCCCAGTTGTAGTAGAGGTGTTTTTAAACTCTACAAATTAATAAGTTCAAATGTTTATGGCATGGGTGGCTATCCCTTGTTACGGGATGTAGCAATAAATCTGGTCTATGTGGGATGGTGATACATGGTTCTAATACCATGTTTAATACCACTGGGAACCATGGTTGAGTAGGCCAATCGGGTACTACCAAAATACCAGACGCAGAGTCTTGTTGTATTTTCCTTAATACCCGACTGATGAGGCAGAAAGGAGGGAATGCGTAAATAAACAATTTCCCCCCAATGCAGCGAAAATGCATCTGTCCCCGCTGCCCCAGGGTCTGGTTCCCATGAAACATAATTTGATAACTGGTGGTTAAGTCTGGATGCGAATAGATCGATATCTGGTGTTCCATATTTTGCTGTAATATCAGCAAATACTTTTTTATTCAACATCCATTCGGTGTTTTCATTAAATTTGCGTGACCTGGTGTCTGCCACTAAATTTAGTCTTCCTGGTAGGTAAGTGGCTGATATCCAAATATCTCTCTGGATACACCATTGCCAAATTGTATTAGCCAGATTGTCACATGATGTCGATTTGTTTCCACCCATGTGGTTAATGTATGCTACCACGGTGGTATTGTCTATCTGTAGTCTAACATGCTGGTGATATGACCCAGTACAATATGACTTTAGGCCATGGAATGCACCCAACATTTCCAGGTAGTTTATGCCCAGTGTGAGTAATAATGATGCCTCCTGAGCAGCCCATCTACCTCCACAGCTGGTGATGGTATTGGTGGCTCCCCACCCAAGTGCACTGGCATCAATTTGTAGTACCATGGAAGGGTTACTGACAATGATTGGATTGGAACAAAGCCAGATCTATCCACCATTTTAGTTCCATTTTAGCTTTGATTGGTAGTTTCATAGGTCTGTCAAAGTGACCTGTATTAATTTTGAGTGCTTGTATTTTTGCTCTCTGTAAGTTTTGGTAATGTAGAGGTCCACATTGTGTGACTGGAAAGGCAGCCACCATTTTGCCAATTACTTTTGCTACCAATCTGATGGATGGTTTGCTGATGTCAATGAGGTTATTGCAAGCCTCTATTAAATCTCTAGCCTTTCCCTTAGGCAGAGTCACCGACATGTGAACTGAGTCAATGGTGAACCCCAAATAGTCCATAGTAGTGGAAGGCGTTAGTTTAGATTTAACTGGATGGATAATAAGGAACTCCGCTGGAACTCCGAGGAGCTGGGACCGGCGTTAAAAACATCGCGGAGCTGCGGGCGGCGGCGCTGAAACTTTACATCGGGAGCCTGGGATCTCGCGACGAGATCGCCAGTTGAGCTCCATTCGGCGCGGCCTTGTCGGCTCCGGAAGCCACGGTCTCGAGTAGGGAGGCGGCCGTTCCAGGGTTCCCATGCCGCTGAGAGGACTCTCCCGACGCCGGAACATCATCACCCGGCGAGGACGGCCTGGAACATCGGGCCTCCGTAGAGGCAACTTTGGAGGCCTCAATAGGCCCGACTATGGGTGGACATTGGGGATGGGACTGGACTTTGTGCCTTCCCCCATAATGGGAACCATTGTGGGGGGATGTTTTTATGTTAAAGCTATTTATTATTGTTATGTTTGTATTCTTTTTTATGTGCTGCATTGGCAAAAAGAATTTCACTACATCTAGGTGTATGTGACAATAAATCAACCTTTGAACCTTTGAAATCCCAGTTTTTCAAATAACTGTTTTGTGGCTGTTACAGTTTGTTTGGCCAATTCCAAAGTTCTGCCCACAATGAGTATGTCATCTAAATATGCCATGACCATGTGTTTACGTTTCCGTAGAAACGCTAGGGCTGGTTTCAAAATTTTTGTGAACAGCCTGGGGGCTGATGATAATCCATTTGGCAGTGCTTTATACTGCCAGAGTTGTCCCATCCAGTTGAATTTTAAGTAACATCTGTGGTCACCTCGTATAGGCACTGAATAGTAAGCATCTTTTAAATCGATGCTGGCCATGAAGTAACCTTTGGAAATTAATTGTTTAGCAGTAACAAAGGTTTCCATTTTGAAGTGAATATATTGTACAAATGTATTCAATTTTGTCAGATCTATGATGATGTGACAACCACCATCTTTTTTGTTTTTGGTAAATATATTGGACACGAATTCTAATGGTTCGTGTTGAGTTTTCTCAATTACACCTTTTACGTAAAGCCGCTCCAGTTCAGCTTGCGCTTTTGATTTTTCTTTATCAGAAAGCACGAACATTCGGTTCGGTATATGTTGAACTGGAGGGCTGTACTTGTGTATAAACTCTATTGTATATCCCTGGATACTGCTTAAGATGCGAGTATCGGTTGTTAACATGCTCCATGCATTCAGAAAAGAGTGTAATCTCCCCCCAACCTCCATGCTCCCTGTATTTTGTAGGGAACCAGACCCACCTACCTCCATAGTTACCAGTGGCAGGTTTACTTCTTTTTTGTAGGATCTTCGATGCTGTTGATGCGCTGGTGTCTGGATTTTCGGTTTGGTTGGCGTTGGAGGTCCCCGCATCTTCCAAGAAGGCCGGCCTGGGCCATGGCCTAAAAAGACTCATGTTTTGAGTACCGGGCCTTCGAGCTTTCACCAGTTCTGCTGGTGGGTGCGTAGGGGTGCTGTCTCCCTGCACCCCTTGCACACTTGTCTTTCCTTCTGCGGACCCCTCTTCCAGGTCAGCCCAGAACTGACCCGCAGTGCTCCCCTCTGATGAGGTAGAAGCACTGTGCAGCCCTTCAAGATGTACTGCTGTGGGTTTATCATAGGGCCCACAGTGACCCGACTCCATCTCCCGGAGTCTGTCACGTTGGAGCAAATGCTCCACACACCGCTCCATCCGGCTCCAGCACTCTCGGTCGCTGGCCGCCCGCGGTTGTTCAAAGTCGGACTCCTCTGAGTCCACGACCTTGTTTGTTTTGTGTCTAGCCTTACCGCCCGGACGCGTGGATCTGGCCGGTGCGGAGGCGACATCGGGCACAGCTGATCCCACTATCGGCGATCCGAGTGCCGCTGGCTGCTGCTGGCTGCCCGCTGCTCCGCGGTCCTCCCTCACCAGCTTTGTCGCAGCCCGTTGGTTTCTCCACCTGTAATCAGCATGGGAAAACACAAAAAGACCGCAGCTCTTACCTGCAGGTCCTGGTTTAAATTGTCGCTACAGGGGAACATCGTTCCACCCCGCCTCCTCCGTTTTCGACTTGTCAAAAGTCGACGGCCCCATTCTGATTAGTCTCCCGCCCGGCCGTGGTGTTCTGGCTGGCGCGGGACAAAAAGTCGGCACAGCTGATCCCTTACGGGGCTTGCGCCTTCAGCTGCTGCTGGCTCCCGCAACTTCGCGGTCCTCCCCAGCCAGCTTTACTCGCAGCACTTGTGGACACTATTTTGTCCAGCTTCCCCCCCTGTGTAAAAATAGCGCGGCGACAAAAACTACCGCAGAGTAAATCACTTACCTGCAGGTCGCGGTTTCAAACTTACCGCTGCGGGGGAACGTTCCACCCCGCCTGTCGTTTCGCAAGCGTGAAAGCGATATGACACGCATGCGTCCTGGCGGGCTTCTTCACGTAGTCACTCACGTGACTCCGACGTAAAATAGTCAGTTTAACCCGTACACTACACACTGTTTAAATTCTCTAAGGCGTAACATGTATTCAGCATTCACCACATTTTGATTTCAACTTTTGTTTTCAGATTTAGTCCAGGTTTTGGACTTGGTTGAGAACTATTTGAGGTTACATCTGCTAATTCCCAGAGATGCCGTACGATTGGCAGCCCCGCCAACAGTCTGTTTTTTTTGTCTTTTAAAAATTTTTTAGTGTGTGTTAAAAGTTTGTGTAAATGTTCTCCAGTTTGTTTTATGTGGGAGGAGGGAGATGGGTCGGGGGAAACTTTTTTTTCAGTTTCTTACCTTGCCAGAGAATGCGATTCATTTTTGGAGCGCATTCACCGGTCGCTCTGCAGCCTACCATCGATGGAGCTGGAGGTCTCCTCGGATAGACGCAAGGCGTGGACTTACATCGGAATTGAACCCTTGCCTGAGATCGCTCCAACTGCAGCCTGCGGACTTTACATCTGGAGCTTGCAGTCTCGGGATAGGCCGTGGATGTCGGGAGCTCCAAGATCGCAGAAGGTTCGACCAGCCCCGATACGAGGTTCGATCGTCCGGCGCGGGGAGGCTGACATCCCCCCGATGCAGGAGCAGATCGCCTTGACACAGCCGGCTACGGGAGTCAACGGAGGGCTGGCGGCCCCCGACCGCGGGAGAGCAAAGGGAAGAGATTGAACTTTGTTTCGTCTTCCATCACAGAGAGGAATGTGGAGGAGTCTCTGTGATGGATGTGTATGTTAAAATGTGTTTTGTTTGTTCAGTTGCTTTTTATTTGTATGAGTGACTTGGCAAATTAAATTCCTCGTATGTTGTAAAACATACTTGGCTAATAAAGTATTATTGTGATTGTGATTAATTTCCCCTGGCATTACATTCCCCCCACCCCCTCCCTAGTTTTCCAACTCCTGTTGAACCTGCCTACTTGTTGAAGTGTTAATTAATTGTGGGATATTCAACTTCACTAGGTAGCATTTAACGCGTGACTAGGTTTCACCTGTAAACTGATTGCTAAATATGTTTTTGTACATGGTACACTTTGGGACGTTACATCACTGTCTCCAAGTGTATCATGTGCTTACAATGACATCAGTCAGCATAGAAATTCCAACTGCCGTAACTTCACTGTTACTGTATTATAGAGAGAGTACGTTCTTCGAGAATGAAATGGGCCTCAAACACAGGAATTGATTTTTTCCGGAGCCCATTTAACTGAACTGATTTAAATCTACAAATTTAAAGGCTATTTTATTTTATATTGAATAGTGATTCAACAATATTTTTGTTGCAATTAGACTTCGGCTATTAACTAAATATGTCATTAAATCTAATATGGGTTTTTATAGAATTGTAAACTATGGAAAGAGGCCATTCGGCGCAACTTATCCAAACCTTCTAGTGGGGACCATTCTGTGATATCTCCATTGCCCAACAATTGGTCCATAAATCTTCATGCCTAAATGACTTCAGTGTTCATCGAAACAATTCTTCAATCTGGTCAGCGGTCCAACTTACACTCTCTTGGGCACTGCATCAAGTACTTGCTTCCCTCCTGGTGAACAAGTTTCCCATCTTATTCTCCGAGTCCCTTTCCGCTTAGCCTATACTTCTAACACTCCTGACAGAACAAGTTTCTCCAAACTATCCATTTAGCTAATACACTCAAGAAGCATCCTGGTAAACACCTTCTGTACCCTCTTCAAAGTTTCAAATAAAGATAAACAACATAGTTGAAGTTCCGTATGGGATTTTGCTGGCTCAAGTAAAGAGATGAGCAAATTGTGTGAAAAGATACTGTGATTTTGGTAATGCATTTTAAATTTCATAAAGATTGGAATAAGCACTGTCAAAAAAGTGTGCATGCGTGTTAGCCTGCTTAGAATTTTCTGCAATAATATGCTCTGCAAAATCCCAGCTGTTCTGAGGGACCTTTATATAGCTCCCACCTGCCTTAAACCATTTTCTATTTCACTTTTTAAGTCAGCACAGCAAAAGGGGCCATTGAATGCAGAAGTAGAGAGGCTATGTTCCAATTTCAGAAAAAATTGGTCAGACCTCAGTTGGAGAAATACGTGCATATGTGGTCACCAAGGTACAGGAAGGATCTGATAGTGCCGGAGTGGGTGCAAAGGACATTCAGCAGAATGTTGCAGTTCAGTTATGACAAGAGATTGGAGAAGTTAGATCTGTTACACCGTTGAGAATTTAAAGCGACATGATGACTGAGCATTGCTTTAAAAGAGCATTGCGTTAAAATCAAGTGCAAATGTTACTGCAGCTTTGCACTGTTTGTGATCCTCCAATGACAAATAGTTTGAGTTTCAAACCAAAAAAACTGAAGTGGGAAATTGAAGGTGGTTTGTTTGGTTATGATACATAAAGGAAATTTTAAGAAGCTGTCGTATGTGTCTTGTGACTTTATTAATGGTAGTGATGGAAATGGGTTTGAGGAACTAGGGGTACTCTAAGGTCCGTGAGGCTGAGGTTGGGGGGGAGGGGGGGGATTTTTATGTGTGGTCATACCCATGTAAGAGTACAAGAATGCATAACTTTATTGCGTATTTATAATATAGTTTATTGTGTATTATATGTCATAGCTGCTTTCTTGCATCTCTCTCAGACAGACGAAAGCAATGATCATAGAGTGGAATAGGTGACATTTCGGGTCGAGACCCTTCTTCAGACAGACAGTCAAGGGAAAGGGAAACGGGAGATATAGGCATATCTTCCATTCATTTGTCCTTAGTACCGTCTATATCTCTTGTTCCTCTTTCCCCTGACTCAGTCTGAAGAAGGATCTTGACCCGAAATGTCATCTATTCCACTCTATGATCATTGCTTTCGTCCGTCTGTCCGCTCGTTCGCTCGCCCTTGGATTAAGTAGCGCAGGATAAAGCTGTGAATTCACGCCATTCCCCTCCCATTCCCAATCTGACCTTTCTGTCCTGGGCCTCCTCCATTGTCAGAGTGAGGCCCAGTGCAAATTGGAGGAACAGCACCTCATATTTTGCATGGGTAGCTTGCACCCCAGCGGTATGAACATTGACTTCTCTAACTTCAAATACCCACTGCTTTCCCTCTCTCTCCATCCCCTCCCTCTTCCCAGTTCTCCCATCAGTCTTACTGTCTCCGTCTGTCCCACTCATCCCTGATATCAGTATGAAAAGGGGTTTCGACCCGAAACGTCACCCATGCTGCCTGTTCCGTTGAGTTATTCCAGCATTTTACATAGTTACATAGAAAATAGGTGCAAGAGAAGGCCATTCGGCCCTTCGAGCCATTCAATGTGATCATGGCTGATCATCCACAATCAGTACCCCATTTCTGCCTTCTCCCCATATCCCTTGATCCACTAGCCCTAAGAGCTCTATCTAACTCTTTTGAATGCATTCGATGAGTCGGCCTCCACTGCCTTCTGAGGCAGATAATTCCGCAAATTCGCAACACTCTGGGTGAAAAGGTTTTTCCTCATCTCAGTTCTAAATGGCCTACCCCGTATTCTTAAACTGTGGCCCTTGATTCTGGACTCCTCGAACATCGGGAACATGTTTCTTGCATCAAGCGTGTCCAATCCCTTAATAATTTTATGTTTCTATAAGATTCCCTCATCCTTCTAAATTCCAGTGGATACAAGCCCAGTCGTGGCATTCTTTTATCATATGACATTTCTGCCACCCCGGGAATTAACCTCGTGAACCTACGTTGCACTCCCTCAATAGCAAGAATGTCCTTCCTCAAATTAGGAGACCAAAACTGCACACAATACTCCAGGTGTAATCTCACCAGGGCACTGTACAACTGCAGAAGGACCTCTTTGCTCCTATACTCAAATTCTATCATTATGAAGGCCAACATGCCATTAGTTTTCTTCACTGCCTGCTGTTTCTTGCATGCTTACTTTCAGTAACTGATGTACAAGTACATCCAGGTCTCGTTGCACTTCCCCTTTTCCTAATCGGACACCATACAGAAGAAGGGTCTCGACCCGAAACATCACCCATTCCTTTGCTCCAGAGATGCTGCCTGACCCGCTGAGTTACTCCAGCATTGTGTCTACCTGCCATTCAGATGATAATCTGCCTCTTGTTCTTGCCACTAAAGTGGATAACCTCACATTTATCCACATTATACTGCATCTGCAATGCATCTTCCCACTCCCCCAACCTATCCAAGTCACCCTGCATCCTCATAGCATCCTCTTCACAGTTCACACTGCCATCCAGCTTTGTATCATCTGCAAATTTGCTGATGTTACTTTTAATTCCTTCATCTAAATCATTAATATATATTGTGAATAGCTGCGGTCCCAGCACCGAGCCTTGAGGCACCGCACTAGTCACTACCTGCCATTCTGAAAGGGAACCGTTAACTCCTACTCTTTGTTTCCTGTCTGCCAACCAATTTTCTATTCATGTCAATACCCTACCCCCAATACCATGTGCTCTAATTTTGCCCACTAATCTCCAGGAGATTAGTGGGCTTTCTGAAAGTCCAGGTACACTACATCCACTGGCTCTCCCTTATCCATGTTACTGTCTACCTGAACTTGGTTGTTAGGAATAACATTCATTTCTTTTCATTCATTTTTAAATGATAAATAATTTCAATTCAATTCAAAATGTACAGGTCTATTACCAAGAAGATCTTGGAACATTTCATATTGTTTGTCAATGCTCTGCATAGTCTACTCTTTTGCCTCACTTTCCCAAAGTTTACTTAAATTTAGAGCCTTGTTTGTGACTCATCCTTCGCCCTCTTAACAGGTATATCGAATACCATTCAACGATGACTGCTAGCCAAGCATTACTGCACCATTAACTAATTGACTAACTCAGACTATTTATTCATTATTTTTGTTAGCTGAAGGAAATATCGTTCCAGAAAAATTGAACACTATATTCTAACAATGGCACAACCAATGGTTTATACAAGTTTCTATTAGCTTCTTAAGCATTATTTCCCATTTGAAAATGTAGCATATCATTTGCTTTTGAAGGTTTGTATATCTGAACCCTGATTTTTTAAATGTGCATATTTTATGCGTCTCCTTTCTCCAAAATCCCTCCCAAAATACATCATTGAGTTTTCGAGAGCGGGGGAGAGAGCGGGCAGAGCGGGGGAGAGATAGGAGAGCGGGTGTCAAGTCTTCTGATGTTTTTGCAGATTCCCCGCTTGAAAGGGATTTGATTTATCTACCCCGAAATGATGAACTGGATTCACTCAGACCAAACACTTCTTTTCCACCTTTTATTTTCTCCTCCTTTTATTTTGGAAGATTAGTCTTTAGCAGTTTTAGCTTTTAGCAGTTTTAGTCTTTACCAGTTTTTGTCTTTAGCAGGTGAAAAACCTTTAGACACAAAGGCAGAAAATATACACATTACTGGAACCAAATATAAATAACAGAAAATTACATGTATCTAACATTCCAACTCATAGCAACCATTTTGTTTTTTAAAATAATTTTCACATTTCATTAAATGAAAAATACAGATAATGCCCACTACTGTTACCAATTTTTTAGCTTAATATCATATGAATCTTTACTGTTTTTTCACACATTTTATCATATTTTTTAAAGTGCAATTATTTAAACCAACACCACACATGGCATATAAGCATTAGAAATTAGCTCACATTAGCCCTTAACCCCACACTGAAGCAGGATGCACTTTACATAGACAACAAACACTATCATCACCCTGTCATCTTGGTTAACAAACCCCACCAATATTTCAAACTTTCTCAATCAACACGTTAGCCAGACAAGTTTCTCAGACATTAAAGGGTTAAACAGAGTCTCTGGGGCTGCAGTCTTCGGCTCAGTTCATTTAGAGTTCAGTCCTTACCGGCTGCCAATCGGGTCTGTAGAAAATCAGTCCTGCTTGCCTTTTCTGGCTATCGCGGCAGTCTTTTCGGACAGTCCTTTTGATTTACTGTTCAAGTTTTGCCGCCCGCAAGTCTCTTCCGTCTTCTTCCCTGGCTTCTGGTGCTGTGTGCCCTTTTGAAAGCCCCGGGCAGAACTCGGCAGGCTGGGGTTCCGCCCACTTTAATCACTGTCTCGTGATTTCAATTTAGCATTTCTCTGCACCTGTCCTTTCATTTCAGTTTGACTTGACAGCGGGGGAGAGCGAGAGGAGAGTGGGGGAGAGCGCAGAACGGGGTAGAGAGCAGGCAGAGCGGGGGAGAGAGCGGGCAGAGCGGGGAGAGAGCGGGCAGGGCAGGGGAGAGCGCAGTGAGCGGGGGAGAGAGCGGAGAGCGGGGGAGAGGCACGAAGGCAGGGAGGCATATAAAATAACGTGGAATAATAAAATAACATGACATTACCTGAGCCCGTGCTCACGGTCTGGTAGCCCTGACAGTGAGTTTAAGAAATTCTCCCTTGAATTTTATTCAAAGAAGGCGGTGTTAAAACACTATTACATTTACTGGGGAATGTGGATCGATGTATTGATGACACATTGTATAACTACTGTTAACTACTGGCTGTTAACACGTGCTAACAGTGGCCGTTAACAAATCGTTTTTCGTCTGAGTTGAATAAAGTGAGAAACGGCTCGAATCTTTCTGCAGTACTCATTAAACCTGAGCTGGAAATTTAAAACTAGGGGAACGCCGTACCCCTGCGTACCCCCCCATTTCCATCACTGATTATTGGAATCAATATTAAAAGTATTTTAGCAGTGTCATAAACACATTTTTGCTCTCGGGTATGGGTAATCCCTGCCAGGACTAATTTCAAATATAACTGTGTATATGACCCTTGCATTACCACCATGCAGGTGACGGAAATTCACCCCAACAGAATTCACAAATTACAACCCAGAAATTTTAGAAACGGAATAAAATAAAATTTGCTCTCAAGAGAATTTATGTGGAGAAAAAAGTGAATAAATCAATACAATTTTATTTTTCAAATCGCAATTCCTGGTGCATGCAGGGATGACACAGCTTTGCATTGTAGAAAATTAAGATATGAACTGTCACCCCTTCCCATTTTACAGAAGTCGTCTGTAGTTCTTCACAAGATAGACCTCCATGAACTATGCATTAAACAGTTCTCTATTTCATCCAGGATTGTGTTTGACTTCATTCTCATGCCTGTGCTCTTTCATGATCATACACATTTGAGATCATGGTCTCTCTGCCATGCTCATGTGTGCAGTGTGTAACACTCGTGCTCTTATGCACTTGCAACCTCATATTTGGTCTGAAACACGCTCTCACTAACATTTCCACGGTTGTGCATTCCAATGAACACTCACCTTATTCATTTGTGTTCAAGTGTATACGAATGTAAACCCTCCACACATTTTTTTACACATACATAAGTACTTCTCACACATGCACGCGTTCATATGTGGATTTGCATGTATGTAGCACTTCAATAGATTTCAACCAAAACTATTTGGTTTGCATCACTAAGGAATTATGCTGATTGAACCTGTCATTCTGTAGATTGACAGCACCTTAGGAAATGTTATATTCATCCCATTATTAAAATGAGATGATAAACCTATTGTGTCATCTGAAAATGTATATATATCTGACATTCCCTGAGTTTCTTAAGCAGCCAAATTATATATTCATTGTAATAGGTTAACTTTCTTGAATAAACTTGGCTCCTGTTTGGAAATTGGTTACATTGTGTTCCAGAGTTCATTGAAAATCGCAGAAAATATAGAAACATTCTTTTCTTCTTTAGAACACATACACTAATGCAGATAAACTCCTGGAAGCAGCAGAGCAATTGGCTCAGACTGGAGAGTGTGACCCTGAAGAGATTTACCAGGCAGCCCATCAACTGGAAGATCGGATACAGGATTTTGTGAGAAGAGTAGAACAGCGGAAAATTTTATTGGATATGTCGGTCTCTTTTCATACTCATGTCAAAGAGGTGAGATGTTATTTTTTCCCTTTGTTTAATAATTGTATATTTTCACATCTTGATGTATTTCTGGCCAATGATTTTTAATGGATATTGCTAACTACGTATGAATAATATTGCCGCTTGGCTGGCATTTGTAGCAGTTGTGAAACAGCGGCCAGTCTACTAACTAGGATCTTAAACAGCATTTAAAGTTGATTCGTAATATGACCAGCTAAATGAATGATCGATGGATCACAGGCCTTTTTGCAGATGTATGTTAATTACTGCTACTGTGAAGGTTTTTGAGAGAATGCTTATCGTTCCATTGTTGAAACATTGTAATCAATTGGGGAACTCTTGCCTTGTTGAATAGACATTTAGGAGAGGAGATTGGATGTTTCTTTTGGTGCTAAATTTCATTCTGAATTAGGATCTCCAGAAACTGTTTCTTCGTAGTTGAATTGAAAAAGTGGGAGGATATGCACCATTCATATGTTGAAAAATCACCAGTGATAATAGTTTTCCTGTGAGCGTGAAGAGTTTATATGTTCTTCATGGCAATGTGTTGCTTATTTAATTTCTACTGATAACGGGCATTTGGTCTTCTTCATTGAGCATTGAAAAATCACACCATTAGATAATTTTGCAATAAATTATGACTGATCTCCCAAAGGTTGTACTTGGCTGCTGGAAATGGAGAAAATATAATAGGCTGATGACCCACACAAAATATGTTAACCCTGTTTGTGGGAAAATAACTTCAAGATGTATACAGAAGAGTAATTTTCAAACTTTTTCTTAAACCTTTTCTCAATCACAAGCCTTTATTGTATTCAGTGTGCTAATGTTTTTTTTTTACTGTTTTTTTTAAGCTATGGACGTGGTTGGAGGAGCTACAGAAGGAACTCCTTGACGATGTATATGCGGAATCTGTGGAGGCAGTGCAGGATTTGATAAAACGCTTTGGACAGCAGCAGCAGACCACCCTCCAAGTGACAGTAAATGTCATCAAAGAAGGGGAGGCTCTCATCCAGCAGCTGAGGTTGGTGAAAAGGCTGTTAAAGCTTTTAGGCTTTCATCAATTGGTTTGAATTCTTGGAAATTGGTAGCCATTTGCAGGACTTAAGCCTCTCCTAATTTTGTGTTGGAATTACAAGTGAATGCAAAACTACGGCTACTTTATTATCATTTCAATAATTTAATTGTTATAGTTTTGTAAGTTTGGAAAGAGTGCTCAAAGAGAGCAGTTTGCCAATATTGTCATTAAGTAAAGAACAGTAAAAATGCAGTTTTGTGTGGGAATTATTATTTTCAAATATATTAGAAGAATGGAATATCTGTTTTTATTCCTCGAATATGCTTAAAGCCTGGATACAAAATAAATTTATAATAATGCCCAAATAACTTTCTGATTAATTGACATACATTGTAGTATTCGATTTAATATTTTCTGATATAAATGCTGCCTTCTATCAATAATGCAACATAGGTAGTATCTTTCGGTATAGCTGGAAAAAAAGAGACCAAATAAAATCAACAGCGTAAATCTAAATATACTTGCACGATATTGGTATACAATTAGTTTAAAAAAGCAAATTGTTAAAGTATGATGGAAAACATTTTTTGTGTAAATCAAACAATGGCAAGAAGCATGTGATATCTGCAAAAGGTATACTGTGTCAAGCTCAGCTAGGTTACTTACAGACTAGGATTCTGTTCCCGATATTCGGGGAGCAACGGAAGAGAATCAATCATTCCAATGTACTCTTTTACATAATCCAGCAGAATAACAGACACCTGGATACTGGACAGCTATGTGCTCCTACTTTCTATGGTGTAATATGCTAGATTCACCTCAAGATTATTCTACAACATGGGTACACAAAAGATTGATAACTAGTTATGATAAAGAAATAGAGTACAAATAGAAAAATATGCTAGACAAATTTTGCAGCTCCTAAGACCTCTTTTTAAAAATAATAATGCAGTTGTGTATTTTAATATATTTCTGGTTTGGCGGGGCTGTATAAATGAACAAGAAAAATAAATTAAAGGTAAAGTAAATATTTAAATTAAAAATATGAAGGAAGTTTAAGGCTTTCATATTTCAAGAGTTAAGAGTGTTTAATTGTCATATGCACTGGGAATGGAACTAAAATTCTTGCTGCAGCATAACAGCCCATTAAAACAACAACACAACAAATAAATATACAATGATCAATAATACAATAAATTATCAATAATATTAGGTAACCAGACCCAAAATACATCATGCATCCTTGTACAAAGTCTATAGTAACCTGTAGGTTCAATAGACAATAGGTGCAGGAGTAGGCCATTTGGACCTTCGAGCCAGCACCGCCATTCAATGGGATCATGGCTGATCATCCCCAATCAGTACCCCTTTCGTGCCTTCTCCCCATATCCACTGACTCCGCTATCTTTAAGAGCCCTATCCAGCTCTCTCTTGAAAGTATCCAGTGGACCGGCCTCCACCCCCCTCTGAGGCAGAGAATTCCACACTCACAACTCTCTGAGAAAAAGTGTTTCCTCGTCTCCGTTCTAAATGGCTTACCCCTTATTCTTAAACTGTGGCCCCTGGTTCTGGATTCCCCCAACATCGGGAACGTGTTTCCTGCCTCTAGCTTGTCCAAACCCTTAATAATCTTATACGTTTCAATAAGATCCATCCTTTGATGGTGAGGTTGATGCCCATAATGGACCAGGCAATGTTCATTAATTTCTGCAGCGTCCTGCAGCGAACCAGGCCGTGATGCAATCTGTCATGGCTTGTGTATATGTGTAGGTGAGATAGAATATTGGGTGGCAGGCCAAATCTCTTCAACATTCTCAAGAAGTAGAGGCGTTTATAAGGTTTCTCCGTGATTGCATTGGTGTGCTGGTCCCATGACATATCTTCAGAGAT
Organism: Amblyraja radiata; assembly: GCF_010909765.2. Lineage (NCBI taxonomy): Eukaryota > Metazoa > Chordata > Chondrichthyes > Rajiformes > Rajidae > Amblyraja > Amblyraja radiata. Next base: position 70,070,823 of record NC_045957.1, read on the forward strand.
ATTTGGGATTTAGGACGCAGAGATATTTAAGATTAGCTACAGTAAAAGGTAGGCCTTTAAGTTTCAGATGTGATTTGAATACATTAATTTATTCTGTTTTTAAACACTCTTCTCTTTGGTTATTTGAAAGGTATTCCAACATTAAGCAGATGGTGAAGTAAATTTGTTCATACTAAATAAAAGCTCTATCTCTCATGCTCAGTGTGTTGTACGTGATGTAATTTCTGTAAAATATGCCAGTGAAGTATGATGTGTTTAATTTGCACTTTGAATCACAACATTTGTTTTATGTGAATAGTATTGAGTAATATTCCCTATGAGTAATAATGCTATTAAGAATATTTTTGCTTTTCATGGTAATAATTGAAAATGGGAATTTTGATGTTCACCTACACATTTCAGATACAACCATTTGAAAGATTTGTTTCTGTTTTTTCTCTATTTATTTATTGGCCGGCTTGATCTGCAGGTGTGTTAGGTTTTTAAAACAAAATTCCACAAAAAACACTAGTGTACTTAATGGATTCTGTGTTGGTTGCTCACAGCTTGCACAGCAGTATGTGTGCTGCATTTAACCTCATTTTCTCTGGTTAAAACACTGGTTAAAATAAAATTTCAAATCCTGGGCATTTGATTTAAGTCCCTTAAATTAGTGATCCATGACTCTGAGAGTATCTCATGCAGTGAAACATCTCCAAACAAATTATTTTCAGTTGAGGGCTTAGAGCACAATACTCACACTATTTTGATGACGTTTGATAATGACCTTAGTTAAAAATTACACAGTCTGCAGTGCGTACATGTCAAAGTTTAGAATCTTCGAAGTTAGGCAGAGTTGAGGGGATTTCACTGCATTTAACTTGATACATCTGACACAAAGAAGCTAGTTACATAAGACAGCTCACTTTTCGTGACAAACAATATTTCCCCCTAGAAGTGAAATTCTCACGAAACATTATTACATTTAGTTTTTTTTACAGGGAGACAGGGCACTAAATGGAAACCCACCAAGTTAGTGGATCTGCAAATAATAACTTAGTTTAGTTTGGAGATACAGTAATTATACAGCTCCTTTGGCCCACCAAATCCACACAGACTATCGATCTCCCATTCTCACTAGTTCTATGTTATACCACTTTTCTCATTTACTCCCTACACATTAGGGAACATTTTACTGGGGTCAAAGACCTATAAATCTGCACGTTTTTGGGATGTGGAAGAAAACCCACACAGTCACCGAGAGAATGTGCAAACTCCACACAGACAGCACCCAAGGTTGAGATTGAATCTGGGTCTGTGTGGAGACAGCTGCTCTAGCAGCTGTGGCACTGTGCCGCCCTAACTTAAAAGTATTTAAAGTTCAGTCATTGTGTAATTATCTGTGGCAGTTAGTTTACTCTCTTTTCTTAATAGGGATTCTGCCATTTCAAGCAACAAGACACCACACAACAGCTCTATTAATCACATCGAGAGCGTTCTTCAACAGCTGGATGAAGCCCAGGCTCAAATGGAAGATCTTTTTCAGGAACGCAAGATCAAACTGGATCTTTTTCTTCAGCTCAGAGTATTTGAGCGGGATGCAATAGATGTAGGTGTCAACAGCAGAAAGTAGTGGTTTGCTAAAGCAATTGTTTTAATTCGCTGATCTCTGTTATCCTTTGGCAAGTTAATTCCATGCTCGTAAGTTTTTGGTTTTGTTCTTCCTTCAATGAGACAGTATGTGGCATTTACTGTGATGTGCCTGGCGTCTTCCACATTAGCATGCAGGTAGCCTGTAGCGTTTTAGCATTGTACTAGCAGGTTCCCCTGTCATCACTACCTAATCACACCAATCAAATGGGGGCTCTGTTCATCAAAATCGCAGCAACTGTCACCTTAAGGTGCTCAATTTATTTTCAGTTGATTTAATTATAGGTAGTATTGTAGACAGAAAAAGATTATAAAGAATTACAGAGGCATCTAATGGGCCAAGAGTGGTGCATATATAGAACGAGCTGCAGCAGTAAGTGGTTGAGGCGTACAAAAACATCTGAAAGCCATTTGGTTGTACATGGGTAGGAAAGGTTTAGAGGGACATAGCCCACACACGGGTAAGTGGATGGCCATCTAGCTTAGATGGGCATCTTGTTCAGCAGGGACGAGTTGGGCTGAGGGGCCAGTTTCTGTAACATTTTATTTGATGATTTTATGACTAGGTACCCAGCTTAACATAAATCTGTACAATAAGAGCAGTTGATACTTCAAGCGGAAGAGGAAAATAACTGAAGGAAGAATTGAATATAATAATAGTTAAGCATGTGGACAAGACAAGCGATGGATAAGAATCAAGAAAGATTAAAAAATAGTTTCTATTGGTGGTTTATGATGTCCTGCAGAGCAGCATTGTAATTTTACAAAATTTTACAAAATTAGCTCACTTAGGCTATACAAAATAAACCAGTCAATTTGACAGGGTGTGATTTGGGTTACTTCTGTGTCTAGGTTACAAATATAACTTTTTTTGCAGAAAATTGGCCTGTTCCAATTTCCATGCAGTTCACAGGTAAGACTTTGTACGTGTGGGAATGGACTGGAATGGTTTATATGTGTGAACAGATGATTGTACAGTTCATCTGTAATGGTGAGAGAATAATATTTACATGTTAGTGCATTTATAAATGATCAACAAATAATAATGGTATTATGAAAATAATCAATAGAGTGCTGGGATAATTTTCCTATTAGTATTTGGAGAATAATCACTTAACTTAAGCATGTAAGCAGTAAGCTCGGACATGCATCATTTGGCATTTACTGATTGGAATAGAATTTTCTTTGAGGCACAATAATTGGTTGAACCACTGTCAGATTACCATCTAGGTTACAAGGTAGAACATGAAAACTATTATGCTTAACTATTTTCTGTATTCCCAACTTAGTTCATGGAAATACTGAGGACAGGCATGAACCATGGTTTTACTGCAGAGTTACCGATCAGCAGTTGGACACAATAATATATATATATAAAATTAGTTGCATCTTGTGTTTCAAATTGGGAGGCATTTTCCTGGAGGCCACCCGTGGCTTATTTTGAGAGATTATGATTATGTATACAGCTTGTTGATCTTGCATTGTAATAATGCCAAACTATGTGAGCCACTGCAAAGATTATTTTGAAAATTCACCATTTTTTGATGACTGATAATCCTGATATTCACCTTCAATTTGAATGAAACTGCTGAGAACTGCTAAATTCTAATATATTTTGGAGTGATTATCTTGCGAGACTGGGCAAATGTAAAATTGTATGTTGCAGAAAGTTTTCTTGTTGAGTTTAATTGTGCATTGTTTTCTTCCTTTTTACTTTAAAATTGCACATTGAGTCACCACACACTTTAGCCTGTTCTGGTAGATAGTGGTAAATTATTATTTTTAACTCGTATATTGGCACTCTATAGAAGCCTGTATGTGTGATATGTTTTGATGCTAAACTTTAACAAACTGATTTTTACCACATTGAAAGTAATCTTGCCACATGAAGGCTGGACTCTGTCCACCACTGCGGCATGGTTTTCCGTAAATTATGATGCCTTGCTTCTTTCAGATTATTTCAGACCTCGAATCTTGGGGTGACGAGCTATCTCAGCAGATGAATGATTTTGATACTGAGGATTTGACCCTTGCTGAGCAAAGATTGCAACACCATGCTGATAAATCCCTCACCATGAACAACCTGACCTTTGATGTTATCCACCAGGGACAGGAGTTACTCCAATATGTGAATGACGTTCAAGCAACAGGTATGCTCTATTCATTATCTTTTCTATCACATCCTCCCAAGATATCCAGGACAAAGGATCTAAATTTGGGCGGCTCAGAAGCGCAGAGGGTAGAGCTGCTGCCTCACGATGCCAAAGACCCAGGTTCGATCCTGACCTCGGGTGCTATCTGCTTGGAGTTTGCATGTTCTTCCTGCAGCCTCCAAAGTCTCCAGTTTCCTCCCACATCCCAAATGCGTGCAAATGAATCCAATTGGATAATTGTCAGTCGGATCAGGGATCACTGTTAAATGTTTGAATGACTCAGGATTACAAAGGATGCAGAGTGGAAGGCTGACAATTGGAATAATCAAATCCGGAGATAACAAAGGATTGGACTTTTAGACTTTAGAGATACAGCATGGAAACGAGTCCTTTGGTGCACCGAGTCTGTGCCGACCAGCGATCATCCCGTATATTACACCATCCTACATACTAAGGAAAATTGGGACAGCAGGTAGAGTGCTACCTTACAGTGCCAGAGACCCGGGTATGATCCTGACTATGGCTGCTGTCTACAGGAGCTTGTACATTCTCCTTGTGATCATGTTGGTTTTATCAGGGTGCTCCGGTTTCCTCCCACACTCCAAAGACGTACGTTTATAGGTTAATTGGCTTTGGTAAGTTGTAAAATTGTTCCTAGTATGTAGGATAGTGTTAGTGCACGGGGTGATCGCTGTTTGGTGCGGATTCGGTGGGCCGAAGGGCCAATTTCTGCGCTGTATAAGTCTAAAGACAATTTTACAATGTATCAAAGCCAATTAACCTGTGTGGCCTTTGTGGTGTGGGTGGAAACCGGAGCACCCGGAGAACAAACGTGATCACAGTGAGAACGTACAAACACCTTACAGACAACACCCATAGTCAGGATTGAACCCAGGGCTCTGGTGCTGTAAGGCAGCAACTCCATCGCTGTGCCGCTCTGAAGAAGATTTTAGCAGCATTCCAGTTGAGGCTGGGCTGGAGATGACTAAAGAGACAGCTGTGGATGTAGGCAGATTGGTAATGGAGAGGATATTAGATCAGAAGTTCAGCTTAGTGGTACTTATGGTGCACAATCTGTTTCACACTCTCAGTAACAAGGGAAAACGATGGGCTTATTGTTTGGAGAGCAGTTTGGAGTAGAGATCAAACACATTAATTATAAACTTCCTAAAATTCAATGGAATAATAATTTGTGTTTTTGAAGGCATGTACACTGTTTCTTCCCCATTTTAAAATAACAAAGGATAAACAATGAGTTGTTAGCAATGGCTCCAAAGACATTGATATAAACTATAAACCAGGGGTCGGTGGCCCACAGGCCGGATCCGGTCCGTAACCCGAAATCATCCGGCCCGCAGGCATTTTTTTTTCCAATTCGTTTTCGCGACCTGGGAACTGCAGCCAGTCCCGGGCATGCAGGCGACCTGGGAACTGCAGCCAGTCCCGGGGATGCGAGCTGAACTGGGAACTGCAGCCAGTCCCTACTCATCTGGACGCCCGCAGCGGCGGCTGCGGAGGGTTGAGGTCCCGACCACGGGCGAAAATGGAGGAGGACTGGCCAAATTTTGTGCCTTCCACCACAGTGATGAATGCTGCGGTGGATGTTTGTGTTAAATTTTTATTGTGTTTTTGTGTGTTCTTTTTCATTGTACTGCTGCTGGCAAATTCATTTCACTAGCACTTTATGTGCAAGTGACAAATAAAACTGATTGTGATTGTGATTGTGAGCCAACCTGGGAACTGCAGCCAGACCCGGGGCACTCGGGGGATCTGGGAACTGCAGCTAGTCGCTTGCACGCAAGCCGACCTGGGAAGTACTGCAGCTAGTCCCGGGGCAGGCGAGCCGACTTGGAAACTTCAGCTAGTCCCGGGGCATGAAGGCAACCTGGGCGCTACAGCCAGTCTCGGGGCAGGTGAGCCGAACTGGGAACTGCAGCCAGTCCCAGGGCACACGAGGGATCTGGGAACTACAGAAAACTAATTGAAAAACACGTGAAAACAATTGCGAAAAACAACACAAAGTGTCACACTAGTTAGTATGTATTATTAGTATGTAATATTAGTAATGTATGTATTATTAGACAATAGGTGCAGGAGTAGGCCATTTGGCCCTTCGAGCCAGCACCGCCATTCAAAGTGATCATGGCTGATCATCACCAATCAGTACCCCTTTCCTGCCTTCTCCCCATATCCCCTGACTCCGCAATTTTTAAGAGCCCTATCTAGCTCTCTCTTGAAAGTATCCAGAGAACCTGCCTCCACCGCCCTCTGAGGCAGAGAATTCCACAGACTCACCACTCTCTGTGAGAAAAAGTGTTTCCTTGTCTTCGTTCTAAATGGCTTACACCTTATTCTTAAACTGTGGCCCCAGGTTCTGGACTCCCCCAACATCGGGAACATGTTTCCTGCCTTTAGTGTGTCCACGCCCTTCTAACTCCAGAGTGTACAAGCCCAGCTGCTCCATTCTCTCAGTATATGAGAGTCCCGCCATCCCAGGAATTAACCTTGTAAACCTACGCTGCACTCCCTCAATAGCAAGAATGTCCTTCCTCAAATTAGGGCACCAAAACTGCACACAATACTCCAAGTGTGGTCTCAATAGGGCTCTGTACAACCTCTTTGCTCCTATATTCGATTCCTCGTGTTATAAAGGCCAACATGCCATTTGCTTTCTTCACTGCCTGCTGTACCTGCATGCTTACTTTCATAGACTGATGTACAAGGACCCCCAGATCCCGTTGTACTTTTCCCAACTTGACGCCATTTAGATAGTAATATGCCTTCCTGTTTTTGCTACCAAAGTGGATAACCTCACATTTAACCGCATTAAACTTCTTCTGCCATGCATCTGCCCCACCCGTCCAAGTCACCCTGCATTCTCATAGCATCGTCCTCACAGTTCACACTGCCACCCAGCTTTGTGTCATCTGCAAATTTGCTAATGTTACTTGCAATCCCTTCATCTAAATCACTAATATATATTGTGAATAGCTGCGGTCCCAGCACCGAGCCTTGTGGTACCCCACTAGTCATTGCCTGCCATTCTGAAAGGGACCCGTTAATCCCTACTCTTTGTTTCCTGTCTGCCAACCACTTCTCTATCCATGTCAGCACTCTACCCTCCATACCATGTGCCCTAATTTTGCCCACTAAGCTCCTGTGTGGGACTTTATTAAATGCTTTCTGAAAGTCCAGGTACACTACATCCACTGGCTCTCCCTTGTCCATTTTCCTAGTTACACCTTCAAAAAATTCCAGAAGATTAGTCAAGCATGATTTCCCCTTCGTAAATCCATGCTGACTCGGACCAATCCTGTTACTGCTATCCAAATGTGAGGCTATCTCATCTTTTATAATTGACTCCAGCATTTTCCCCACCACCGATGTCAGGCTAACTGGTCTATAATTCCCTGTTTTCTCTCACCCGCCTTTCTTAAAAAGTGGGATAACATTAGCTACCCTCCAATCCACAGGAACTGATCCTGAGTCTATAGAACATTGGAAAATTATCACCAATGCATTATATGTATTATTACTAATTACTAATTTAGTATGTATTATTATTGCCTCCATTTATGTGGCCCGCTATCCGCTCACAGACATGGATCCTGGCACCTATTCAGAAGAAGGTTACCGACCCCTGCTATAAACCATTGGACTATATATGCTTCCTATTTATCAAAGAATAGCTTAAATAGTTTGTGTAGGAAGGAACTGCAGATGCTGGTTTAAACCGAAGATAGACACAAAATGCTGGATTAACTCAGCGGGATTGGCAGTACCTCTGGAGAGAAGGAATGGGTGACGCTTCGTGTTGAGATCGTTTGTTTTGGAAAAAAAAGAATCAAATGGTTAATTCTAAGGAGTCAAGAGTCAAGATGACACAAAGCTGGATACATAGAAACATAGAAAATAGGTGCAGGAGTAGGCCATTCGGCCCTTCGAGCCTGCACCGCCATTCAATATGATCATGGCTGATCATCCAACTCAGTATCCTGTACCTGCCTTCTCTCCATACCTCCTGATCCCTTTAGCCACAAGGGCCACATCTAACTCCCTCTTAAATATAGCCAATGAACTGGCCTCAACTACCTTCTGCGGGAGAGAATTCCACAGATTCACCACTCTCTGTGTGAAAAAAGTTTTCCTCATCTCGGTCCTAAAAGATTTCCCCTTTATCCTTAAACTGTGACCCCTTGTTCTGAACTTCCCCAACATCGGGAACAATCTTCCTGCATCTAACCTGTCCAACCCCTTAAGAATTTTGTACGTTTCTATAAGATCCCCCCTCAATCTTCTAAATTCTAGCGAGTACAAACCGAGTCTATCCAGTCTTTCTTCATATGAAAGTCCTGACATCCCAGGAATCAGTCTGGTGAACCTTCTCTGTACTCCCTCTATGGCAAGAATGTCTTTCCTCAGATTAGGATGATTGTGTTGGCTACGATGAGGGTGCAGTGTGACTTGGATAGGTTGGGTGAGTGGGCAGATGCATGGCAGATGCAGTATAATGTGAATAAATATGAGGTTATCCACTTTAATGGCAAGAACAGGAAGGCAGATTATTATCTGAATGGTGTCAAGAGCAGCAAAAGGGCTAAGTGTGCTTGTACATCAGTCACTGAACGTAAGCATGCAGATACAGCAGGCAGTGAAGAAAGCTTATGGCATGTTCACCTTCATTGCTAGAGCATTTGAGTTCAGAAGCAAGGAGGTCCCCTGAGGTCCCAGGGCCCTGGTGAGACAGCATCTGGAGTATTGTGTGTAATTTTGGTCTCCTAATTTGAGGAAGGCCATTACTGCTATTGAGGGAGTGCAACGTAGGTTCACCAGGTTAATTCCTGGGATGGCAGGACTGACATACGATGAAAGAAAGCGAGTGGGCAAGATCATCTCTGACCCCTCTCACTCTGGCCACAAACTCTTTAAATCACTTCTATCTGGAAGGCAACTCCGGACTGTCAAAGCTGCCACAGCCAGACATAAAAACAGTTTTTATCCACGAGTAGTTGCTCTACTCAACAGCCAAAAATCTGTAGCCTCCCTTTGATCTGGTATTTTGTTGGTTCACATGCTTGATCAATGGTGTTTTATCATTAACGTTTTATTATTATTAATGTTTAGTGTTTTCTGAGATTCGTAACTGTCACTGTATGTCATGTTGTTACTTGTGGGCAGAGCACCAAGGCAAATTCCATGTATGTGAATACATGGCCAATAAACTTCCTTACTTACTTACTAAGAATTGGCTGACTGGGCTTGTATTCACTGGAATTTAGAAGGATGAGAGGGGATCTTATAGAAACATAGACAATTCTTAAGGGATTGGACAGGCTAGATGCTGGAAAAATGTTCCCTATGTTGGGGGAGTCCAGATCCAGTCCAGAACAGTTTAAGAATAAGGGTTAGGCCATTTAGGATTGAGATGAGGAAAATAAAATTCACCCAGAGAGTTGTGAATCTGTGGAATTCTCTGCCACAGAAGACAGTGGAGGCAAATTCAGTGGATGTTTTCAAGAGAGAGTTAGATTTAGTTCTTGGGGCTAAAGAAATCAAGGGATATGGGAAAAAAGCAGGAACGGGGTTCTGATTTTGGCGGTGCTGGTTCGAAGGGCCGAATGGCCTACTCCTGCACGTATTTTTCTATTTAAAAAGCAGATTTTTGGAGACAAAATTATATTTTGTATTTGCACTTACATTTTAGGTGTTGAGTTAACCTGTGACAGAGATGTTGACATGGCAACCCGTGTGCAAGACCTGCTGGAGTTTCTGCATGAGAAGCAGCAGGAATTGGACCTGACAGCTGAGCAACACCGTCGCCACTTGGAGCAGTGTGTGCAGCTGAGGCACCTACAGGCTGAAGTTAAACAGGTTCACATTCATGTTACTTGGTGATCAGACCCAAAAATGAAAATTAATTTGATCAGTAGGTATAAGTATAAAATTAATATGAAGTGGGAAATAGATATTAGCAGTCTTTTATGTACTAACAGAAGATAGGATAGGCAGAAGGGTAGGGAACGAGAAAAGTCGATTTGATTAAATTGCATTTATTTCAATGCTAATGCCCTGACAGGTAAGGCGGATGATCTTGGGGAGCAGATAGGTAGGTTTGACTTGGATATTATAGCCATTACGGAAACTTGACTTAGCGACGGGACTGACAGGCTAATGCTACCGATGAGATAGAGGTGGAGGTAAGAGAGGAGAGGGGGTTGCTTTATGGATGAAGAAGATCATGGTAGTCTGTAAGGTGAGTCAAGGAGGTGCTGGATGTCCTAAAATGTATGAAGGTAGATAAATATCCTGGGCCTGATCAGGTAAATCCAAGGAAACTAGAAAACTAGAGAAGTAATTACAAGAGTCCTGGCTGAGATATATAAATCATCAGTAAAGGTGGCTGAGATGCTGGACATCTGGAGGGTATCCAATGTTGTGTCTCCTATTGAAAAGGGCTGCAAATTAAAAAAAAAAGAGAATTATAGACCTGTGGCACAAATATTCCTCGAGAGGGAAAATAGATGCATGCTTTTGCAAAGACGGGGTTGGTTAGTCAACATGGTTTTGTGCCTAGGAGATAGTGTCTCACAAATTTGATTGAGCTTTTTGAAATAATAACCAAGAAGGATTGCTGAGGGCAGAGCTGTAGGCGTGGTTTATATGGACTTCATCAAGACCTTTGATGAGGTCTGCATGGAAGGCTACTATGGAACGGTTCCAGGGAGAGCAAGCTAACTGGATGCAGAATTGATTTCATGGTAGGAAGGGGGAGGATGGTAGTTGAAGGTTGTTTTTTAAGCAGGAGCCGGTGATTAGTGGTGTACCTCTGGAATTGGTGCAGTTTATCATCTATATCAACAATTTGGATGAATATACTAGTTTGCAGATTACACTAAAAGAAGTGGTATTGTAGACAGTGAAAATGATTATCAAGATTTATAATGATATCTTGCTCAGGTGGGACAGTGAGCCAAGGAATGACAAATGGAGTTTAATTTAGATAAGTATGACGTTGCATTTTGAGGTCAAACCACAGTAGGGTGTGTTGTAGAGCAGAGGTATCTAGGAGTAGAATTGCATAGTGCCAGAAATTGGCATCACCGGTAGATGGGGTGATGAAGAAGGATTTTGATACATTGGCTTTTATCTGTCAGGGAAGTGAAATGGAAGTTAGGATGTTATGTTACAGTTGTGGTGATGCTGGTGAGACCACATTTAGAGTGTTCAGTTTTAGTTGGCTTGCTATAGGAAAGATGCCATGAAGCTGGAAAAAGTGCGGCGAAGATTTACAAGGATGCTTCCAGGACTCAAAAGAGCTATAGAGAGAGGTTGGCCAGAGAAGAACTTTTATTCCTTGGAGGACAGGAGGCTGTGAGGTGATCTTTCAGAGGTGTATTAGAATCATGAAGGGTATAAGTAGGGTGAATGCACAGTCTTTTTCCCAGGCTAGGGGAATCAAGAACTAGAGGCAAAAGTTTTCAGTAAGGGGGAGATTTAATAGGAACATGAGTAGCAACATTTTCCAGAGGGTGGAGGTTGTATGGAATAAGCTACCAGATGAAAGAGTTATGGCAGGTACAATAACAACATGTAAAAGACATTTGGACAGATACATGGTTGTAAAGATATGGAGGGTATGGGCCAAACTGAGGTATATGGACTAACTTAGAGAGGGTTGGAAGGGACTGAAAAGTTGGGCTGAAAGGCTGTTTGGCTCTATGACTGGTTGATGGAGCAATAATAAATTGTCTCATCCAAAGGAAGGATGAGCACATTATTCACAGAATTTTACTGAAGTTGCATTAAGGGCCTGTACCACGAGCATGCGACTGCATGCGGCAAGTGTGAACTAACGTGGTCGCTTGAACCGTACGGCCTCGCAGGGCCGGTCGCCGGAGCCGTATGGAGTTGTGCTGAGCTGGTCCCGACATCGCGCGGGGCTCCGAAAATCTGACACTGTCCAAAAATTCCGCGCGGCAACGGCCTGCCGGCCCGCAGCCGCATTGAGGCCGTACGCACCGCCTCAACGGGCGTGCGCAGCGTCTTGAATGCGTACGCCTTCGCTTGAACTTCACGTCAACTCGTACAGGATCACTCGACCTCCGTGCGGCCCCCGCTTCCGGTCTGGTCGCGCTCGCCGCATGCTGGTGGCACAGGCCCTGTACGCGGGTCACTCGACCTCCGCGCAGCCCCCACTTCCGGTTTGGTCGCGCTTGCCGCATGCAGTCGCATGCTCGTGGGACAGGCCGTTTAGATTTGCAGTCATGTCTGGAGTGCAACACATTGGGCCAGGTCTGACCACCGGACCTTTACAATGGAGCTTTCTAGTGATGGTGAATCTGGTTGGGGGAGGAGTGAGGAACGTAGTGGATGAGGACTGTCAGCAATAGCTTCTGTTACTTTACATTATGTTCACTCTCAGAGTAAACTAATAGAATGATAGAGGAAAGCTGAAAGTTTTTGTATATCAGATAATTATCACTTTAGTTAAAGTGTTCTTCCTCATATGGAGACATAGAAAACAAGTGCAGAATTTGCTTGTGAACACTGGTTGTTCTGGCCACTATTTACCCCTTATCTTAGATAAACATGTATTCAGTCACATAGACCCAAGGTATGAAATTCTATCCAAAAACATCTCCACCTGCGTTTCCTTAATACCCATTCCTTTGACAATTGGAAGTTTTATTATATGTCATTTGTTTGTGCCCTTGGTTTTGATGTAGGTACTGGGTTGGATCCGGAATGGAGAATCCATGCTAAATGCAGGCCTCATTACTGCAAGCTCACTCCAGGAAGCTGAGCAGCTACAGCGTGAACATGAGCAGTTCCAGCATGCTATTGAGGTAATGCAAGTTTCTGTCTACAGTGTGACAATAGACAATAGGTGCAGGAGTAGGCCATTCGCTATTCTACTGGAAGACAATGTCATTGTGGCAGAAAAGATTTTCCAACTAAAATCTGATACTTTCCGAGTTGAAAGCTCCTGATAATTTCAGTCACTTCATATATGCAATGAAATATCTGGATGCAGAGTTTTGCTCCGAAATGCCAACAATTAAAATAAAGTTTCAAGCCAGGAAGCAGAGCAGAGAGAAGCTTCAGAGGAAAGATTTAAAAGAGTTCTGTTTGATTAGCTCATAGAGAGGCACAGCAGCCAATAAGGTAAAGGTAAAGGTAAAGGTATAGCTGGGCGGCCATTTAGGGAGAGGTTGTGTTGAGGCCCAAGGGCAGTTTTTGAGGGTAAGAGTTAAGGCTTTGACCAGGAGGTTTTGGCGATGAAATTGAGCAGAGGGTGATGGCAAGATAAGATAAGGTCCTGTTTTTGTGACGTTCTACTTGAGGCTTATGGCGGGCTGGGTGGCCTTTAGGGCACTGCTGTGCTCCTGCAGGATGTGTGAAATCAGGGAAAGTTCCAGTGTCACTCAGGACTACACCTGTGGGAAGTGCATCAAGCTGCAGCTCCTGACTGACCACATATGGGAAGTGGAGCTGTGGCTGGACAACCTGAGGATCACCCGGGAGAATGAGGGTGCTTTACGTAGGGACTGTAGTGAGGTGGTTATGCCTAAGTTGCAGGCAGAAAGTAGCTTTGTGACCACCCGCAAGGGTAATGGCAGTAGGCAGAAGGAGCAGGAATCTATCCAATTGAAAGCTTTGTACTAGCCAGCCATCCCTTTACCTGTAAACAGACTCCCAATTAGAGGAATTCCAATTAGAGGAAACCCAAAAAGGAATTAGACAGGAACTTGCAAAAGTGATTGGAGTATGTTGTTTATTGGCAAAGAGACAAGCATAAAGTGGGAAGCTTTTACATGTGATAGTGAGAGTTTGAGATGTATATTCCTGTTCAATTTTCCTGCTATTGCGCTTTCATTTTTTTTGAACTACAATCTACACCTTTCTGCTATATTGCATTTGTCAGTGTATTCAACTAATTGTCTTTATTGTTGTTTTTGTCATAATCATATATACTGTGACATCTGAGCTTCATTGTGAGCAAAATATTGCCTTGCACTCTGGTTTTTATGTCAATAAGACAATCTGATCTAATCTGACGAAATGTGCAGGAAGGAACTGCAATGCGAGTTTACACCGAAGATAGACACAGAGTGCTGGAGTAACTCAGGAATGGGTGATGTTTCGGGTCGAAACCCATCTTCAGACTTCAGTACGTAAAACGGTCTTGACCCAAAATGTCACCCATTCCTTCTCTCCAGAGATGCTGCCTGTCCTGCTGAGTTACCTCAGCATGTTGTGTCTACTGATCTAATATGATACAGCCCATTAGCATTCAGTGATTTACACATTGTATATTTTTTACTCTCTTCTATTTTGGCCTCTTTATTTCACAAGCAATACTGCAGTTGGGAAGGAAACTGAGAAGGCTGATGGGCTATTTCCAATTGCTGATTATTTGGTTCAAAATATCCAGTGTTTACACCCCAAGCACAGCTCCTGCCTTCTCCCACCACTAACCTCATTGTGAAAAGCCTATTGTGACTGATAACCAATATAGAGAACCACTATGTGGCACTGTAGAGCAGTGCACACATTCAGAGTTGAGATGGTCCTTAATCTGAGATATAAATAGGGTCTCGTGAGAAATAGTATCAACATGGTGTCAGATTTTTTAGGCAACTGCCGGCGACTGTCATAGTCGTAGCAGGTCGCCGAAAAACCGGCGACAACCTACGTCATCCTGGTGACAACTTACGACAGCACCTACGTTAGGAGAAGTCAAGTCAAGCTGAAAATTTAGTGGTGACCAGAAAGACCAGAAAGACGCCACGACTTTTTGCGCGACTGAGGGGACTACTCCCGGCAACCACCAGCGAACATGTGGCGACAAATTAGTCGCCTGTAGTTGCCTAAAAAAAAACGCCGACGTAGGACATTAGGCAGACCTCATGGAAGTTGACACCATCATCAAAGTTTATTGCATTACCCAAAAACCTTCCAATGAGCTCCGTTTCCTCCTTAATTGGTTGCTACTTTCAGTCCTCTGAAACTAATTTTAAAAGATGATTTGCTGTTTATATTTTCACCAGAATTAGAAGTTGCTCGATTTAAGAGCATATCTGCAAAGCAGCAATTGAAGTACCTCAAAAAATAGAAAACTTTATTGGATCAATTTATTTGTTGAGTTATTCTCAGCCAGTAAAATGCATTGATAATTTGAAATTATGTTTTTTTTCACTTTTATTTTACAATAGAAAACTCATCAAAGTGCCCTTCAAGTGCAGCAGAAAGCAGAAGGCCTACTGCAGGCTAATCACTATGACATGGAGATGATCCGAGAATGTGCAGAGAAGGTGGCTTCCAACTGGCAACAGCTCATGCTCAAGATGGAGGATCGTTTAAAGCTTGTTAATGCCTCAGTTGCATTTTATAAAACTTCTGAACAGGTAAGCAAATAATTCGAAGTTTACAAGTGATCTATTAACCCAGATTTTGAGTATTATTGTGTTTGTGTAATGATTATAAATGGTCCCTTATCAAATGGGAATTTTAGAAAGCCAACACAATACCCTTGAAGTATATGAAATTTAGAAAGTAAGTCTGCATGAAATTGATATGAAATAACATAAGCATAACACCCATGGGACTACAGGTATTAACACTATTTTGCAGCATTAGAACAAGAATAAAACATTCTTAAAACTGTATCATTCTTAGTTGTATTCTGTCCCATTCAAATATGAATATTTTTTTGTTTTTTAAGTATGAATTGTATAAAAATGAAATTTGAACAGTGACGCCGCAAATATGAAATATTGGGATTGATTATACGGATGAAATAGTGTTGATTATGGGTTGTTCATAAAATATTGAAGCAAACCTTTTAATGGTCAATTAAAAAAATATATCAACAGTTAAAAGAAAAGATAGGATTGGCATATCTATGCTACTTTTCACGTCTTGACAAGTCATTGAAGGTTACAATGTCAATAATGTAGCCGCCAGTATGTGAATAGCAAGCTTCCACAAGTACAATTATGATGATGTTCATTTTTATTCTAGCAATGTTAAGTCGGCGATAAATGTTAACTGGAACACATGAGACCAGCTGATACGTCAGACTGTGCAATATTTTTAGTGTTACCTTCGATTATTGTGCTACCAACTAACTCTCAACTGATACAGTTTAAGGATTTAAGTTTTTCATCTATGATTTTGAAATACTTGGTTTCTGATGTTATTTGAGTACATTGACTACTTTGATTCTACTTCAGTAAAAGTGGCGATTGTCTAACCATCTGATATCCACAGATATATTTATTAAGGGGTCTCAAACAAATATCCATAGACCGATTCTTTTTTTTAATATGGAGGAAGGACAGGGAACGAAATCAAATAAAATGTATATTTCTTTATGTGTACTTTGTGTAATAAAATAATAATGGCCTCTATCAGCGCAGGAAACTGTTTAGAAGGATCAGTGATGCCCATAATCATCAGAGTCTTGGAGCCATGCCATGGGCCGCAGAACCAGGGAGGCTTGGGGGCTGCCGCCCCTCCACTTTTTTGGCGAGACATGCTTCATAACCCGAAATTATCCAGCCTGCAGGTGTATTTTTCTCTTCTTCTGAGAACCTCCGCCATCCAGAATCTCAGAACAAGCGCACAGTGAGCGCGGCAAAATCACGACCAGCCGTGGCAGAAACTGACTGCCCCCCCCCACAAAACCCTCCCTCCCCTCTGCTCAACGGCCAATCACAACGGGGTTCACACTCGAGATATGGGGCAGTGAACAAAGTGCTGTGATTAGCCGCCAAGCGGAAAGGAGGGAGGGTGGGCCCCGAGAGGGAGGGAGAAAGAGAGAGGGAGAGAGTCAGCTCCGAGAGGGAGGGAGGAAGAGAGTCGGCCCCGAGAGAGAGAGAGAGTCGGCCCCGAGAGCGAGTGTCTGCCTCGAGAGAGAGAGAGAGAGAGAGAGAGAGAGAGAGAGAGAGAGAGAGAGAGAGAGAGAGAGAGTCAGCATAAGAGAGGGGCCAACTCTCTCGGGGGGGTCTGGGTACCGGTGCAGCTCGGTCAGTGACACTGGGTGGGCGGGGGGACCAGACTGTCCACAACTCTGCTGCAGCTGACTGGGACGTTGCCGGGTTTTCGTTCCAGTGTGTCCTTTGCCCCAAGCCGCGGCCCCACTCCACCCGGCCCCATGTGTGGGCGCTGCCGACCCACAGCCCGTGACAGTGCGGCCCACAGGGTAGCTGTAGCCGCACAGCGCTGACCCCGGGGGGTGAGTTAGGGGCTGTCCCGAGGGATACGCTCCTTCGGCCGCTTACACCTTGGTGCTCGGGGTCAGAGCAAAGATACTAGAGCATTTGGTTCGAAGCGCTCAATCACCCTCCACAATTATTACAGGGCAAAAATTGACCATTTTGGCGGTTTTTAACAGGTAAGAAAATACGCGTTTCGTGTGTTAACAGTGTATGCGGGAGGCTGCCATGTCCTCCAGGAGGATTGAGCTGCTCCGTGCGTCACGCTCTTTGTTCCGATTACCTTACGTGCAACCCCCCCCATACCGTGGAAGGCACTGGCCTCGATCCCGGGGAAGTGGGGGAGATGGGGGATATATCCCCCCACTTTTTGAGTTGGGAGATGGCCTGTATTATCCCCCCTAGTTTTTGGAGGTCGAGCAACAACAAAAAATAATAATTGTGCCACCCTCCCACACCCTCAACCCGCTCGGTCGCTCCGCTCCCTCATCCGGTACCCCCGAGGCCGGTGATCAGTGATCGCTCAGCCCCCCCCCCCCCCCCCCCCCCCCTTTCCACCACGGTCCGCGGCCGCTGCATACAGCACAGAAATAGGCACTTCAGCCCAACTAGTCTGAAGAAGGGTCCCGACCTATAAGGTCACCTATCTATGTCCTCCAGACATGCTGCCTGACCCACTTAAGGGTCTGTCCCATTTACGTGTCCTTGGGATGCAAATTACGCGACCTCGTGGTCGCGTTGAGCCACGATGGTCTTGCGAAGGTCGGGCGCGATTAAATGCGTACGCACAGCCGTCTGGAGCGCGTGACATCATTTGAATATGGACACAAAGCTGGAGTAACTCAGCGGGACCGGCGGCATCTCTGGAGAGAAGCAATGGGTGACGTTTCGTGTCGAGACTCTTCTTCAGTCTGAAAAGAAGGGTCTTGACCCGAAACGTCACCCATTGCTTCTCTCCAGAAATGCTGTCGGACCCGCTGAGTTACTCCTGCATTTTGTGTCTATCTTCAATTTTCTTGGCCCCGCTCTGGGAGTAGAAGTGGGGGCGGATCCGGACCGCAACGGCCGTGAGCCCCAGGCCGAGTTCGGTGATCGTTTGCCTGCTTCTGCTGCAGTTGAAGGTGAGACGTTTCGTCGCGCCAGGGTCTTGGGCCTGTCCCACTTTGCCGTCAGTTCCGCGACAGGCCGTTGGCGCGCGAAGATTTTGTTCACTACAAAGATTTCGGAGCCCCGCGCGATGTCGCGCACAATTACATACCCCTCCGCGCTTCTAAGTGGGACCGGCCCTGCTCGGCCATACGATGCCCGTACGCCTAAACGCGACCACGAGGTCGCGTAATTTGCGTGCCAAGGACACGTAAGTGGGACAGGCCCTTTAATTACACAAGCACTTCGTTTTTAAATATATACATTTTCAAGTGTTTTTAAATGTCATAATTATACCCACCTCCACCACTTCCTTTGGCAGCTTGTTCCATAAATCTGTCGATGCACTTTGAATAAGCCAAGAACCACCTTTTTTATATCTAATTAGATTAGGAATATGAAATAGCTTTTAACAGTATTGAAAAAATTCCAAGTTCAGAAATGAACACAATTTGGTTCTTGAAATTGGTCACAGGGATTGTGCTTTATGAGATGTCGCCATTTTTATTTTCAATAATTTTTTATCTCTCCTTTCCTAAAGTATTAATTTGCTAAATTATTGTTGTATGATAGCTATATGGCTCCAATATCTCTCGGTTGTCATTCAATTGTGATTCAGTGGTGAGTGTCGGCATTACTATATATAAATATACACGTTTATTCAATTCTGATCAGGAGTCGGGACAAATTTTTGAACATATCCTATTTTGGACCACCATATAATTTTGTCCTTTAGCAAGCATGCAGCTTTGAAATACTCCCACTGGTTAAAAAAAACACGTATTTAATCTAAAAGGTATGATTTTGGTTGGAAATGAGTAATTGTTCACAGGCATGTAAATAGGGAACTAAATTTAACCAGACATCTGGTTTAAGGTTTAAGCTTGACTTCAAACAGTTTGATATCCTTCAGCTACATTAGGCATGCCAGTAAATGGCCTTGCTAGTTCTGCATTCTGGTTATTCAGCCATGTTCCTTTCTTTCAGGATGGTGTGGAGATGAGCATGCAGTTCTGTTGTTGTTACTAGGATTATAACTTCAAATTTTGCTCCTGTTTCTAGTTGGGCAGAAAACATATTTTCATAGACAAGACCAACATCTAGGATTGTACAAATGATACTACATTTGCACCTCACAAAAGTCACACAATGCTCTCACCAGCAAGAAAGATTTGAACCATCTCCACCTGAAATGCAACTTCAACACTTTCATCAAATATGTACAATCAAATTGATGGAAGTCACAATGGTCTAGATATATGATGACTATACAGAGACTATAGAGTAATAAGGGGCTGAGTAGTTGCTGGGTAGTAGTTTACCCCCGGTTCTCTATTGTTGAGGCACTCAAGAAATGTGATTGAATGCATTTCACTTATTAGATTTGAGTAGAGCTCCAACAAGAATTGAGAAGTGCATGAAGAAGAATTGAGAAATTTACTGCATGGCAGGCTGCTCTGGAAGGTTAGATCACATGGGACCCAAGGAGAGAGAGATGAATGGATAGAAAATTGGCTTCATGAAAAGATTATAATTATGATATTGTTTACAGTGTATTATGTTTACATATTCTGTTGTGCTGCAGCAAGTAAGATTTCATTGTTCTAACTGGGACATATGACAATAAAACTCACTTGACTCTTGAAACAGAGGGTGATGGTGGGAGGTTGCTTTTCGGACTTTCCGGGTTCAGTGCTGGGCCCATTGCTGTATGTTATCTATATCAATGATTTGGATGAGAACGTACATGGCATGATTAGCAAGTTTCCAGATGACACAAAAGGTATTGTAGATTGTGAAGATGATAGTCAAAAATTGCAGCAGAATGTTAATTGGTTGGGCAGGTGGGCTGAGGAATGGTTGATGGAATATGAGGTGTTGCATTTTGGGAAGTCTAGCATAGTCAGGATATACACAATGAATGGTAGGGCTCTGGGGAGGGTTGTAGCGCAGAGAGATCGAGGAGTGCAGGTACATAGTTCCTTGAAAGGGGCATCACAGTAAATAGGGTGGTTAAAACGGCTTTTGGCATATTAGCCTTCATCAGTCAGAGTATTGAGTCTGAAGAAGTGTCTCGACCCGAAACATCACCCATTTCTTCTCTCCAGAGATGCTGCTTGTCCCACTGAGTTACTCCAGCATTTTGTGTCTATTTTCGATTTGAACCAGCATCTGCGTTTTGAGTATGTGGGAGTTCATGATGCAGTTATATAAGACATTGGTGAGGCCACATATAGAGTATTATGTTCAGTTTGGTCACCATATTACAGGAAAGATGTTGTCAAGCTGGAAAGGGTACAGAGAAGATTTATGAGGATGTTGCTAGGACTCGAGGGCCTGAGCAACAGGGAGAGGTTGAGCAGGCTAGGAGTCTATTTCTTGGAGCACAGGAGGATAAGGGGTGATCTTATAGAGGTGTACAAAATCATGTGACAAATAGATTGGGTAAACGCACAGAGTTTCTTGCCCAGAGTTGGGAAATTAAGAACCAGAGGACATAGGTTTAAGGTGAGGGGAAAGTATTTAATAGGATCCTGAGGGGGTAACCTTTTGTACATGTTGGGTGCCAGAGGAGGTAGTTGAGGCAAATGCTATTGCAACGTTTAAGAAACATTTGGCCAAATACGTGGATAGAATACGTTAGAGGGATATGGGCCAGACACAGGCAGGTGGGACTAATGTAGATGGGACATGTTGGTTGGTGTGGGCAAGTTGGGCTGATGGGCCTGTTTCCACACTGTATCACTATGACTCTTATGATTCTAAGTATGATGCTTTCTGATAGCAGCTTGCTTGGTTGATGCATCAGATATGCCTTTATTAGTAAATTAAATCCATAGAAACGTATGTTAAAAAAAGATCAATTTAGGTAATGTGTTCTTTGAATAGGTCTGCAGTGTTCTGGAGAGTCTGGAACAGGAGTACAAAAGAGAAGAGGACTGGTGCGGAGGAATCGATAAGCTTGGTCCAAATTCCGAATGTGATCATGTGACACCCATGATCAGCAAGCACCTGGAACAAAAAGAAGCTTTTCTCAAAGTAAGTGAAACCTTTGTCTATTTGGTCATTGTTGCTCATTTCCAAATTGTCATTCACCATTTGTGGTTAGGAAATATCTCCTTTGCAATTTAAAAAAAAAAAATCATATACAATAACAATTATAGAAAACAGTTCCACTGTGATTTCCAAAAATGGTTGTTTTTAAATTGATCACTTTCCTGAACATTTTCTGAAAAGAAAATCAATTTTCTTAGATGAAGAAAAGACGATAGAACTTTATTTATCCCTGGAGGGAAATTGATCTGCCAACAGTCATAAAAATGCAAAATACACAAAACACAAAATACATGAAACATGAAATTAAAGTGACGGATGGAAAGGCTTGGGGGATGTGCCAAGAATGGTGGTGGGGGGGGGGTTATAAAGTTTGATAGTCACAGGGAGAAGGATCTTCTGTGACATTCTGTCCTGCATCTTGGTGGAACCAGTCTGTTGCTGAAGGTACTCCTCAGGTTGACCAGTGTGTCACGGAGGGGGTGAGCTGTATTGTCCAGGATGCTCCGTATAAATCCAGGATGCTCCCATAAATCCAACTCCGCCCCCAGGACGGAGCCAGCCTTCCTGATGAGTTTGTTGATCATATTGGCGTCGGCAGCCTCGCATTGCTGCCCCAGCACACGGCAGCGAAGAAGATGGCACTGGCTACCACCGATTGGTAGAACATCTGCAGCATCTTACTGCAGACATTGAAGGAGCGGAGCCGTCTCAATAAGTACAGTCCGCTCTGTCCCTTCTTGTACATGGCCTCAGCATTCCTGGACCAGTCCAGTTTACTGTCCAGGTACACTCCAAGGTATTTGTACTCCCTGGTAAACTGCACATCCACACCATTGATGGAGACAGGGCACAGGGGTGTTCCTCTCTTCCTAAAGTCCACCATTAACTCCTTAGTCTTGACGGTGTTGAGCTGCAGGTGATTCAGCCCACACCACTTAACAAAGTCGTTGACTACACCTCTATATTCAGCTTCCCTCCCCTAACTGATGCAGCCCACAATTGCAGAATCTTCTGAACACTTCTGCAGGTGGCAGGAGACGGAGTTATATTTGAAGTCCGAGGTGTAGATGGTAAACAGGAAGGGTCTGCTGGGCTCCTTCCTCATCTGCTCAGCCTTGATGGTCAGGCGTGACAAAGAACTGTATCTCTTTTTACTGATTCAGACTAATGAGTAACAGAACATTTCTTGATTGTAACTGAACAGAAACAATGTTTATGCACAAATTTCCCTGGTTCTTTTAAATTATCAGGTGCATGCATAATTCACAAGTTCAATCATCACATTTGGAATTTGTGAGAGTAAAGGCAGCAAAGCTATTGCTCTCAATCATTATTCCACAAAACTGATTGATGATCTCTCCTCAGAACTGGTAAATACAGAAAACTATTCACTTGGAGGGAGAGGGAGGGATGGGTAGAACAAAGAGATATATTTGATAGGATAAGATATGGTTGCCATGGTGATAAACATTTGATGAAGCTATCTGATGGTAGGCTAATGAGGGAAATTTCAATGAAAGCAAACAGAGGACATAAAAGCAGTGGAAATGTGGGTCAGAAGTTTTGGAAATGCTCAGCAAATCCGACTGGAGGCTGTGCTGGCTCAGTCATTGAGATAATTCAAAATATAAATGAATTGATTTCTGAATACTAAGGAAATCTAGGGATATGAGGATAATTCAGGAAAATCCCCTTTGGGTGTATAATCAGCCATAATAATGGAGCAGGCTCGAAGGGCCAACTGAATATACTGCAACCTGTGAGGACTTGTCTTAAGGCTAACATGTCACCCCAACCCCAAGGATGAGTTGGTTCTTGCAAGGGATTTATAATCAAACGAGACCAAGTGGGACCTGTTGGGTCCCGTTCCCCCATTGCAATATTCCACCACTCACTCATTCCCCCAATGCAACCTGTTCCACCAATGCAACATTCCACCACTCACCCGTAGCCCCAACTGCGCAGGCGCGGCTCATTTCCCCATATCCCCCAGAACTCCCTCCTCCTCCTCTTCACCTTCCCTCTTCTTTTCCCTCTCCTCCTCCCCTCCCCACTCCCTCCCTCTCCTGTAATGTAACAAATCTCTCATTGCACTGGCAGTCCTGTCATTTGGTAACATTGTAACGGGCAGGACAAGTTGAATTGGATTTTTTTACGTGATTTTTTTTACGTTTAAAATGTGAATAACTTGTAAAATATATCATCAATCTGAACAAAACTTGGCTAATGCACATCACAGGACAACGGTAAGTAAGGTGGGGCAAAAATTGTAGCTCTATCGTGTACTGTTTTGGGGTAATTTCCGGATCACACTCACAGACACACGGACATACTAACAATGAGAGTTTTAGTAATATATATACTAGACCAAGTAAGATCCATTGGGTCCCTGTCACATGGATGGCCTGGTCCCCCAATGTAACCCGTTCCTCCATGTAATATTCCACCACTCACCCATAGCCCCCACGGGAGACATGATCCCCCAACACAACCCGTTCCCCAAAACAATATTCCACCACTCACCCGTTCCTCCAACTGAACCCATTCCCCCAACGCAATATTCCACCACTCACCCATAGCCCCCAACTGCACAGGGGCGGCTCATTTCCCCTCATTCCCCATAACTCCCTCCCCCTCCTCTTAAAAATCCAATTGCACTTGCTGCCCCTGCCCTTTACAAAGTTACAAATGAAAGGACTCAGTGTCCTATAAATTGCAACATTGTAATGGGCAGGGGCAGCAAGTTCAAATTGGATTTTTCACAGTGAGAAGTTACATTTTTAAGGTTGAAAATGTGAATAACTTGTAAAACATAACATCAATCTGAACGAAAATTGATTAAAAAAACACAACACAGGACAATTGTGAGTAAGGTGGTCCAAAAATTGTAGTGCTATCGCGTACCGTTTTGGCGTAGTTCCGGGAGCACATGGGCACACATCCACACACGCAGACACACAGACAGACATAGAAACAAACAAGATGAGTGTTTTAGTTATATATATATATATATATATATTATTTTTTTTTAGTATATATATATATACAGATAGATAGATAGACAGATAGATAGATAGATAGATAGATAGATAGATAGATAGATAGATAGATAGATAGATAGATAGATAGATAGATAGATAGATAGATAGATAGATAGATAGATAGATAGATAGATAGATAGATAGATAGATAGATAGATAGATGCAATCTTTCGGCAACAGTTAAAAAAATTATGTTAATGTAGATCCGAACTGAGCAGATGGCAGGTGCATAATTTATTTTTTTCTGACTAATGTTGGTTGACTTTTTTAATTATAGGCCTGCACTTTGGCTCGGAGGAATGCCGATGTTTTCCTGAAATATCTCCACAGAAACAGTGTTAACATGCCAGGAATGATGAGTCATGTCAAAGCACCTGAGCAACAAGTGAAAAGTGAGATATTATCATTATTATCTCAAGACTGGGGGTTTATTGTAGAATCATAGAAGCTTATCCGTAAATGAAGCGTTCACCCATGCCTTTGTGCTGGTTCATAGAAAGTGTTGTCATAATTAATCACACATCTCTCCATTTTGTTTTGAAATGTCTCCTCATCGTCTAATTAGACTGTTATGAGCAACACAGTGGAACAGTGTGGGATTTGCATGTTCTCTCCTTGACTTCATGGGTTTCCATAGACAATGTAGATGCAGGAATCTTGAGCAAAACACAAAGTGCCGAAGTAACTCAGCAGGTCAGGCATTATCTGTTGAGAGAAATGGACCCGACAACGTTTAGGGTCCTGACCCAGTCCCTCCACAGGTTCTGCCTGACCAGTTGAGTTGCTCCAGCACTTTGTGAGTTTCCATAAGATGCTCTTCCCTCCTTTCTCATCACAAGGATAAATGGTACCAATGGCCCAAATGACCTCCAGCTGTTCTGTAAAAAATAAGTATTTGTTGACTGCTATTTGCCAAAGGGAATCATTTATCTTCATGAACTCCATTAAAACTTCTCATGATCTTGAAAATCTCAGTCACCTGTTCTCTGTTCAAGAACACAGTGATATTATTTCCACCGCTATTCATTACTGAAACCTTTCGATCTCCCAGTAAACCAGCTCTGAATCTCTACCAATGTGTTTCTGATGCATGTTGCCTTAAATTGTCCTTGGCACTCCAGTAGTGGCCTAACCAATTATTTGAAGCTCAAAAGAGAAATATTCAGCAGATCAGGCAGTATCAGTGGAAGAGACAGTTAATGTTTCAAGTTTGCGACCTTTCATTCAGACAACATTTTAAAAGAGTCGAGTATGACCTCTTTGCTTTTAAATATTATTTATAAATCCAAGTGACCAATGAGCATTTTTATCCTTTTAACTTGCTATGCCATCTATCAGTTTTTATCAGTACGTGTCATAATATCCCTTTTTGTTCACTCTTTTCAGAATTGTGCAAGGTATTGCACATTGTCTCTCTGTGTTACTCTTTCTGATCTGCATCACTTCACATTGCATTGAACTCCATCTCCCATGCTTCAAGGTCAAAGTTTCAAGCCAATGACTTTTCACGGGTGTGGGAGGGGGGTCTCTCAAGGCTGCTAATCTTGCACATTTCGTATTCTGTCTGGTCATTCATCCGTCACCTCCTATATGTTTTGTAGCTACCTATCTGAATGTACATTCGAGGAAACCTTCAGCCTCTGAATGCATGGCTATGAATCCAGACACGTCAAGCTCTGAAATCTGGAGCTTGAGTGACTTGTAGCTGCCCTTGTGGATATATGGTTTTTCATATTGACCAGTTGCATATGCTGTGAATCCCCAGTGACAGGCATTCTAAACAACCCACTTTGGTAGCAAGTATCTCCTGCAATCAATCTGAAGAAGCGTCTTGACCTGAAAAGTCACCTATCTACGTTCTCTAGGGATGCTGCCTGACCCGCTGAGTTACTCCATCACTTTGTGTCCTTTTGTGTGTTAACTAGCATCTGCAGTTCTTTGTTTCTACCTTCAGCATCGGTAGTGATTGGGCTCAGGTCACCCCAGCAACTTTTAACAGGAGTTCAATCTGTGAATTTTGTCGCGTGTCAGAGCCTGAGACATTTGCACAAGTTGCAAATGCCTCTAACATTAACAATGACAGAAATTATTTAAAAAGATTATAAAGTAACAGATTATAACTTTATGAATGATGATATTAATCCTAAATACAAGCTGATGAAAACATTAAACTGGAGTAAAATAGAATTTCCCCATTCATATGATAGGGTCTTGATCTAATTGGCATAGGGTCAAAAAGGTGGATTTCCCAGTGGAATCCACGAAAGATTGACCTCTGCCTTTGCCTTCAAGTGATTGAAGAGAGTGACACTTGACATTTATCAGACAGTGCGTTCTGAGCTTATGGCAGTTCACTAAGTCCGAGGCTTATTACGTGGAAGTGGTTGAACACTGGCAATTTACTTTCGACTTACAAGCCATAGCCAATGTGATGCAGCCCTTACTTCTGTTACTTGGAGATCGAACATTTTGTATACTATGATTTGTTATCTTCAGTGAAACACAACTTTAGAGTTCCCTCTTTGCTGCCAACATTTTATCTTGCTTTATTCTGTGTATTCCTCCCAATTTGTTTTTAATCTTGGTGTAGCTTCTCTTTATTTGATATTCTTCTTAAACTGATTTTGTTTTAAAGCATTTTTTCCTGCGTGTTCCAAATCATTTATTGTTTCTTTTAGTCTCAACAGTGATAGGTAATTTGTATCTGTCTGTCCCATGTCTCTTTGCAATGTCTTACCATGCATAGTTCTCGTCTGCAAAACTTTCCACCATTGCTGCGTTCTGACTCTGGTTTTCTCCTCCGTGTATCTTTCTCCCTATTCCTCTTTCTTCAAGTTGTCTGGCTCACAGCAATGAAAATACATCTGTAAATCTTTCCTCCATCATTATTCCTTTAGCACTCTCCTTGAAACTATCTATTTGATGGGTCTTAATGTTTTTGATTATGCCTTTAGGAATTCCTTGGGATGTTTTTCTATGTCGGGATACTGTATAATTACAACTGGTTATCCTTCTCCAGACATAGCTCTACTGTTAACCGTGGCCTCTGCCTACTTGTTAGCTCTTGTAGTTTTGCTTTCTCATTTGTTCTCTTTTATGTTAGCATATACACATCTGAATTTTAATGGCATATTTATTTTGCACGCTGCAGACATTCTTAATGAGCTATTGCAAAGGGAGAATCGAGTGTTGCATTTTTGGACCATGAGGAAGAAGAGGTTGGACCAGTGCCAGCAATATGTGGTCTTTGAGAGGAGTGCTAAACAGGTACGTTTTGTATTTTTGGAGAGGTCTGTGACAATAGAGAGAGTTATTATTTTATAATTCATCTTTACTGTTAGACAAAAACAAAGAAAGGAAATGTAATCAGATAGACAATAGACAATAGGTGCAGGAGTAGGCCATTCGGCCCCTCGAGCCAGCACTGCCATTCAATGTGATCATGACTGATCATCCCTAATCAGTATCCCGCTCCTGCCTTCTCCCCATATTCCCTAACTCTGCTATCTTTAAGAGTCCTATCTAGCTCTCTCTTGAAAGTGTCCAGAGAACCAGCCTCCACCGCTCTCAGAGGCAGAGTATTCCACAGACTCACAACTCTCTGTGAGAAAAAGTGTTTCCTCGTCTCCGTTCTAAATGGCTTACCCCTTATACTTAAACTGTGGCCCCTGGTTCTGGACTCCCCCAACATCGGGAACATGTTTCCTGCCTCTAGCGTGTCCAAACCCTTAATAATCTTATATGTTTCAATAAGATCCCCTCTCATCCTTCTAAACTCCAGAGTATACAAGCCCAGCTGCTCCATTCTCTCAGCATATGACAGTCCCGCCATCCCGGGAATTAACTTTGTAAACCTACGCTGCACTCCCTCAATAGCAAGAATGTCCTTCCTCAAATTAGGGGACCAAATCTGCACACAATACTCCAGGTGTGATCTCACCAGGGCCCTATACAACTGCAGAAGGACCTCTTTACTCCGATACTCAACTCCTCTTGTTATAAAGACCAATATGCCATTTGTTTTCTTCACTGTCTGCTGTACCTGCACGCTTACTTTAATTGACTGATGAACAAGGACCCCCAGATCCCGTTGTACTTCCCCTTTTCCCAACTTGACACCATTTAGATAGTAACCTGCCTTCCTGTTTTTGCTACCAAAGTGGATAAAGCATTCAAAGCATTCAAACCTGACTTGGCCCTGAATGGTATCTCCAATTGATTTAAGAATTTTTACTTTTACTGCTTTTCTCTTTTATTTGAAATTCCTTCAATGTATTTTAGATGTTTGGATAAAAGAGAAAGAAGTAATGTACTCACTTACAATTCATGCATTTTTCATTCTTGGGTAATTGTTGAAAAAATTGCTTTCAAATAATAACTCAATAAAAGGATTCTCTAAGCAGGTTATAATATTTGCTTTGGAAAATGTAAGAACATTTTCTTTTACACACAGGAGATGTCCCATCCATAAAATATTTTCCTGAAAATCAAATCTGGATTGGTTGATGTTCAGCTAAAATTGAGCAGCATGGTTGGGATTTAGTTACATTTTACAGCAACACTACATTTAGAAAGATTGCAGCAGGATCTGGATCGATTGGCCAGGTGGGCGGAGGAATGGTTGATGGAATTTAATACAGAGAAGTGTGAGGTGTTGCATTTTGGGATGTCGAACAAGGGCAGGACCTACACAGTAAATGGTAGGCCTCTGGGTTGTGTTGTAGAGCAGAGGGATCTAGGAGTACAGGTGCATGGTTCTTTGAAGGTCGAATCGCAGGTTGATAAGGTGGTTAAAAAGGCTTTTGGCATTTTGGCCTTCATCAGTCAAGAGTATTGAGCATAGAAGTTGGGAGGTCATGTTGCAGTTGCATAAGACGTTGGTGAGACCGCATTTAGAATATTGTGTTCAGTTCTGGGCACCATAATTTAGGAAAGATATTGTCAAGCTTGAAAGGGTTCAGAAAAGATTTACGAGGATGTTGCCAGGACTAGAGGGTGTGAGCTATAGGGAGAGGTTGAGTAGGCTGGGTCTCAATTCCATAGAATGCAGGAGGATAAGGGGGGAATCTTATAGAGATGTACAAAATGATGAGAGGAATAGATCGGGTAGATGCACAGAGTCTCTTGCCAAGAGTAGGGGAATCGAGGACCAGAGGGCATGGGTTCAAGATGAAGAGGAAAAGATTTTATATGAATCCAAGGGGTAACTTTTTCACACATAAGGTGTATGCCAGAGGAGGTAGTTGCGGCTGGGACTATCCCATCGTTTAAGAGAGAGTTAAACAGGTACATGGATAGGACAGGTTTGGAGGGATATGGACCAAGCTTGGACATTGTTGGGAAATTTAGGCCAAAGGGTCTGTTTCCACACTGTATCACTGATTAAATAGTTATATTTATGGGTAAGCAGGATTCACATGCAACTGTATGGAAATGTTATATATTCATAGGAAATGTAATTGTACTTGCCTTGTAGCATTTTTGATGATTGAAATGATTAGTTAAAGAGATGAACATCCACATCCACTGTAGCAATTCACTTGAACTCATTAATGCAAAGAAAGATTCTTTGATGTGTAAAGAACACAATCCAGATATACTGCCTTTTGCCTCACCTTTTTTAATATTAGTTTTCAACTGTTTGCCGTATTCTTTATTTTACGGAAACATAACTCACCCCTCACTCACCTAACCCTGATATACAAACTGAGCATTTTCCCATGGAATACTCAGGCAAGGGGAAAGGTGGCAGCATTTGTTTTTTGGTCAATGCTTCATGGTGCACTGATGTGACTGTCTTTGCTCAACTCTGATCTCCTGACCTGCAAATACCTGTTCATAAAATGCCATCCCTTTTAACTACCAAGGGAATTCATCTCTACCATCTTTTCAGTGATCTACATACCATTCCATGGCAATGCCTAGGTGGCACAGGACTAATTTTACTCAGTCGTCAAACATTCACAAGACAGCTATTCAATCACGTGGATGCCACGTGACTGTGGCAAGGCCTGAATACCATCACAGGCTACAGGCCAAAATCGGGGGCGATCTCTGGAAATGGTGTATCTCCGCCATATGAGCTCAATGCTGTTTACGCCTATTTCAGAGAGGCAAACAAAGTTCCACCTACCACCACCACCTACCCCTCCCACCCCAGCTGACTGTTCCATACTCAGTGGCAGAAGTCAAATTGTGCACCGATCAACTGGCCACAGTCTTTGTCGATATTGTCAATCTTTCACTTCAACAATCTGCTGCTGGAATGATGGAGGTTACCCATCTGCTTCAAGGAATCATCCATCATTACAATTCCCAGGAAAAATAAAGTGACCTGCCTCAATAACTATCGATCAGCGGCCAGAATGAAGTGCTTTGAAAGCCTCATAATAGCCCACATCTACGCCAAGTCATCTAGACAATCTAGCCTCCTTGCACTAGGTTTGTGGAGGATGCCATGTCTCTTGCACTACGTTCAGCTCTGGAACACCTTAACAATAACAACACTTGCCTCCAGATGCTATTCATTGACTACACCTCAGCCGTCAAAGCCATAATACTGAATAAGCTCATCTGTACATTTGGTGCCTCCATCTGCAATTGGCTGCTGGACTTCCTGACAGGCAGACCTCAGTTGGTTAGAATTAGTCATAACACATCCTCCAGTTAGAGCCTCAACACTGGTGCTCCTCAGGGTGATATACTCAGTTCCTTGCCTAAACCCTATATAGACCCTTGACTGAGTGGCCAAGTACAATGTCAATGCGATCTTTAATTTTGCAGATGATCCCATTATTGTTGGCCAGATCAACAATGGGATCATCGGCAAAATTAAAGATCAAATTGACATTGTACTTGGCCACTCATTCAAGGGTGTAGATGAGACGGGATATAGGAAAGAGATCAGTAACCTTGCGTCATAGCATCAGGTCACGAATTTGGGCCTTAACGTCAGCGAGACGAGGAGCTGGAAGTTGTTAACTTAAGGAAGTGAGGGGGTGAGTAAAGAGTGCACAACCCAATACTCGTTAACAGAGCTACTGTGGAAATGATCAACATCTCCAAGTACCTAGGCATCCACATCAGCAGCAACCTAAACTGGTCCCTTCATCAGCAATCAAGGAGATGCAGCAATGTATTTACTTTCTTAGGGGTCTTGAAAGGATTTGGCAAGTCTGGGAATTATCTTAAAAGTCTAGAAAAGTGCTCCAAAATGTATTCTGAAAGTATGCAACTCAGTCAGTCTGGCCACTGCTCCGTTTTGCCCACCTGAAGCAGCAGAGATTGCTTCCTTCCAACCAGTCCATCTTTATGTGCATTGCAGGAAGACTGGAGGGCTGCCTTCATCAAGGAAGGTCATCCTGGCCATTCCCTTTTCTCTTTTCTACCTTTTGGGAGAAGATACATGAGCTTGAAAGCTCAGACGTCCATTCCTAACACCAGTCTCACTCCCACATCAAAGTTCTGAACCAATCACCTCCTTCACCCTACTTCCTGGAGGAGCTGCTATGCATTCCGTACTCTTAACCACACCTCAATCCGTCATTTCGTAATTGTATTTTAATTTTATTACACTACAATCTTCAATTTTGCACCATTCTTCATCAGCGATCTAGAAATTAGTTTTGAAAAAATTAGTTAAATATATTGTCTTCATCTATACCTATATATTACTTAAACTCTCATCTTGACCACTTCCTGTCTGCATTGTAATTAAATTTGCGCAAAAACCATCCCCCATAGCGCTACGATTTTACGCCACCTTACTCACCATTCTCCTCTGCTGCAAGTCAAATAAGTTTTTTTACGATCGGTGAAATAGTACAACGGTTGTGAAGGTTCCCCCTTCCCCCCCCCCCCCACAGCCCCTCCCTCCCCTAAACCCCCACCCATCCTCCCCAACCCCGCTCCCCCACATCCACCCTCCCCCACACACACCCTCCTCCCCCACACACACACACACACCCACCACCCCCCACTACCACTCCCCCACACCTCCCCTCCCTCACACCTCCCCTCCCCCACACTCCCCCTCCCACCACACCCCCCTCTCCCACACCAGCCCCCTCCCCCACACACCTCCTCCCCACACCCCCCTCCCTCACACCACCCCTCGCCTCCCCCCCCTCATCCCCCCCCCACACACCCCCCTCAACCCCCCCCCCCCCTCCCCCTCTCAACCACCCCCACACCCCCTCCCCTGAGTGGTGGAATATTGTTTTGGGGGAACGGGTTGCGTTGGGGGAACAGGTGAGTGGTGGAATATTGCGTTGGGGAAAGTGTTACGTTGGGGGGGGGGGGACCAGGCCTCACGTGTGACTGGGACCCAACGGTTTAGTCTAGTTCTCATTTAATGTGATGTAAATATATATTGTGATACAATTATTTTTTAGGCTCTGGAGTGGATTCATGATACTGGGGAGTTCTACCTGTCCACGCACACATCCACAGGCTCCAGCATCCCACACACTCAGGAGCTTTTAAAAGATCATGAGGAGTTCCAAATTACTGCAAAGGTAAACGGGCTCTCTGAGTTTAATCGCATATGATTCATTTAAGACGTGTGCGTTGAGAAGTGTCAAATTTTATTTTGTTTTGAATGTTGCTATAGTGTGGTTTATTCTAGATGAAAATAAAAGTTTTACACAAATGATACTATCATTGTTCAGTTTTTTTGCTGTCTTAAACAAGGTAACTTTAATGTTCACTTTTGACCTCTCATGGATGTTCACAAAAAGAAAATGTAATTGCGACCATTTTAAATTTGCTCTTATTTTTTTAACAGCAAACCAAAGATCGTGTGAAACTGTTGATACAACTGGCTGATGGATTTTGTGATAAGGGGCACTCCCATGCAGTGGAAATCAAAAATTGGGTTACAGCAGTAGATAAGAGATACCGGGATTTCTCCCTCCGTATGGAGAAGTATCGTGTAGCATTAGAAAAAGCACTGGGTATCTTGGACTCCAAAGCAGTGAGTAAATGCTGCCAATATTTATTTTTATTTTCACTTTATTTCTCATACATGTTTATTGAGATGTTTCTTCTCAACCATCCAATGCAGAGCAAAGACTTGCAATTGGACATCATCCCCTCAAGTGCTCCGGGTTCAGAGGTGAAACTTCGTGATGCTGCCCATGAGCTTAATGAAGAAAGACGTAAATCAGCTCGCAGGAAAGAGTATGTTCTGATACCTTTCAAGTTATCTTTGAGTTTACCAATTTGATGCAATGAAATGAAATTATGGAATTGATATACATATACCACTAATCTATGCTGTTCTATCATCATGGGTATAGTCACAATTTGAATCCCATCAAAACAAAATATATATTAGTAGTTCTTTTCCAAGAAAAATGTTCTGTCTTGTGGATATGATGGAGTGCATGACAATTTAGTGCCTGAACTATGGAAGGAATTTCACGTTATGTATCATTAGATAAATATTAGGCAGAATAGTTCTGTAGCCAGAGCATTGGAAGGCTCACCTTCAGCTATTTGTACCGAAGGAATCATTAAACGTCTACACATCTGCAAACACAAGAATCTGAAATTAACCTGATGGTCAAATACCTGTGCAACTGGCTGGGCTCATTATCAAGTCCAGCAGGGTAGCAATGACTTTCTGAAGAGGGTGTCCAAATGTATTTTCTGCCCTGTTCTCAAAGTCATGTGAAAAGGTCTGGCAAAGTTCAGTGGTTTATGTCTTGTCTTTCTTTGACACCTACTGATCTGTTGAAGCTGTAATAATTTTCCTGCGGCAGTCACTTGGGATATGCTGCTTGTTGTGTGCGAGTGGCAAGTCCATTTGGTGCTCTGCATTCGGGCAGGCGGTGACTGTTGGGAGACAGTCAGGCACAAACTGATTGCAGGTTGATTCAGCCCCATGAAAACTTGAGTTTTCAAAACCCAGATTTGATTTCTTTATGTAAGGATGGGTCATTGGGAATTGATTAGTTTACTTTTAAAGTATTAAAAAATAGTAACAATTATGAATTCTGACAACATAATTTCTGCAATTATCCCCAGATTCATTATGGCTGAATTGATACAAACTGAAAAAGCTTATGTCCGGGATCTCCGAGAGTGTTTGGAGGTATGTTTCTTGGAACCAGGGAAATACTAGAAACACTCAGCAGGTCAGGCAGGAAAAGATAAACAGTTAACATTTCAGATTTTAAAACTATCATTAGAGCTGGTAAAGTGAGAAAACAAGTTGAGGTTGCAGAGACGATGTGGGAGGGATGGTTGGAACAAAGGTATTATCTTCTGCAGGGTGAGGCAAGGATTGCTGAGGTGATCTTGCTGTTTGTGGAGCAATCTAGTTGAAAGTTAATAAGGGCAGATTGAGAGAAAACAAAGAAAGTGATATGTTACAGATGTGAATAACAGGCCAGAGATGAAGTGGAAAACTTAATCCAAAAGGAGAAATGTAGAAACAAAAACTATAGATGCTGAATTACACAAAAGGACACAAAGTGTTAGAGTAACTCAGCGAGTCAGGCAATATCTCTGGAAAAAATGGATAGGTGATGTTTTGGGTTGGGGTCCTTCTTCAGATTGATTTGGGGGGTTGGAAGAAAGTTGGGAGAGAGGAGAGGCAGGACAAAGCATGGCAGGTCATAGGTGGACACAGACCTAGGGTTTTGTTTTGATAGGCAGATGGTTGGAACAAAGGCAAATGATTACAGCAGGTGTAAGATAGACTGAAATATTGCAAATTGTTATGCTAGAGGAAAGAATGGAGGAGGAGAGAAAAGGGTGTGAGTTCAGGTGGGACACAGGAGAGGGAGGGGGAGAAGGGGTGGGGTGTGGGGGGGGATAAAGGGGAGGGCGAATGGTTGTTGGAGGTTACCTAAAATTAGAGAAATCAGTCTTCAAAAGGAGAATGCTGGAATACCCAGTGGATTGAGCACTGTCTCTGGAAAGTAAGAAACTTAGTTAATATTACAGAAGGATACATATACAGCAGAACCAACAATTTTCAATACAAGCAGATAAAGCAAGTTATAGGAAATTATTGTATTTGATATTAAGTCCTGAAGACTGCAAAGTGACAAGACAGAAATTATGTCCTCACTGCTCCTCATTAGCGTTTCACAACTGTCCATGTAGTTTTTTCGATGTTCTCACTCGCTAACCGCTCCCATTCACTTTGAACATGCACTCTCTCCAGCAAGGCCTGCTGGATTTCCTGGTTGCTAAGCATTTTAGATCTCTTCCCCATTCCCATACCGAACTCTCTCCCCTTGGCCTCCTCGTTGTCAGAGTGAGGCCACATGTTTTATTAGAGGAACAGCACCTCATATTCTGCTTGGTTGGTTTATAACCCAATGGTATGAATATTTAATTCCCCAATCTTAAATAAAACTTCCATACCCCCTCTATTTCGTGTTTCCCTGCATCACCATGATGCGCTCCCATTTCTCCCACTATTCTGTCCCAATCACCTAACTCTTTTCCCCTCTCTCATGTCTCTCATTTCCTTTTTATTTATCTTCTTTCCCCTCCCTCCTGTCGCCTTCTCTCTGGCTTTATATTTCACACCTCTTCACTCCCTATCTGACAACCTTTTGTCTTTTCCTCACTAGCTTTTGTCATTTAATCCACTTAACTACCAATTAACCCCCTCTCACTCGTACCACCTATCCCATCCCAAGCTTTGTCCCCCCCCCCCCCCTGAATACAATCCGTCTTTCCAATCTCTCCACAGATACTGCCTGAACCACTGAGTTCCTCCAGCACTTTGTGTTCCACACTTTATTCCTATTGTTATCCCAATTTTATGCTATCAGAGATAGCCCTCCTCCCCATCCTGCTAGCAGCTAAATAAGTTTATTTTATCTCCCTTTTGGTTTTGCTGAAGGGCCTGAAATGTTTACGCTGCTTCTTCCCATAGATGCTGCCTGTTCAGCTGGATATTTTCTCCATTTTCTGTTTTTGTTAACTCTCGTTTCTTTTCCCATATGTGCTGCCTGAGTGTTTCTATTATTTTACATAATGTTCCATTTCACCTAGAGGTTGTTTAAGGAATATTTAAAAAAAAACCCTTGCTAGTAAAATATTTACTTCTGTTTCTTTTAAAATAATCATAATTACATCACTGAAGAATATTTTTTTTATCTTTCTAATCTAGACATATCTTTGGGAAATGACCAGTGGAGTAGATGAAATTCCACATGGGATTGTAAATAAAGAACATATCATATTTGGTAACATGCAGGAAATCTGTGAATTCCATAATAAGTGAGTATGTTTAATGTATAGTACAGCAGTACTTTTGCAAGTTCCATGAACAAATTAACTTGTAATTAAGGTGTAAATCACCCTCATTCTTTCAGGGAAAATGGGGATAGAGGTGTTTATATTCCTGTGTTGTCTTTGCAATAATACTAAATTCACATTTTGGAAATTGTTGGAAGAAGTCTCTCTGGCAGGGTCTTCTGCCTCATACAGTTCATCCATTGTCCTAATGGGTGGACATGATTATCCCAATGAGAAAAAATATATAACAGTTGGCTAAGTCACAACTTCAGACAGAAAGTATTAAAAAATATCCCGAGTTGATATTGAAATTCCTGGGTAGTTGATAGCGTAAGTCACAGAATCACAACAAGGTTACAGCATGGAAGAGGCCATTCAGCCAGGTGCATCTGCATCAGCTCTGAGAACAATGCAGCTAACCTCACTCCCATGGACTGGCATTTATTTTTCCTTCCTCATGGAATTTTTGTACTGAACAAATTATTATCAATTCAAATTAAATGTACAAATTCTTATAGTATCTTTAACATAGAAAAGGTCCAAGAAACTTAATTCACTGAGCCAAATAACTATTAAGGAGACTATTAAAATCTAAGTTGAGCTTTAAGGATGATCTTAAAGGAGAGGTAACAAGGTAGAGACATTAGGGGAAGGAATTTTTAACCCCATGTCCTTAGCAGCAAAAGGCACCACTGTCAACCATTAGTAATCAATGGTGAGGAAAGCAAAGTGCCAGAAGTGGGGAAGTGCTGACATCTAGTGAATATAACATAAAAGTGGAGCGGTGCGGGTGTGTTTTGATAACATCAAAATTTTAAAGACAATTGTGAGAACTTGGAAATTAAGGTGTTCATTTGCTGACCAACATAGGCTGCCAGTTAAGCCAAGGATGATGGGTTCAAAGGGTTTGGCGCAAGTTAAGATGGATGTTTGAGTTGACTGGATTTGATAGACCAACATTGGAACTTTATTGGAATGATGAAGTCAAGCAGAAGGCTTCAGGAGCAGAGGAGAATGGAAGTGCAAATAGCACACAAATGTGGTGTTACATTTCTTGATCTGGTAGTTTCGAGGTTTTGACTATTCTAGTTCAGTTTCAGGCAAATGCAAGAAGATGGTTGGTTAGTAGGTAACAAATTGAATTTGAAACAGGCACCAAACGTCTTCAAATTAAGGGTTGTGATTTGATTTTTAAAACTTTAATATTGCTTCACTTCACAACCATCCCTCCCCCCGCTAACCTTTCCAAGCCATTTGTAAAATAACAGCACAGTTTCCCCGCCATATTGACCCGAATGTTGTTTGAAATCCTACAATGGAAATAGCATTTTTAAATTGTTTTATGTACTTAAAAATATCTCCACAGTTTATTTCTGAAGGAGCTGGAAAAGTATGAGCAGTTGCCAGAAGATGTGGGTCATTGTTTCGTAACCTGGGTAAGTTGATTCTCACTTTCAGAAAATTAATTTCATCAGATAATTGTAAAAGCTTTGGCAAAAGAATGAACTTTTTGTGATGTGTATCTTTTTATTTAAGATATTTACTTACACAAGTAAAAATAACATATATATCAACACCAAAAGCAAATTTTGAATGTTAGAATATTTTAAAGGTATTGGATTTTCATCAAGCCATACCAACGTGGCAATTGGAAATTGGTTTGCCTGTAACTCAATAAACAGAGTCACGTATGTAACATATTATCTGTAATTGGTAAAGGTTATATTTACCTTGGTGCAGCTTGAAGGCTTAATTAGTTTAGTTTAATGTATTGTTACGTATCGAGGTACAGGGAAAAGCTTTTTTGTTGCATGCTATCCAGTCAGTGGAAAGACTATATATGAAAGCTCTCTACAGTGTATAGATATAGGATAAAGGGAATAATGTTTAGTGAGCATAGTTATAATAAGAAATCCTGCTTTTGGAGTTGAGGTTTAAAAGAGTGGAGCAATTGTGATGAATGATTGCAGATCCATTGCTGGGACCAGCATGCAGAGTTTTGCCTGGCTTCAGCGTCATCTTGGATGCATCTCAATTGGTAAAAATAGTTAACAAAGAGGTTGTACACTGTTGGCCTCTATCCTGTCAACTAGCAAACAAAGAATTGGACAGTGACTTTTGATTAATACACATGGGTATCACATCAAGTCAGAATTGTGCTTGGCTGTGGTTGCAGGATCAAGCTGTTACCATGGTGACACAAAAGACTGCAGATACTGGAACAATCTGCTGGAGGAATTCGACAGATTAGGCAGCATAGGTGGATGGAAAGGAATTGCCAATGTTTCGGTTGAACCCCTGCATCAGGACTAATCCCAAAACGTCGACCATTCCTTTCCATCTACAGACGGTGCTCATCCTATTGATGTTCTCCAGCTACTTGGATGTTGTTACCATGACATTACATTATCTCAAACACTATCACTGTGGCTTCATCATTTCTGGTTCCCTGCCCTCCCAAGCCTCCAACCTCATCGTTCCCCAGCCCCGCAGGCCCGATTTTACCTTCTCCCCAAAATCCACAAACCTGACTGTCCTAGCAGACGCATTGTTTCTGCTTGTTCGTGTCCTACCAAACTTATTTCCACATACCTCGACTCCATCCTATCCCCCCCTGGTTAAATCCCTCCCTACCTATGTCCACTCCCTCATCTTCACCATGGATGTCCAGTCACTCTACACCTCCATCCCCCCACCAGGAGGGTCTTAAAGCCCTCCGTTTATTCCTCGACTGCAGAACCAACCAATCCCCATCTACCGATACTCTCCTCCGCCAAGCGGAGCTGGTCCTTACCCTCAGCAACTTTTCATTGACTACTCCCATTTCCTCCAAATCCAAGGTGTAGCTATGGGCACGCGCATGGGCCCCAGCTATGCCTGCCTCTTTGTAGGGTACGTCGAACAATCCTTGTTCGAGGCGTACCATGGGCCTATCCCCGAACTCTACCTCTGCTACATCGACGACTGCATTAGTGCTACCTCCTGCACCCATACACAACCCACTGACTTGATCCATTTCACCACTAACGTCCATCCGGCACTCAAATTCACCTGGACCATTTCCGACATTTCCCTACCATTTCTAGACCTCACTATCTCCATCGCAGGCGACAGACTTCTGACCGACATCTACTATAAATCCACTGAATCTCATGGCTATCTGGACTACACTTCTTCCCACCCTGCTTCCTGTAAGGACTCTATCCCCTACTCCCAATTCCTCCGTCTACGCCGCATCTGCACCCAGGATGAGGTGTTCCAAACCAGGGCATTGGAGATGTCCTTATTCTTCAGGGAACGGGGGTTCCCCATTTCTACTATAGATGAGGCTCTCACCAGGGTCTCTTCTATACCCCGTAACATAGAAACATAGAAACATAGAAATTAGGTGCAGGAGTAGGCCATTCGGCCCTTCGAGCCTGCACCGCCATTCAATATGATCATGGCTGATCATTATGATCATGGCTGATCATAACTCTGCTCTCACTCCCAATCCCCCCCACTCGTAACAAGGGCAGAGTCCCCCTTGTCCTCACCTTCCACCCTACCAGCCATCACATACAACAGATAATCCTCCGACATTTTCGCCACCTCCAACAGGATCGCACTGCTGGCCACATTTCCAATCTCCTCCCGTGTCGGCTTTTCGCAGAGTTCGCTCCCTCCGTAACTCCCTGGTCAATTCTTCCCTTCCCACCCAAACCACCCCCTCCCCTGGTACTTTCCCTTGCAACCGCAGGAAATGCTACACTTGTCGCTTTACCTCCCCCGTTGACTTCATCCAAGGACCCAAGCAGTCTTTCCAGGTGCGGCAGAGATTCACCTGCACCTCCTCCAACCTCATCTTTTGCATCCGCTGCTCTAGGTGTCAGCTGCTCTACATCGGTGAGGCCAAGCGTAGGCTTGGCGATCGCTTCGCCCAACACCTCCGCTCAGTTTTTTTTAAAAATTTCAAAATATACTTTATTCAAGAAATAACTATATACAATACAAGATCCACACAAAACTCCATCCAACATTCTCGGAGGCTATACATACAGTTTTCCCAAATCATCATTTTACCCCACACCCTTGCCATTCAAAAGAAGGCGTGGAATCTCTTCCCTTCTTTTGAGGGGCGTTTCCACCACACCCTGCCCCCCAAGTTCAGCAGCGGAAGGAACCTGGACTGTGGTCCTCCCCCACCGAGCCTTGGCGTTGGCTGCACCAAGCTTCAGTGCGTCCCTCAGCACATACTCCAGCAGTCTGCAGCGGGCCAGTTGGCAATATTCCTCGACGGACATCTCGCTCTGCTGGGTGGTTAACAATACTCGGGCAGACCAAAGAGCGTCTTTCACCAAGTTGAAGACCTTCCAGCAGCACTCGATATCAGTCTCTGAATGCGTCCCTGGGAACAGTCCGTAAATCACAGAGTCCTCTGTGACGAAGCTGTTCGGAATAATCGTGACAGGGACCCCCTGGAGACCTCTCCAGACTCTCTTTGCAAATCCACACTCTGCGAAGAGGTGGGCAACCGTCTCCTCTCCATAGCAGCCGTCCCGAGGACAGTGTGCGCTGGTAGTGAGGTTCCGACGGTGCAGGAAGGATCTGACTGGGTGGGCTCCCCTCACCGCCAGCCAAGCCATGTCTTGGTGCTTGTTGGTGAGTTCTGGCGATGAGTCATTTTGCCAGACAAGCTGGGCAGTCTACGCTGGGAACCACACCACAGGATCCATGGAGTCATTTCCCTGCAGTGCTTGCAGGACGTTCCGTGCTGACCACTGCCCGATGGACTTGTGTTCAATGGTGTTGGTCGGAAAGAACCTTTCCAAAAACGACAGATGGTGCGGCAATGTCCAGCTACTAGCACATCGCCAGGCCCATCCTTCGCGACACCGGGGACAGGTAGAACCTCAGCAGGTAGTGACATTTGGTGCCCACGTGCCTTGGCTCTACACTCCGCCTGATGCAGCCACACACGAAGGTGGCCATCAAGGTGAGGGCGATGTTGGGCACGCTTTTACCCCCGTTGTCTGCTGACTTGTGCATTGTGGCCCGTCGTACCCGGTCCATCCTTGACCCCCAGATGATCTGGAAGATGGTCTGGGTGATCCCTGTGGCGTAGGAGGGAGGGACAGGCCATGCTTGCGCCATGTACAGCAGCCCCGAGAGCACCTCACACCCGATGACCAAATTTTTCCCCGTTATGGAGAGGGAGTGTTGCTTCCACAGCTCCAATTTCTTCCCCACCTTGGCTATCCGCTCCAGCCAATTCTTGTCACACGTCTCAGCCCCCCCGAACCAGATCCCCAGCACCTTCAAGAAGTCAGGCTTGATGGTGAAGAGGACGGAAGATCGGTCGGGCCAGTTGCCAAAAGCATGGCCTCGCTCTTCCTGTGGTTCACTCTGGCTCCCGTGGCCGACTCAAACTGGTCGCAGACGCCAATCAATCTGCGGACCGACCCTGTATCCGAGCAGAAGACG
Organism: Amblyraja radiata; assembly: GCF_010909765.2. Classification (NCBI taxonomy): domain Eukaryota; kingdom Metazoa; phylum Chordata; class Chondrichthyes; order Rajiformes; family Rajidae; genus Amblyraja; species Amblyraja radiata. The sequence goes on from NC_045957.1 coordinate 70,112,796, forward strand.
GCAACATCATCCATGTACAGGGAGGTTTTGACCTGAGTGCCCCCACTGCCTGGCAATGTCACTCCTCTTATGCCACCCCCAACCACCTCCTTGACCTCAGTGATGGCGAAGCTCCCCAGACTGGAAGCGCGACAGTCATTGCCCCCCGACCACATCGACAGTCCATGGGGCCACCATCGCGATCACCTCCGATAGCTGCGGAGTTTGGCAGCCCACACTCCTGCAAAAAAGTCAGGTCCGCCTTGATGATACCAGTTTCAGCTCCATTGTTCTTTAGAGTCACTGACCGTCATCTTGTGCCCTCATGCCCACCGCTTTGGCGAATTGCAGCCTTTCCGGGGCTCAGGTACTGGGTACCGGCATCCTCCAGGAGGTGGGTTTCCTCTGGCGTAACCGGAGTTGTCGTCGGGGGTACCCTCCATGTTCCACCCCCTTCTGGGCGCACTGCCCCCTCTGTCTCCTGTAGCTGGGGTTCGGTGGCTGATTCAGTGCTCCCGGTCTCCCGGAGCTGAGGCACATTGGCCACTGCACTTCTCCCGGAGCTGGGGCCCACTGGCCACTGCACTGCTCCCGGTCTCCCGGAGCTGGGGCCCATTGGCCACTGCACTGCTCCCAGTCTCCCGGAGCTGGGTCAATTGGCCACTGCACTGCTCCCGGTCTCCCGGAGCTGGGGCCCATTGGCCACTGCACTGCTCCCAGTCTCCCGGAGCTGGGCCGATTGGCCACTGCACTGCTCCCGGTCTCCCGGAGCTGGGCCGATTGGCCACTGCACTGCTCCCAGTCTCCCGGAGCTGGGCCGATTGGCCACTGCACTGCTCCCGGTCTCCCGGAGCTGGGCCGATTGGCCATTGCACTGCTCCCGGTCTCCCGGTCTCCCGGAGCTGGGTCGATTGGCCACTGCACTGCTCCCGGTCTCCCGGAGCTGGGCCGATTGGCCACTGCACTGCTCCCGGTCTCCCGGAGCTGGGTCGATTGGCCACTGCACTGCTCCCAGTCTCCCGGAGCTGGGGGACAATAGGCGTGGCCTTTCCCTTTTCAAATCAAATCAAATCAAATTTATTTATAAAGCACATTTAAAAACAACCCACGTTGACCGAAGTACTGTAACAGACCAGAGCAGGTAGCTAAAATCACAACCCCCCAAATAAAAACAGACATACACAGGAATGCACACAGCACACAGGTACAAATAATTAGCTCAGAGACACAAAACAAAGATCAGCCACATCAGGGGGATTCAAAGGCTAGTGAATAATAATAAGTTTTGAGCCTGGACTTAAAAGAGGCGATTGAGGGGGCAGATCTGATAGGGAGGGGGATGCTGTTCCACAGTCTAGGGGCCGCAACAGCAAAGGCACGGTCACCCCTGAGCTTAAGTTTAGATCGCCGGACAGCCAGGAGCTCCAAGTCGGCCGACCTGAGGGACCTGGAGGTCGAGTAAGGGGAAAGGAGGTCTGTGATAAAGGGGGGAACAAGCCAGAATAGGGCTTTATAAACAAACAGGAGAACCTTAAAATCAACTGAACCATACTGGCAGCCAGTGGAGAGAGGCTAGAATGGGGATAATATGGTCCCTCTTCCGGGTACCTGTCAGGAGCCTGGCTGCGGCGTTCTGCGGTTTTCCTCACCTGTTTTCTTCCTCTGCCTCCGTCGTCGGGTCCTCGATGTTGCCTATTCCTCCGACGAGGAGAGGTTGTTGGCGTCTGTAAAGAGGAGTTGTAACACACGATGTCTTCACAACTGGTTTTATTACTAACATTTATATTGATACACATTCGTGCCCTAGCTGTCCGTGGTCTGTCACTGGAGCTAGAGAGAGAGCTGGAGGTGGGGAGGTTACAATTATACTGAAGATAATGGGGAGTGGTTAGTAGTGGTGAGGTCACTATGTTAAAGGAACATGCACTTATCTACATCCTTCCCCTTGGAAAACAAAGCATTACAATAATGACAGTGCGACCACGACTCATACGCTAGGAACAGACAAACGCGTACACCGGCAGGAAACAGTTAAAACAGCTAAGCAAATTCCCCGTAACGTACAGGCGGCTTGACCAACCGCCCGGACCGGGTACGCAGCCCGCCCTCCTCCGCAGGAACAGCAGGGACTGGAGCAGGAGCGGAGGCAGGTGAACGACCCGGAGAATGCGCAGGAGAGGGAGGATGAGGTGACCGGGGAGGGGAAACGGGGACAGCAGCGGGCAAGCGAGCGGGCAAGGCAGGCGAGGGCGGAAGAGCAACAGGAGACCGGGCACAAACATAGAAACATAGACATAGAAATTAGGTGCAAGAGTAGGCCATTCGGCCCTTCCAACTCAGTATCCCGTACCTGCCTTCTCTCCATACCCTCTGATCCCCTTAGCCACAAGGGCCACATCTAACTCCCTCTTAAATATAGCCAATGAACTGGCCTCGACTACCCTCTGTGGCAGAGAGTTCCAGAGATTCACCACTCTCTGTGTGAAAACATTTCTTCTCATCTCGGTTTTAAAGGATTTCCCCCTTATCCTTAAGCTGTGACCCCTTGTCCTGGACTTCCCCAACATCGGGAGCAATCTTCCTGCATCTAGCCTGTCCAACCCCTTAAGAATTTTGTAAGTTTCTATAAGATCCCCTCTCAATCTCCTAAATTCTAGAGAGTATAAACCAAGTCTATCCAGTCTTTCTTCATAAGACAGTCCTGACATCCCAGGAATCAGTCCGGTGAACCTTCTCTGTACTCCCTCTATGGCAATAATGTCCTTCCTCAGATTTGGAGACCAAAACTGTACGCAATACTCCAGGTGTGGTCTCACCAAGACCCTGTACAACTGCAGTAGAACCTCCCTGCTCCTATACTCAAATCCTTTTGCTATGAAAGCTAACATACCATTCGCTTTCTTCACTGCCTGCTGCACCTGCATGCCTACTTTCAATGACTGGTGTACCATGACACCCAGGTCTCGCTGCATCTCCCCTTTTCCTAATCGGCCACCATTTAGATAATAGTCTGCTTTCCTGTTTTTCAATTCAATTCAATTCAATTCAATTCAACTTTAATGTCATTGCACAAATACTGAGTATGGGTACAACGAAATGCAGTTTTGCGTCAGTCCGTAGTAGTGCAATATAGAAAAAAAAAAAAAAAAAAAGATACAGAATAATAAAAAAATACAGAATAATTAAACAATGGGGACGGAGGGACAGGAGGAATCTATCGGCGGGACTCCGAGTTCAGCAATGCGACGGTATTATTGTAGAAGCTGTTCCTCATCCTACTGGTACGAGACCTGAGGCTCCTGTACCGCCTCCCTGATGGGAGGAGGGCAAACAGTCCATGGTTGGGGTGGGAGGGGTCTTTAATGATCTTCCCAGCTCGTTTCAGACACCGTTTTCGGTGCCACCAAAATGGATAACCTCACATTTATCCACATTATACTGCATCAGCCAAACATTTGCCCACTCACCCAGCCTATCCAAGTCACCTTGCAGTCTCCTAGCATCCTCCTCACAGCTAACCATGCCCCCCAGCTTAGTGTCATCCACAAACTTGGAGATATTGCCTTCAATTCCCTCATCCAGATCATTAATATATATTGTAAATAGCTGGGGTCCCAGCACTGAGCCTTGCGGTACCCCACTAGTCACTGCCTGCCATTGTGAAAAGGACCCGTTTACTCCTACTCTTTGCTTCCTGTTTGCCAGCCAGTTCTCTATCCACATCAATACTGAACCCCCAATGCCGTGTGCTTTAAGTTTGTATACTATGCTTTAAGTTTGTATACTATGCTTTAAGTTTGTATACTATGCTTTAAGTTTGTATACTAGAAGGCAGAGCTGAGAAGGCAGAGTCCTGGGCATGCGAGGAGCGGTGGGCAGCGAGGAAGAAACCGGCGGGCATAAGGGGCTGCAGGAGGCGGAGCGGGCTCGTTGACCAGCAGCAAATGCTGGCGGGATCGGCGGTAGATGGTACCCTCGTAGCCAACGTGGTAAGACCGCGGAGAGCCGGCAGAGCTGACGACAACAGCCAGCCGGGAGTGCCCGGAGGGGGATTGCATCCGGACCACCTGGCCAGGGAATAGACGTGGAAGGGGACGGCAGGACTTGTCATGCGAGCGCTTCTGGATATCTTGCTTTTGGGCAATGCGCTCCTGGACAGCAGCAGGACTGAGGACCGCAAGCTTCAGGGACCGCTGGGATACTGGGATCGGAGGGCGCGTGGTGCGGGACATGAGCCGCTGAGCAGGCGAGCCCAAGGCAGGATCACGGGAAATATTGCGGAGGTTGAGGAGGGACAAGTAAAAATCCGACCGAGAAAGTCTACAATGCTCCAGCAGCTCCTTGGCACTGCGGACGGCACGCTCAGCAAGGCCGTTGCTCTGCGGGTACTCGGGGCTGCTGGTGTGGTGACGAAAGTTCCAGGTGGCAGCGAAAGCACGGAACTCCGCGCTCGAAAATTGGCTGCCGTTGTCAGACTGCAGACTCGCAGGAGAGCCAAAGGTTGCAAAGTGGCGGCGCAGCTTCCCAACGACAGCAGCAGATGTGAGGGAGGGCAGCTGATCCACCTCGAACCAGCTGGAGTAGGAGTCCACAAGGACCAGGAAATGCTTGCCACGCCACTCCAAGATGTCAGTGGCGACCGCCATCCACGGCAGGTCGGGGGCAGGCTGCTGCAGGAGCGGCTGGCGCTGCTGATGGGGAGAGAGGCTATTGCAGGTTGAGCAGGCGGAGACCCTCTCCCGGATGTCCTGTGCCATGCCGGGCCAATAGAACTGGCTCTGGGCCTGGGACAGAGTGGCCTCCGCCCCGGGGTGGCCGCTGTGGGCGGTTTGGAAGTAGTGGTCCCGCAGCGCAGCAGGCACCACAACCTTGTGGCCCTTCACCACCACTCCGTCGTGCAGCACAAGTTCATCCCGGACTAGGAAGTAGGGCGCGGCACCAGCTGGCAAGGATGAGCGACGGTCAGGCCAGCCACGACGGATGACGTCGGCAAGCTGCTGCAGGGCAGGATCTTTGGCAGTGTGCTGGACCAGGGACTGCATCTGCTGTGAAGGCACAATATTAACGTTTAACACCATCAGGTCAGACGATTCGTACGGGTGTCGGGCAGTGGACGCCAGCGGTGCGCGGGACAGTGTGTCGGCCACAAACATGTCCTTGCCCTTGCGGTACACGATTCGAAACGTGAAGCGCTGGAGCTGCAGCATCATTCGCTGCAAATGGGAAGAGGCAACGTGGATCGGTCTATTCAGGATAGTGACCTGCGGCTGGTGATCGGTTTCTACAGTGAAGGTTTTGCCCAGGATGTAATCTTTAATCTTCGAGCAGGCAAACACCACGGCGAGGAGCTCCTTCTCGATCTGAGCATAACGCTGCTCAGCGGGGGTCATGGTGCGAGAAGCGTAGGAGACAGGCAGCTGCAGGCCATCGTAGAGCTGCAGGCAGGCGGCACCAAGACCGAACTTCGAGGCGTCGCAGGTGAGGACGATGGGACGCTTCAAGTCGAAGAACTTGAGAGTGGGTGTGCGAACCAGTCTGGACTTCAGGACATCAGACCCTCAGCCGTGAAGACATGGCCTACGTACGTGACCTCCGGGACGCGGAAACGGCACTGCTTGGAGTTAAGTTTGAGGTTGATCTCACGAGCCCTGTCCAGGACTTGGCGGAGGTGGAGGTCGTGCTCAGCGACGTCCCTTCCGTACACCAGGATGTCGTCGACAATGATAGCACACGGCAGACCGGCAAACAGCTGCTCCATGGTGCGCTGGAAAACCTCGCTGGCAGAATTGATTCCGAATGGCATGCGAAGGAAACAGAACCTGCCGAAGGGTGTGCTGAAGGTGGTCAGGAAGGAGGAACGTTCATCCAGCGGAATCTGCCAGAAAGAACTCTTGGCATCGAGGACCGAGAAGACAGTGGCCGGGCCAACCTGTGCAGCGACATCCTCCACCGTTCGCATGGGGTAGTGCGGGCGCTTGATGGCAAGGTTCAGGTCCTTGGGGTTTATACAGATTCGAATCTCACTCTTGTCTTTCTTTGCAGCGACAACCATGGTGGAGACCCACCGGTGGGATCACTCACCTCCTTGAGGATGCCCACGGCCACCATGTGGCGCAGAGTCGACTCCACCTTGTCCTTCATGGCAAAGGAGACACGGTTAGGTGGGCGGATCACCGGATCGACACCCGGGTCCACAGCGATCTTGTAATTGCAGGGCAGCTTGCCCAGCTCGTCATCAAAACGATCAGGGTACTCACTCATGGGGTCCAGGGGGGTCTGCACCAGGTGGATACCGCGGTGGAAGGAAACCAAACCGAGTTCCTGGCACGCACGGGCGCCCAACAGTGTGACATTCTCAGATTGCAGCAGGTGAAAAGTGAGGGGCCGAGAGGTCTCCAGGACCGTGCAGATAAGAGTAGCCTTCCCGACTGGTACGAGCACGCCTCCCCCATAGGCATGAAGACGGGAGTCGTTGGGAGTAACCTTCTCCCCAGACCTTATCTGCTTGAAGAGGCTCACTGACATAACATTGGAAAACGCCCCCGTGTCGACCTTCGCCGGAAAGGTCGTCCCATTCACAGTAACATGCACTGAGGGATCAGCTATCAGTGCAGGTGCACCCAACAGTGAAAAAATACTCGATTCGTCATGGGAGGAACTGGTATCAGAATCAGGGAGTTCGTCTGACTGGTACTGGGAACCGGCTGCGCTATCAGCCTCAGCAAGGTTGTTTAGACTTCTCCTGGGAGCAGGAACAGGCTTTCCAAGAGAGCGACATGCAGCAGAAAAATGATTTAGCTTCCTGCAGAAATTGCAAGTCTTTCCCAGCGCAGGGCAAACATTAAATTGATGGGAGGCAAAGTTGCAGTTGGGGCAACGACGCGGGCTGTCCCTCGTGGGGGCGCGTGAGCCACGCTGGCGCGGCAGGCCATCGATCCGCCGGCGGCCAGCAGCACCGGCATAGTTAATGTCCTGAGCCGCAGGTGATGCCACGGAGGCGACAGCAGCAGCCATGCGAGAGGCGTGCAAAGCCTCATTCAAAGTCAGATCGGGCTTCCTCAAAAGCTCAGCCCTTAGTTTCTCGTCCAGGAGACCGTAAACCAGGACATCCCGGGTCATTTGATCGGGGGTCACCGCGTCGAGGCGGCAACGCCGTGCTAGGTGACGCAACGAGGCAATGTAGGTGTCAATGTGCTCCCCAGGGTTCTGGCGCCCGGTGAAAAACTTAAACCGTTCTAGGATGCAGTTGGTAGGAATGTCACAAAGTGCAGTGAACTTAGCCATAAGACATACCGGGTCCCGAGCCTCTTCACCGACGCCTTACTCGAACGATTCATAACGTTCCATGGCCTCCGGGCCAGCCAGGTTGAGGAGCAGGTGGGCCTCCACCGCAGGGGTGGCAGCAGGATGAGCAATCGCAATGTAATGCTCGAAGTCGCGCCGGAAGACAGCCCACCGATGGACGATGTCGGAGTCAAACACCAGAACATCAGGTTTACGACAAGAGTTTGACATTGCAAGACAAGGGTTAAAAACAACGAAAGGTGTGGAACAGGGAGAAAAGCAAATAAAAACCCGATAAACAGGAGGCACAAAGTTCAACTATGACTCCTTGTAAAGAGTAGTTGTAACACACGATGTCTTCACAACTGGTTTTATTACTAACATTTATATTGATACACACACTGTGCCCTAGCTGTCCGTGGTCTGTCACTGGAGCTAGAGAGAGAGCTGGAGGTGGGGAGGTTACAATTATACTGAAGATAATGGGGAGTGGTTAGTAGTGGTGAGGTCACTATGTTAAAGGAACATGCACTGATCTACAGCGTCGGTCTGGAAAATAACTATTTTCTTCTGGAAAATAACTATTTTCTTAGACTTACCCGTCCCCTCCGGCCTTGGCTCTTTGGGTAGAGCCCTCCGGTGTTTCCTCCTGTTCACCACCTGCCATTCCTCCTGCTGTTCCCCCTCTTCCATCGACTCTCCCTCCTGCACATGGGGCTGGGGGTCTCCGTCCGACGGTTGGGGGCTCGAGGTGGTCGGGCTGTCCTCACCCCTGTTCTCCCTTTCTGCTGGGGTCTTGGCAGTGGTGGGGGGGTCTCGCCTACCCTGGGATGATATGAGTAGTGAGGCGTTCGAGGACGTCCTCACCTTCCTCACAAATTAGAGTGGTCAATTAACCAACGAACCAGCACATTTTTGAAATGTGGCAGGAAGCTGGAGGACCCAGAAGAAAACCATACGGTGATAGGAAAATGAGCGAACTCCAGCACCGGAGGTCAGGATTGAACCTTGGTTACTGGAGTTGTGAGTCAATAGCTCTACTCATTGCACCACTGTACTACTTTGTATGTTAACATTGAAATGCAGTAAGACTACAGCAATGGTCCATTTACCTCCTAAGTCATGAAAAGGCTGCTTCTAGTTGTATAACACAACAACAGCGTTGAGCTTTTAAACTTTGAATTTTGATTGCTTTTAAATCAGTCATGTGTACATGCAGTTTAATTGACAGTATCGGCTCGTCGGAAGTTAATTTTAGCCCTTCCTATTCACAAGTATCCTAAAAATACAATGAACATTAAAAAAAAACTGGAACTGTATATGCATGCTCAAATAAAAAGTCATTTGATTTCTCAATAAAAATAGTGACCTGTACAAAGTTATTTGTATTTGTTGTCTTATGCCATTGTTGCATTTTAAAAACTTATTTTTGACAGAACGATTCCGCTTTACTATGCTTTTGTGAATCCCTGGATTTTTATTAACAAGCGAATTTTGGTTAATGTTATTTTTCCCCATGTTAATATTCCTTCAGGATATGACTAATGATGCAAAAAGGATGTGTTTTGTGACTATTACTTTCTTTTCTCTGAACAGGCTGACAAGTTCCAGATGTATGTAACATATTGCAGGAACAAGCCAGATTCCACCCAGATCATACTGGAGCATGCAGGAGCATACTTTGATGTTAGTATCATTCATGTGTTGGTGCTTTTTAACTCTTTCTGTTCTTTTCACTTAGGATGGTGATTCTTAGTTATATTTTAATCATCTTCAAGTTAAATTTTGAATTTGACTTTGATTTTGTCAGACAAAGCTAATGAAGCTTGTGGAAGCAAGACTAGGTGGAGTTAAGGTGTACAACAGGGGTTGTGGGGAGAGAAAGGGAATTGTGGAACATGGCCAAGGTAATGAATGTCCGACCACACTTCCTTGATTCCATTCAGACAGGAGGCCTGCTTCCTCACCAATTTATGATGCTTAAGGAAGAAAACTCTCTCAATATTTTTCCAGTATTCCTTGCTAAAAAATACTTTATCGGTGTCAGATTCCCAAAGCACCTCATTTGGATTAAGATCTGAGAATCATGAAGTTGGGGGTACATTGAATAATTTGAGGGAGGGAGGGGATAGTCATAGATTTTCAGTTGGAATTTCAGTGTGCTATCTCTGTGGTGAAGAAAATAGGTCCATGGTTATCAATATGATTTTTACATCATCCCCCATTCCACATCATCTTGTAATAGTACCATTGACTGCAGTGATTGAAAATTAAAAAAAACTTAATTATCTCAAAATCAGCTGAAATGAATGGAACAGAAATTGCAGTGTATCAAAACTGAGTGCAATTCTGGTGTTTGTGGAACTCAGTGAACCAGAAGAGGAAAACCCAGTGTGGGTTAGCTTCATGAAAGCCTCTAACCAGTTTATCAGAGTTTATCAATTCTGACACAATTCAGACACTGGTTTCTCCCTTAGTTAAAGTTGTGCCCATTTAACAGGGAAGAAAACGGAGAAGCTGTGATGAATGTAAATCCCCATAGCGACAGAACTATGAATTATCCTGATATAAACGTTTAGCTAATGCATATTTTGATGGAATGTTTGTAAGAAATGGGCACATGCATTTGTATTCTGTTTAATTGTATTGTCTCCCATGTAATACAGTACAAAAATATTGTTTTTAAATAGGAAATTCAACATCGTCATGGACTGGCCAACTCAATCTCTTCCTATCTTATTAAACCTGTACAACGAATAACTAAATATCAACTGCTTTTAAAGGTAGGAATGACTAAACTTCTGAAATGACAAGAATATTAAAATAATAGATTTGCTGAATTAATCAAATGAATTTCAATTTTGAATGATGCAATCACAGATTCCTTTAACAAATATATAATCATGCTTGTATTGGGATTCACATGAGAATACCTTATTTAACCATGTCTGTGCTACTATTCTTTGTCTTCAAATATTGATTCAAAAATCAAATCAACAGAATGAGATCTTTTAGAATTTCCTTATCGTTATTTTCCTTCAGAAAGGCCTCTTGATGGCAATAACCATATTTCAATGGATTTGTTAATTTGTAGGAACTGTTGACATGTTGTGAAGAAGGAAAAGGAGAAATTAAAGATGGCTTGGAGGTGATGCTGAGCGTGCCGAAACGAGCCAATGATGCCATGCATCTCAGCATGCTGGAAGGTACTTCACTGCTATGTGTACAGCTGAACGCAAAGAATGAAATTCTTCACAAATTGTCCAGAAATGATAGCGTTTATCATTTTATGTTCAGATTAAGACCTGAGAGTTGTTTGACTCTTAACAATTGCCTTATTTCTCCAAATTATTGTCATCTCTGCTTGAAATGTTTGGCCAAGTACATTGGCCAAGTTTGTGCTGCACAGTGGCACAGCTGGTAGAACTGCTGCCTCACAGCGCCAGAGACCTGAGTTTGATCGTAATCCGGTGCTGACTGTGTGGTTTGCACATTCCAGCTGTGATTGTGTGGTTTTCTTCTGGGTGCTCCGGTTTCCTCCCACATTACAAAGCTGCGTGGGTTTGTACTCGATTAGTCTCTGTAAAATTGTGCACTAATGCAGGGAGGGTTGAAAAACTGGGATAACATAGAACTAACATAGAAACGTAGCAAGTAGGTGCAGGAGTAGGTCACTCAGCCCTTTAAGCCGGCACTGCCATTCAATATGATCATGGCTGATCATCCAAAATCAGTACCCCGTTCCTGCTTTCTCCCCATATATCTGATTCCGTTAGCCCAAAGAGCTATATCTAGCTCTCTCTTGAAAACATCCAGTAAATTGGCCACCACTGACTTCTGTGGCAGAGAATTCCACAGAATCACAACTCTCTGGGTGAAAATGAATTTTATATGTCCTAAATGGCCTACCCCTTATTATTAAACTGTGACCCCTGGTTCTGGACTCCCCCCAACATCGGGAACATTTTTCCTGCACCTAGCCTGTCTAAATCCCTTAAGAATTTTATATGTTTCTATAAGATCTCCTCTCAACCTTCTAAATTCCAGTGAATATAAGCCCATTCGACCCATTCTTTCATCATATATCAGTGTCCCCATCCGGGAAATTAACCTGGTGAACCTACGCTGTACTCCCTAAATAGCAATAATTTCCTTCCCCAAATTAGGAGACCAAAACTGCACACAATACTCCAGGTGTGGTCTCACCAAGGTCGTGTACAACTGCAGTAGGGGCACCTTGCTCCTATACTTAAATCCTCTTGCTATGAAGGCTAACATGCCATTTGCTTTCTTCACTGCCTGCTGTACCTGCATGCTTACTTTCAGTGAATGATGTGCATGGACACTCGGGCCTTGTTGCACCTCCCCTTTCCTAATCTGACACCATTCAGATAATAATCTGCCTTCTTGTTCTTGCCACCAAAGTGGATAACCTCACATTTATCCACATTGTATTGCACCTGCCATGCACCTGCCCACTCACCCAACGTGTCCAAATCAACCTGCAGCCTCATAGCATCCTCCTTGCAGCTCACACTGCCTCACAGCTTTGTTTCATTTGCAAACTTGAAGATGTTACATTTAATTCCTTCATCTTAATCGTTTTATTGTAAATAACTGGGGTCTCAGCACTAGTTTGAATGGGTGGGCCGAATGATCTGTTTTCATGCTGCATCTTGAAACTAAATGATAAAAAAATTAAAACCACACCACACTTGCTTCATAAATGTACATGTTCTGCAGTAAAGCATGATAATGACAATGCCGCATGTGATGTTAGAACACATATACAAACAAAAGTAATTCCGTCTTGTTAGCTTAGAATAACTTCACAAGTGCATGTTTCAGCAAGTTCAGAATGTGGAAGAATAAGTTGACTAGAATCTATTTTAAAAAAATTGAAAATATTGTTGTAACCAGGTTTTGATGAGAATCTGGAATCCCAGGGAGAGCTAATCCTCCAAGAATCCTTCCAAGTGTGGGATCCGAAATCTTTGATACGTAAAGGTCGAGAGAGGCACCTCTTCCTATTTGAAATGTCGCTCGTCTTCAGCAAAGAAATCAAAGATTCTAATGGCAGGAGTAAATATATCTACAAACACAAGTTGCTTGTAAGTACAAATAGATACTGGAATAAAAATGCCACTGAAATCATGAAAATTCGGTCTTGTGGATTAGGACGGCACATGACTATTCACTAGATTGCAGAAGTGAGACGCTGGAATGTTTGTCATTCATTTATGTTCCCTTTCAGTTGTCGACCAATCAGTTGTGTATTTTCAACATTATTATTGTGATGGGGCATCTTCACAAAATTTTAATTCCAAATTGTAGACATTCAGCTACATCAGAGCTGGAAGTTGTCTAATTTTCCCATCTTTTCCTTCCCTGGACTCAATTTTCTTGAATTCTCAGTAATTGGTGATTGTATATTGCAAACCTCTTGCATCTTATTTAGATCACCTTAATGGAGCTTAATGATTTAAATTCTCTCATTATTGTTACAACAACAAAAAATAAATATATAATGCCATTGATTCTGATTCTAACAAGCTCAGTGGTGTTTGTTACTCTTACTCTCCCTTCTTAATCACAACATCGGCGTCATTCCCTATTTTTACAAAGACAATGGCAGAATAATTAATTTAGAACCCTACCCATATCTTTTGGTTATCCACACAGGTTACGTTTTTTTTCTATATAAAAATAGAAAATGGTAGAAACACAACATGATGGACAACATCTATGGAAGAAGAAAGAGTTAAGGCCCTGTCCCACTTTCCCAAGTTACTCGCGAACTCTCCCGAGTTTTCCCCTTGATTCGAACTTGGAGAATTACGGTAATAGCCATTCGTAGGTACTCGGGGCTATTTTTTTAACTCGTGGACATTTTTCAACATGTTGAAACAACGTCCCGACTTACCTGATGCCCCGAGTTCCTACGGCTGGCATTACGAGCCGCTACGAAACATCTACGGATTCATACGGCCTCCTTCGAGCTCGCTACCGACATTCCCCGAGTTCGAATCAAGGGGAAAACTCGGGAGAGTTTATGAGTGACTTGGGAAAGTGGGACTGGGCCTTTAATATTTCAAGTCTAGGAGGACCCTTCATCAGAACAGGGAAAGAGAGAAAATAAGAGTTTAGGCCGAAGAAGCTAGATAGGAGGGGGATGATTAGGGCAAAGGGAATTTCTGTGATATATTGAGACAGAATGTGGCAGGTAAGGAGCAGTTAAAATCAGATGAAATTCCTTTGAGTATCCACAAAAGAACACCAAATGCTGGAGTATTTCAGCAGGTCAGGCATCATCTCTGGAGAACATGGGTAGGTGACATTTCGGGTTGAGACCCTGTATAAATGGTTTAATCTGATCTTTAGCTGCAACAATGTGTTCATTTCTGATTTCCAACATCTGCAGTTTTTTTTAAAGTGTTTTTAGATAAAGATAAATGATATGCCTGTTTAGTTCTTTAAGAAGGAACTGCAGATGCTGGAAAATCGAAGGTAGACAAAAATGCTGGAGAACTCAGCGGGTGAGACAGCATCTATGCAGTGAAGGAAATAGGCGACATTTCGGGTCGAGACCCTTCTTCAGCCTGTTTAGTTCAGTCTCTCTGGCAATCACTGAGACCCTTCTATGTCTGTTCTATTAAACTGCAGAGGTTGCATGAGGTCTGCTATCTCACTCCCAGGCGATTGCTCCAAGAGTCCCTCAGGGCTTGTAAAAGCCTTCTCAATGATCTTCCTTCCATCATGTTCAGAATTAGGAACGTTCAATTTCACTCATAACCCATCGGACAATGAAGCAATCCTAGATTATGCGCAGCAGAACCTAGATATTCTTGAACAAGAATGCAGCTATCTGCCACTGACAATTAATGCCTTGTGATGTCCTATCTACTTAAACCTTACATGCCATTGCACTTTATATGCCTAATTCACAGTCTAAAGTAAAGAAATATATACTTTTATGTTCAATTTTTGAAATTATAATTAAAAATTAGCTGTTTTACGAATATTGGACAGCCATGCAACAAAAAAACATTAATTGTCGGCCATTTGAAATTTGTTTTGTTTATAATTAAATTTACCTTATTTCTGTTTCCTTCATTATAATTGTTACAGCATAAATACTGTAGAAAATAGATGAGCATAATCTGACCATTTATTTCCAATTATTTTCTTTTTTTGTGTAGACCTCAGAGCTCGGTGTCACAGAACATGTTGAAGGAGATCAGTGTAAGTTTGCATTGTGGATTGGACGGACACCAACCTCGGATAATAAAATAGTTTTGAAGGTAATCTTGATCTTTTTTTCAAGAATTTGAGAGTTTTCCAAAAAATTTATTGCAAATTCCATTTACTGAGTTTGCTATTGGGATGTTGACTAAAATTCAATATTCTCTATTCCTTATTCTCTGTGGAAAATATAGTAATATTAATCAAACTACTCATGTGATCATTGATCATGTGCCACGTGTACTGAAATAATTTATAAATAAAAGTAATTTAAACTGCTCTTCAATTCACGGAAGCATATGTTACAGAGGAAATCTATTATGTCGTTTTTATCTTGTTTATATATGAATTTTTCATGATTAAGGCATCGAGTATTGAAAATAAACAAGATTGGATTAAGCATATACGAGAAGTTATACAGGAAAGAACTATTCATCTGAAAGGTGCACTGAAAGAAGCAATCCATCTGCCCAAACCTGCTTCTCACAAACATAAGGGAAGGAGGTGAGTGATTACATATTGCTGCTTCTTTCATTGGCACAGTAATTGTTCCACATGTTGTGCTAATAATCCAAGGTAATATCAATATTTAATGTATGTTGCCTCAAGCAAATCATTTTTTAAATCGTAAGTGCGATGCATATAATCTTTCACATGTATTTCTAACTTCCCAGATTGATTACTTGTTTTTTAAATAGTGAGTGAAATCAAGTTTACACCATTTGTATCCAATATCTCATTACTGAAACTGTGAAGGAAAAAAATACGTAAACCAGAGACAAATTATGCATCACAATATTTTTCTGACGTGGCTAGCTGCCGAATTTTAAGTGCAGCAATGTTTATATTTAATTGCTGTGCTATTAAATCAAACAAGTGCCAATAAGTTAACTGAGTGTAAACCACAGTAATATCAACTTCCATCTATATTAGGCTGTGGGCCGAGGAGCTTTATTCTGCAGTTTCGTGACCCAAGTCACCAAACTACATGAAATTTTCACATATTGTGTAAAAAAATTTATATAAATCACCCCTGAAACTCGATATGAAGAAGACTTGCACATTTTTTATTAAATTAGAGAAAAACCGGAAAATTTTCGGGTAATTTTTAGTCCAATCAAAGCACGTTTAACATTGAGTTGTCTGCCAGTTGGCCAATCACGCGCTTTGCTTCAGGCCAGCACACAAAATGGCTAAGGGGGCTTCACAGATGCCTGTTTTACTGGAGATTCCGATTTGTTGTTCTGTGGAATAAATGTCGTGGAAACTTGCAGCAGGTAATTGTCTTTAGTGGGAAAAGCATTAAAAAGGCTGAAGAAAGTGCTGCGAAGTGTATTAAAGTGCAAGAAAGCCTTGAAAGCAAAGTCCCTGCTGAGGTCCTGGAACACAAAGATTTAGACAGCCAGGGACCAACTCTAACTAAAAGGTAAGATCTAAAGCCTGAATATATGAAAATCTAACTGTATGGAGTTTAATTAATTTAATTGCACCCTTTTATAATGTGAATAAATTCATTCATTCATTCACTTACTTCATTCAATCACTTACTTCATTCATTCATGAAATTGAGGGCACTAAACTATATGTATCCAAAACACAGTAAATTAAACATTGTGACTAATGCCAGCCTGTTGTAGAGTAATAAGTCTTTAACAGCTAATCTCGGAGCTGCCTGCGAAAACTTACCGGGAAAAGGTGCTCCGATCGCGGGACATAGGTACTCACGGTAAAGTGAAGCCGCGGTCTCAATTAATAAGCGGCCGATTCGCGAACGCGGAGCCGCGGATCATCTCCGCGGGCGGGCAGGGGGGGGGGGGAGGCTGTACATAGTGCCGTCTGTAGCGGTTGTTATCAGACCCCCGACAACGGGAAAAAAACGGAGGGATATCGATCGCTATTTATAGGCTTCCATTGCAGTGAGAAATGGTCAGATATCCCTCCGTTTTTTCCCCGTTGTCGGGGGTCTGAAAACGACCGCTACAGATTGCACTATATACAGCCTCCCCCCCTGCCCGCCCGCGGAGATGATCCGCGGCTCCGCGTTCGCGAATCGGCCGCTTATTAATTGAGACCGTGGCTTCACTTTACCGCGAGTACCTATGTCCCGCGATCGGAGCACTTTTTCCCGGTAAGTTTTCGCAGGCAGCTCCGAGATTAGCTGTTAAAGACTTATTACTCTACAACAGGCTGGCATTAGTGACAATGTTTAATCGACTGTCTTATGGATACATATAGTTTAGGCCCTCAATTTCATGAATGAATGAAGTAAGTGAATGAATGAATGAATTTATTCACATTATAAAAGGGTGCAATTAAATTAATTAAACTCCATACAGATAGATTTTCATAAATTCAGACTTTAGATCTTACCTTTTAGTTAGAGTTGGTCCCTGGCTGTCTAAATCTTTGTGTTCCAGGACCTCAGCAGGGACTTTGCTTTGAAGGCTTTCTTGCACTTTAATACACTTCGCAGCACTTTCTTCAGCCGTTTTAATGCTTTTCCCACTAAATACAATTACCTGCTGCAAGTTTCCACGACATTTATTCCACAGAACAACAAATCGGAATCTCCAGTAAAACAGGCATCTGTGAAGCCCCCTTAGCCATTTTGTGTGCTAGCCTTAAGCAAAACGCGTGATTGGCCAACTGGCAGACAACTCAATGTTAAACGTGCTTTGATTGGACTAAAAATTACCTGGAAATTTTCCGGTTTTTCTCTAATTTAATAAAAATGTGCAAGTCTTCTTCATATCGAGTTTCAGGGGTGATTTATATAATTTTTTTTACACAATATGTGAACATTTCATGTAGTTTGGTGACTTGGGTCACAAAATCCCATTTCTAGACACATTTTTGATGCTCGGCCCACAGCCTATATGGCTTATTTAACATACCAAAGCGACTTCATTAACAACTGTGAGATAAACTATCATCAAAACCTGTAAGGAAATGTAATGACAAGCTAGGTTTAAGGTGGGAATTTCAGAACTGTGGGGTATGGCTGCTGTAGTCTCATCCACCATTGGTGGAGCACTTTCACTTGGATGAGCAAGAATTCGTAAATCACACATATCTTCTGCATTTATGGAGCTGGAAGAAATGTTAGTGTTGGGGTGGAGGACGGAATGAGGCCATAGAGACGATGAAAACAAAGATGAGAATTAAAAAAATTATCTCATACAGGAACCAATGTAAGTCAGTGACTACAAGGTTCAACAGGGGCTACTGTTACCAATGACATGCCCCAAAAAAACTGATAGGAGGAAATCAAGCCAAGAGTTTCGGCCTCAAATTTGGTAAGCCACAGCCCATCAATTACTTCATAGAGGAAAGGAAGGATAGGTATTAAGTAGTATTTTACATTTGTGGAATTATGGGCAGGGGCAGCAAGTAAGGATCATAGTCTCTTTGTTAGGGGAGGGTAAATGGTGGCAAATTTGATTGGAAGGATTCATTACCATCCACTAACATGTGGACCTAAAGGAGAGTTTGGTGGTTAGCAAATGGACTAAGAAACTAGGTGTGTTTCAAGGATAAGATGAGTTTGGTGAGGGGAGATAGGGAGAAACGAGAAAGAAGTAGGATAATTGTCAAAACTGATGGGGTAGTGGAGTGTTGTTAGCTAATTGGTCTGTCGGCTACTAAAACGTAGGAATACCAAAGGGGGGGCATCTGAATGGTCTTAATCTTGGCAACAAAGTAGTTCACAAGTTATCCAGTTATCAACTATCACACAAATAATTTCATTTTGATAAGGCAGAACTCCCCATGTGTAACATTGCAAAGTTCTTTTGTAATTGGAAAAATCAGGCAAGGCTCAAACTGCTTCTAAATAACTGAACGTTGTCCATTTACATTGTGACGTGGTTAGCTGTGGGCAGGAGATGACACATTGTTCCTAATCTGTTTTAAATTTCAGAACTCGCTGTGAGGAAATAAATGTATTTTCCCCTGTATTTCTTCCTATATTTTTAGTTGCTGTAACTGTTCTCTTAGTTTTAGTGACAGGGAAAAACATTAAGCTCCTGGAGAAGGATAGATAATTGTGCAAATTGACTCATAATGTAATAGTTGTACTGAAAGGAACAGTTCTTGGTAACAACATGACAAGCTTTTGATCATATATACATGTCGGTTGAAAAATATGCAGGTCCCCACAGACAAATATGCAACACGTCGGAAGATTATTGTTAGAAAATGCAGATCTTAACATGATCCTAAATTATGCTTTGACATTTTTGTGTTTTGTCTCTTTCACCAAAGATAATTTTACTGATTTAAACAGTAAAGCAATGTTTAATCATGTTTTACTGATCACACAAAACCACATGTAGACTCCAGGCTGTACACAAAATTGTCACAATCACAATAATTTTCTATTTAGGGGTTCTATGTATTTTATTCCATGCACTATGAGAAGACCAAAATCATTTGTCAACATAACAAAAATGTTCAAAAATGGATGCCTGGCAAATTGAGGAGAAATATTTTCGGAAACTTGTCTCCCATTGCTCGCAAATGTCAGTGAATGCCATGGCAACCACCAGATTTGAGAGCGAGTTAATTAAACAATTGTCTCATAACAAGCCTGACATTGTGGAAGTATTTTTGTTCGCACTATGACGCCTACAAGCATGATCAGAAAAATGGTTAAACTTGAACCATACCTTAGAATCCAAACTTCAGATGTATTTCCCTCCAGTTAATTATTTAACAACAGCAAATTCTAATCTGTAGTAGTCTGTAGGGACCTGTACATTCTTCCACCGACATGCATAAATGATCTAGAGCTGGTTATGTGTCACCGACAATTATTTAATTACAGCAAGTTCCAATGACTCATCACAGTTCAGCTGTGATATTCATACTCTTTTCAAATCCCCCAATCATAATCTGAAAACTCCTGTAACCTCATTACCCCCGTTCTCCAAAGTCCCCTTGTTATATTGCATTGTCTTTGGTAGTTATGTACTTGCTTACCTATAAATTATGCACTAAAGTTTCCTCAGTAAACCTCTCCATTTTTCTCTTCCTTGAAAATGTTCCTTAAGATCAACTTTTGACCCCATTTTAGATAATTTATTAGTTCATTATGTGGCGTGTTACCAAATTTTATCAGGTAACCGTATTGTGATGTACTTTGTAATGAGTTACATCGTTGGTTGCATTTAGTTTAGAGATAACACGTGGAAACACATCCATCTGAGTCTGTGCCAACCAGCAATCCCCACACACTAACACTATCCTACATACACTAGGGAAAATTTACAATTTTACCAAGCCAATTAGCCTACAAACCTGTATGTCTTTGGAGTGTGGGAGGAAACCGGAGACCCCGGAGAAAACCCACGCAGATCACAGGGAGAACATACAAACTCCGTACAGATAGCACCCATAGTCAGGATCGAACCCGAGTCTGTGGCACTGCAAAGCAGTAATTCCACCGCTGTGCCACCGTCTGCCCATTTATTGCTTTTATTGCAATTTTATTTTGTCGCAGTAATTGTTTGAGGCAAACACATTGCTAAAGAGAGCTCATCTGTACTTAAAATAATCCATACTGTCATTTTGGAATTCATTCCGTGCATTCTCAGTGTCAAGACAAACTGAATAGAAACAGATTAATAGATTTCTCATTTAGATGGTGAGAGTGAATGTTAAATTTGGCATCAAATATAATTATAAACAGAAGTTATTCTTGGTAAGATCACATTATTGTGATCTAGCTTCAAAGTAAATTTGTTGAACAAATAAGTAATGGAAGAGTTATAGTAATTAATAACCGGAATCTGTTAAAAATCACCTGAAATGCAAAAGACATCAGGATGTTTCATGGTTTTGCAGGGATGGAGAAGATCTCGATAGCCAGGGAGATGCAAGCAGTCAACCTGACACAATCTCCATTGCATCAAGGACCTCACAGAATACGTTGGACAGTGATAAGGTAGGTGACATTGTGATGTTCAACATCATTTCCATGGGTTTGACTAGATTCCAATGAATTGACTACAGAAACACTGCACAATTAAAAGTACAGTTTTTAACCAAAGAGTTGTGATTTTCTATATCTTTTGAGTTTGAAGGTCAACGGCAACACGCATTTGAATTTGTGATCTGAGACTAAAATATGATTTACTAATTCCCTTTTATTTTTCTGCCAATATACCACAGTAATCTTTGAAAAATTAATGTAAACATGTCCACTAATGTGCTGCAAAGAGGAAAGTAAAGCCTAGCATCCATGTATTACATAGACAAGCTAACATATATTGTTAGCACAATCAAAAAAAAACTTTAAATTGTAACTTATTCTTAGTATGCTGCAAGTAAAAAAATGTTTGGTATTTCTGAATGTGATCTCTTACGGCATTGTTCTTCACATGGGAAAATGTTGCCTTGAGGAAAATGAGAAGAGGCAGCATTGATTAATTTTATTGGCCTATAACTAACAAACTATCTAAAGCCAGGTTGAAAGCCTGACTTGAAAATGTGCCTTTTTCCCTTAATCTACTTTCTGGCTCACAGTTGGCAATATTGTAGGTGAAAGTGATCTGAATCTTTAGAACATTAAAGTTCTTTAGAAAACAACTGGAAGATAAAAAGCTCTTTTAAGCTCAATCGTGAGAGAGGAAGTGGCCAGATTTCTTCTTTAATTTGATTAAGCTAGAGTGATTAGTGATAATTGCAGTAATTTGCTGGAGAGAGCAATATCAATTAATATTTATACTTTTTTTTTCCTGTAAATCATAATGTAAAATACATTTGAGCATTGAAAGCAGACAGCATTAAATTCCAATGGAATTGGTCTGTGGTCAAAAGGCTTCCCAGCAGATTAAGGTTTTCACTTCATGAGACGTTTATTGACATAACTCAAAGTTTGGGGTAATAGTGGCAGGAGCCATTTTTTCTAAGAAATAAATTTACATGCAGTAACTGAAAAGCACCATGGAAATTAAATTATTAAAGCAAAATGTTAGAAATATATCCCATGTTTTTGAAAAATCTGCTCAGGTCCATTTCTTATCTGCGGTTTCCGATGCTATTAGCAAAGTTAGCACAGAATATAGAATTGTACAGCACAGAAACAGGCTCTTCAGCCCACCACAACCATGCCGACATTTTGCCCATCTACATTAATCCTATTTTCCTGTTTTTGGTCAATATGTTCTATTTCGTGTCCATTTAAGTGTCTTTTAAAATGCATTTTAAATATTGTGATCTGACTCCACTATCTCCTGAGCCTGAGGTGGTACAGTGGCACAGCAGTAGAGTTGCTGGCTTACAGCAACAGAGACCCTAGTTCAATCCTGTCTGTGGGTGTCATCTGTATGGATATGTATGCTCTCCCTGTGACTGAAATGGGTTTTCTCCAAGTGGTTCCAGAAAGCAAACACTCGCTGTGCAAATGAAAACTTTTCCTTCAAATCCTCTTTAAAAATCCTAAATATATACCCACTTGTTATTGATATCCCAGCCATGACAAAAAAAATATTCTTACTATCTATGCCTCTTAAAATGTTATATACTTCTATCAGGTCACCCCTCATCTTAATTTACACAGGATAAAACAATCTTAGCCAATCCACAATCTCTCCCCGTAATCAAAGTCCTCCAATCCAGGTGATATCCTGGTGAATCTCTCTGCACTTTCTCAGCTCAAACATTATTCCCAAAATGTGATGACCAGAATTGCACACAATACACCCAATGCAAGATTGGAGAATATTAAGCACAAATGAAGTTAAGTGTCAATTGAATCTTTGCAGCTTGTTCTCATATTGGCCACTCACCACTACTACCCTACATACCGCACCACATTGGTCTTTGTGGCCCCTGTGTTTAACTAAGCTGCCATAGCTATCTTGCAGAATGGAGGTAGAGTCAAGAGTGTTTTATTCTCATATGTCCCGGACGGGACAATGAAATTCTTACTTGCTGCAGCACAACAGAATATGTGAATATGTATGCAATGTATATAATGGGGAAAAAAAAGAAAAAGTTCAATAAATAACAAATATAGTGCAAATAATAAATAATGATATAGTCTTTTGCAGTTCAGAGCTCATAGTTATTTGTTGTGTTTAACAGCCTGATGGCTGTGGGGAAGAAGCTGTTCCTGAACCTGGACGTTACAGTCTTCAGGCCCCTGTACCTTCTTCCTGATGGCAGTGGTGAGATAAGTGTGTGGCCAGGATGGTGTGGGTCTTTGATGATTTTGGCTGCCTTTTTGAGGCAGCGACTAAGATAGATCCCTTCGGTGGGGAGGTCAAAGCCGGTGATGGACTGGGCAGTGGTCACAACTTTTTGTAGTCTTTTTCGCTCCTGAGTTTAGCAGCAAGGCAAGAGGTTAGATGCATTGGTATTTGACTTCCAAACGTTGCAGACTTCCATGCAGGTATAGAATTGAACAACATAATGGCAGTTATGTTTCAGTATGCAGTGCTGCCAAGTAGTTTGGATTTTCCATATTTTGTACAGAAATGCAATAAGAATACGGATGTATGATTTTGCTTTGTTAAATACTTTTTTTTTAATCGGCCCGACTTCCTGTTTCATCTTGCTGCTTAAAAAATGCAAGGATATAAAAAGTCATACTGTACCTCTAAAGAATATAGCAATTAAATCTATTAGAGTTTAAATTTCAAGATCTGGATGATTATTTTTGTAAGCTTTGATCTGCCTGTCCCGCTCCAGGTTTCAACAGCGCTGTCAGTTTAGCGAGTGGGAATTTAAACGAAGAGCTGTCGGCTACAGCTCTATGGGTTCTAAATATAGCGCTACCGGTTGGATTGCTGTGGGCTTTAAACACAGCGCGCTATGGGTCACAGACTGTTCGGGGAGGGAGAAGGAGAGAGGGAGGGAGGAATAAGAGAGGGAGAGAGAAAAAAAGGAAGAAGTGAGGGAAGAAGAGAGAGGGAGGGAAAGAGGGACGAGGAGAGAGAGAGGGAGGGAGGGAAGGAAAGAGAGGAAGGAGGGAGAGAGAGCAAGGGAGGGAGAGGGAGCTTCCAAAATGGCTTCTACATCATCATCTGGACCTAAAAGCAGGAAGCAGCCGTTCAAACAGCAGTATACAAAGAGATGGCGATGATTGCACTGAAAGGGGTGGAGATGGGAAGATGTGGCCAGTAGTGGGATCCCTAGTGGAAACCACAGGGGATGCAACACCTGTCCCTTTACCCCCCTCGATTCCATCCAAGGACCCCGACAGTCTTCCCAGGTGAGGCAGAGGTTCACTTGCACCATCTCCAACCTCATCTACTGTATCCGTTGTTCCAGGTGTCAACTCTTGTACATCGGTGAGACCAAGCGCAGGCTTGGCGATCGTTTCGCTGAACACCTCCGCTCAGTCCACCTTAACCTTCCTGATTTCCCGGTTGCTCAGCACTTTAACTTCCCCTCTCATTCCCAATCTGACCTTTCTGTCCTGGGCCTCCTCCATTGTCAGAGTGGGGCCCAGCACAAATTGGAGGAACAGCACCTCATATTTCGCTTGGGTAGCTCACGCCCCATTGACTTCTCTAACTTCAAATAGCCCTTGCTTGCCCTCTCTCTCCACCCCCTCCTCCTTCCCAGTTCTCCCACCAGTCTTACTGTCTCCGACTACATTCGATTTCTGTCCCGCCCACTCTCCTGACATCAGTCTGAAGATGGGTCTCGACCCGAAAAGTCGCCCATTCCTTCTCTCCAGAGTTGCTCCATGTCCCACTGAGTTACTCCAGCATTTTGTGATTACCTTCAACCAGCATCTGCAGTTCTTTCCTACCCTAACCATAATGGCAGATCCCTTCTGAACATTTCATTCTAATGTAACCGGAATAGTTTTGCATATGCATGAAGATATTTTCTGTAAATTGAATTGCAGAAATATGGTGTAATTTTCTGTAATTTAAATTACAGACATAGTCTAAGGTGGTGTATTGACAATTTTGTACATTTTTCTGAAGTATACCTGTATTATGCTTGTGTTATTCAAATTTATCTATTAGCTAATCCAGGAATACATTTTCAAATTAAAACTGACTCGTTGTAGGAATGGAGTGAGGTGGAGGATAAATGCGTGGCTGAGGGACTGGTGCAGAGGGCAGGGATTCAAGTTTCTGGATCATTGGGACTTCTTTTGGGGAAGGTGTGACCTGTACAAAAAGGACGGGTTGCACTTGAACCTGAGGGGGACCAATATCCTGGCGGGGAGATTTGCAAAGGCTACTGGGGAGACTTTAAACTAGAACGGTTGGGGGGAGGGACTCAAATAGAGAAAGCTAGTAGACAGTGTGTGAGGCAGGAGGCAGAGAAGGGAATCACTTAGACCCAACATGTAGGGGAGAAAGAAGAAAAATATAATAAACAGAGAATAAGAGGTCATGGGTTTCTTAAATGTGTATATTTTAATGCTAGGAGCATTGTTAGAAAGGTGGATGAGCTTAGAGCTTGGATTGACACCTGGAAGTAGGATGTTGTGGCGATTAGTGAAACATGGTTGCAGGATGGCTGTGATTGGAAACTAAGTATTCCAGGATTTCGTTGCTTCAGGTGTGATCGAAATGGAGGGGCAAGAGGTGGAGGTGTTGCATTGCTTGTCAGGGAAGATATTACAGCAGTGCTTTGGCAGGATAGATTAGAGGGCTTGTCTAGGGAGGCTATTTGGGTGGAACTGAGAAATGGGAAAGGTGTAGCAACACTTATAGGGGTGTATTATAGACCGCCTAATGGGGAGCGAGAATTGGAAGAGCAAATATGTAAGGAGATAGCAGATATTAGTAGTAAGCACAAGGTAGTGATTTTGGGAGATTTCAATTTACCACACATAGACTGGGAAACACATTCTGTAAAAGGGCTGGATGGTTTGGAGTTTCTAAAATGTGTGCAGGATAGTTTTTTGCAGCAATACATAGAGGTACCTACTAGAGATGGGGCAGTGCTGGACCTCCTGTTAAGAAATGAGCCAGGTCAGGTGGCGGAGGTATGCGTTGGGGAACAGTTCGGGTCCAGTGATCACAATACCATTAGTTTCAATATAATTATGGAGAAGGTCAGAACTGGACCAAGGGTTGAGATTTTTGATTAGAGAAAGGCTAACTTTGAGGAGATGCGAAAGGATTTAAAAGGAGTAAATTGGGATATTTTGTTTTATGGGAAGGATGTAGAAGAGAAATGGAGGACATTTAAAGGTGACATTTTAAGAGTACAGAATCTTGATGTCCCTGTTCGGTTGAAAAGAAATAGCAATAATTGGAAAGAGCCATGGTTTTCAAGGGAAAAGAGAGATCTACAATAATTATAGGCAGCATGGAGTAAATGAGGTGCTTGAGGAGTATAAAGAATGTAAAAAGAATCTTAAGAAAGAAATTAGAAAAGCTAAAAGAAGATATATTTAAGAAGGAGTTAGATGTGGCCCTTGTGGCTACAGGGATCAGGGGGTATGGAGAGAAGGCAGGTACAGGATACTGAGTTGGATGACTAGCCATGATCATATTGAATGGCAGTGCAGGCTCGAAGGGCCGAATGGCCTACTCCTGCACCTATTTTCTATGTTTCTATATGAGGTTGCTTTGGCAAGTACGGTGGAAGTAAATCCAAAGGGTTTCTACAGCTATATTAATAGCAAAAGTATAACGAGGGATAAAATTGGTCCATTAGAGAGTCAGAGTGGACAGCTATCTGCAGAGCCAAAAGAGATGGGGTAGATATTGAACAATTTATTTTCTTCGGTATTCACCAAGGAGAAGGATATTGAATTATGTGAGGCAAGGGAAACAAGTAGAGTAGCTATGGAAACTATGAGATTCAAAGAAGAGGAAGTACTGACACTTTTGAAAAATATAAAAGTGGATAAGTCTCCAGGTCCTGACAGGATATTCCCTATGACATTGAGGGGTGTTAGTGTAGAAATAGCAGGGGCTATGACAGAAATATTTCAAATGTCATTTGAAACGGGAATGGTGCCGGAGGATTGGCGTACTGTGCATGTTGTTCCATTGTTTTAAAAGAGTTCTAAGAGTAAACCTAGCAATTATAGACCTGTTAGTTTGGCGTCAGTGGTGGGAAAATTAATGGAAAGGATACTTAGAGATAATATATATAAGCATCTGGATAAACAGGGTCTGATTAGGAACAGTCAACATGGATTTGTGCCTGGAAGGTCATATTTGACTAATCTTCTTGAATTTTTTGAAGAGGTTACTAGGGGGATGGTGTCAATATGGACTTCAGTAAGGCCTTTGACAAGATTCAAAGGACATGGAACATGGAAGGTTGGTTAAGAAGGTTCAATTGTTGGGCATTAATGGTGGAGTAGCAAGATGGATTCAACAGTGGCTGAATGGGAGATGCCAGAGAGTAATGGTGGATGGCTGTTTGTCAGGTTGGAGGCCGGTGACTAGTGGGATGCCTCAGGGATCTGTGTTGGGTCCACTGTTGTTTGTCATATACATCAATGATCTGGATGATGGTGTGGTAAATTGGATTAGTAAGTATGCAGATGATACTAATATAGGTGGTGTTGTGGATAATGAAGTAGATTTTCAAAGTCTACAGAGAGATTTAGGCCATTTGGAAGAGTGGGCTGAAAGATGGCAGATGGAGTTTAATGCTGATAAGTGTGAGGTGCTACATCTTGGCAGGACAAATCAAAATAGGACGTACATGGTAAATGATAGCGAATTGAGGAATGCAGTTGAACAGAGGGATCTAGGAATAACTGCATAGTTCCCTGAAGGTGGAATCTCATGTAGATAGGGTGGTAAAGAAAGCTTTTGGTGTGCTGGCCTTTATAAATCAGACCATTGAGTATAGAAGGTACACAAAATTGCTGGGGAAACTCAGCGGGTGCAGCAGCATCTATGGAGCGAAGGAAATAGGCGACGTTTCGGGCCGAAACCCTTCTTCAGACCACATTTGCCATTGAGTATAGAAGTTGGGATGTAATGTTAAAATTGTACAAGGCATTGGTGAGGCCAATTCTGGAGTATGGTGTACAATTTTGGTCGCCAAATTATAGGAAAGATGTCAACAAAATAGAGAGAGTACAGAAGAGATTTACTAGAATGTTGCCTGGGTTTCAGCAAACTAAGTTACAGAGAAAGGTTGAACAAGTTAGGTCTTTATTCTTTGGAGCGCAGAAGGTTAAAGGGGGACTTGATAGAGGTCTTTAAAATGATGAGAGGGATAGACAGAGTTGACGTGGATAAGTTTTTTCCATTGAGGGTAGGGAAGATTCAAACAAGAGGACATGATTTGAGAATTAAGAGACAGAAGTTTAGGGGTAACATGAGGGGGAACCTTTACTCAGAGTGTGATAGCTGTGTGGAATGAGCTTCCAGTGGAAGTGGTGGAGGCAGGTTCGATTTTATCATTTAAAAATAAATTGGATGGGTATATGGACGGGAAAGGAATGGAGGGTTATGGTTATGGTTCGGCACGGACTAGAAGGGCCGAGATGGCCTGTTTCGTGCTGTAATTGTTATATGTTTGTATGGTTGTACAGAGCCAAAGCACACCAGGGCCACACAACTGAACATGAGCGGAACTTGTGTAAACAAACACATTTTGCAATTGGTGCAGATTTTCCCAATCATCGGTTCTATCTAAAACAAAAGCACTGCCACTTTGTGTTAATGACTTAATCCTTGCTTGGAAAGTAGTGAAACACATTGTTAATAACGTGCTGATCAGCCTAAATGTTTAGTTGAAGATGTGTATGGAGTCATTGTATTTGCTGCACAAAATGGTCCATTCAGCTCAGTGTCCCAATGCCTGACTTTATGCCCCATGCAAAATTTCTCCCACTTCCCTCAAGAGATTACCCTGCCAAGTAATTAGTTAAAGTTACTATTTCCTGTAAAGATAAGCTTCATACTATAATGTTTAAGAAGGAACTGCAGATGCTGGAAAATCGAAGGTAGACACAAATGCTGGATAAACTCAGCGGGTGAGGCAGCATCTAGGGAGCAGTCTGAAGAAGGGTTTCGGCATGAAACGTTGCCTATTTCCTTCGCTCCATAGATGCTGCCTCGCCCGCTGAGTTTCTCCAGCATTTTTGTCTACCTTCATACTATAATCTTTATTTTAAGTTTCTTTTTAACTCTGCCAGGAGACTTCCCTTTTAATTTTATTTCTTGCAGCTT
This sequence comes from Amblyraja radiata, assembly GCF_010909765.2. NCBI lineage: Eukaryota > Metazoa > Chordata > Chondrichthyes > Rajiformes > Rajidae > Amblyraja > Amblyraja radiata. Next base: position 70,141,424 of record NC_045957.1, read on the forward strand.
GAAAATTCTTCACCAATAATAGGCTTTATAAATTGCAACAATTTCCATTAGAGCAGTTATTCTGCTACAGTTTGTTTTAAGTTAATATGTCACCTCCACCATCATGATCATTATGAGAATTAATGTTTGCTCACTGCTTTTAATGTGCATCCAGCAACTGAAAGTAGAAAAGGCTCTTCTGCAGTAATTGGTGCAGCAATTGAGAGTAATCATGAAATACCCTTTCCATCTGATTAAAAGGATCCTCAATTGGCTCTTACAGTACAGAGAACCTTTCTGTTATGCTCAAATCTTATCTTTAAAGTTAAGCAAATTCATTATATTCCAAATTTGTCAGCATGAACGTCATTCCTCTTTGCTGCAAAATAGATACGGGAATTCAACTGGTGTGGGTTTGAAACTGCCTTTGAAGCCATTTTAGTGTTTCTGATGTTGCAAGATTTAAGCAATTCGGCTGGTAGTTCCATCCGAGGCATGGAGTCTGTGACAGAGCTTTTGAGCTCCTTAGCTGTTCCTCATCAAAACTGGGTACGTTTCTTGTACTGTGGTTTATATTTCAAGAGCTAGATTATAATCAGGAAAATAATCAATAAATGTAGAGGTGTATTTCATTTCTTATGCTTACAATAATATTGGCAAAGCCTTATGCTACATAATCCAAATCTGTCAGTGAAATAATTCTCCAATAAATATATGGTATTTTGAGTTATAGAAGGCCATTTGAGTTATTTTGAGGCTGTTTGCAGAAGAGAACAATTCAATCTTATCAACTGGCTTTGCTGCTCTTCAATGTATGTGATATTTTCCCATTTTTCCTTTTATAAATTTCAAATGTATACTTAAGAAGTATGGATAATACATGGATCTTTCAAACCGTACCAAACATGATCTTTGTGTCTTTAGAGTAAGATTCATCAAAACGGTTTGTGAATTAAAATATATATTTTAAGAGAGCAAAAATGTTGAACCATCAAATTAGGAACAAGGAACTTCATGTGCTGGTTTAATAACAAAACAGTATTTTTTGTAAACCATCAAATTAATTTGTTTTACCATTATATGGATTCTGCTGGGATAATCCATAATTAATTGATTCATTGTGCACTAATTAGTTTGTTGGTGGAATAGCACTTGTCCATTAGAGCCTATCTAATAAAACGATTAAAACATAATATTTATATCGTGGCAACCATATCAATTTGCTGCTTCTTGATCAATATATGCTGCTTTAATTCAAATCCTAAATTAAAACACCATTGTTTTAATGATTAAATAGTTCTGATCTTATTTTAGGTAAAAGGTCCTGCTGTAAATAATGTAAATGTTTGCTCTTATTTTACAGTAGAAATGATTTCTACAGTATGATGCTTTCATTTTTCTCTGAATCAAATTCATTTCAAAAACATCACTTCGAGTGAATATGTTGTAAAATGTAGACACATCACAGCAATGTCAGAATAGCCTGTGCTTTTAGATAAACCTTTTAACTGTTTTTTTGCGTTTTAAATTACATTTTGCTCAGAAAATTCAAATGGAAATTGAATTCTAAAGAAAATCCATAATCTGTGGTTCAATCTATAGGGAATGTAAATATGTATGCTTAGCAGGCGATCAATGGTATCCTGATCCAGGTAGTTTGACAATTGTTCTTCCTTTAAAAAAAAATTAAACCAGAAAATGCCATTACAATTGTGCACACTTTGAAAAGCAACATAAATTGGAGCTGAATATGAACCAATGCATATTTTCTTTAAGTCCCTGAAGTGAGTGCAAGGCTTGTCCATTGCAGTGCATTTGCTTGAGGCAGGTGTAAAGGATGGTTTGAATTTTAGTCACAAAACAGAGAAGACCTTTATAGATTTTTGCGGAGGAATTGGGTTCATTGATATCTGATGACCAACATGCAAGGGTCTGGAAGGCAGTGGCTGCAGAGTTAGTGGACATGTCATTTCTAATCTGCAAAAATGCTTCAGATTCTCAAATATGTCCCAGAAGGTTGTAAAACTACGAATATATTGCCTTTATTCAAGAAAGGAGGAATCGGAGATTAGGAATTGAAACAAACCTGACATGTCATTGGGAAAATGATGCAATTAATTATTGAAGAGATTATAGTTTGACATGTGGAAAACTATAGGTCAATCAAACACAGAAATTGAGTCAGAGCTATACATCTGCCTTCCTTTCCATGCTGACGAAATTTAGTATGTTGGGCTAGACCAATTTGCCTGCATTTGGCCATAGCCCACTAAACCCTTCCTATCCATATATCTGTCCAAATGTCTTTTAAAAGTTGTTATTGAATCTTCTTCTATAGCTCTCTCGAGCTGCTCATTCTAAATATGGACTATTATCTGAGTAAAGCAATTGCCCCTGAGCACTCTCCTAAATCTTTCTCCTGTCGCCTTCAGCTTGTGGCTTCTAGTTTTAGAATCCTGTACCCTGAGAAAAAAAAATGTTAGCATTCATTTTATTCATGCTACTCGTTATCTTGTACATCTTAACAAGGTCATCCCTCAACCTTCTATGCTCCAAAGCAAAAAGTGCCAGCATATCCAACACCTTCCTTTCCAACCTCTCCCAAGCCTGCACCCCTAGGTAATTTTATGGTGAATCTCTTCTGCACCCTTTTCAACGTAATAACTTCCTTCCTATCGCTGGATGATCAGAACTGTACACCGTACTCTAAGTATGGTCTCAGCAATGACCTAAACACCTGCATCATGATATACCATGTTGTACTTCCGGTGGCGCTGGTGCCAGCAGCCTCCACCTACAGCCCGGTATCTTTTTGTTTTTTTGTTTATTTAGTTATGTAAAAGTGTGTTTTTTTGTGTGTTTTGATGTGGGGGAAGAGGGTACAGTGCGGGGGATACCGTCCTTCAGCCGCTTCCTGGTGAAGACGCGACTATTATTCGAGTTGCGTCCTCGCCCCCCCCCCCCCCCCCCCCCCGAGCACCCTACCTACTGGATTGGCGTGGACTTTCCTGCCAGGACCGACCAGAGCTCCAGCAGCGGCGGGACAGCGCTGATACATCGCGGGGCTGGCGATGCCTTACCGGGGATCGCCGTCTGGAGCCCAGAGTGCTGGACCTGTGGCACCGACATCATGGAGCTGCGGTTTGCGGAGCTCCCAACGCGGGCGGACTGATGGACAGCGCGGGGTCCTGCGACTCTGCCCGGCTCGGCCTGCGGACTCGGGAGCTGCGGACACGGGAGCTGCGGACTCCGGCTGTGGGAGGCGGCTGATCAAGAGGTCCGGGCCGCTGAGGATGAGGATGTTCACCGTCGGGGTTCGGCGTCGGCGTTCCACCAGCCCGGCGTGAGGGCCTGAACATCGGGCCACCCAGGGCGGCGACTGCGGGTGCTAGGAAGGCCTCGACCACGAGTGAACATCTGGGAAGAACGGAGGGGAGGCTGGCTGGACTATGGTGCCTTCCTCACCTTGGTGCCATTGTGTTATGTTGTGTCGTGGACTTTCAGTGTTTGTGCTTTTTTTTTAAATTCTATTTTATTTTTAATATGTTTTATTATTTATTATTATTTATTTATTTTTATTTTTATGATACTGCCTGTAAGGGAAATTCATTTCGTTGTCTCTAACTGAGACAATGACAATAAATTTGAATACAATACAATCGAATACAATCAACCAACCTTTGTACTCAATATCCTTCCCAATCAACCCTTCACCACACTGTTCACCTGACTGCATTTGGAGAACCTGTGTACCTGTACTCCCAGATCTCTCTGATCCTACAACAGTCTCCTGAGCTCTACCATTTACTGTGTAAGTCTTGCCCTGGTTTGATGTACCAAAGTGCAACACCTCACATTGACAAATGTGAATTTAACTCTGACAAAAATTCCATTTGCCATTCTTTGGCCCACTTTCCCAACTGCTCTAGATCTGTGGTAAACTTAGATATTTTTCCTCCCTGTTTACTATACCACCAATTTTGGTGAATCTGCAAATTTACTAACAATGTTAATTACTTTGTTATCCAAATCGATAATGTATATAATAATCAGTGGTGGACCCAGCATTGATGCCAGCAGCGCACTGCTGGTCACAGTCCTCTGATCAGACAAAGCAGCTTTCCACAATCAATTTTTGATTCCTTCCTCCATAGTCCTCTTGTAGAAACATGTCCAGGACAACATATGATGAAAGAGTGGGTTGACTGGGCTTATATTCACTGGAATTTAGAAAGTTGAGAGGGGATCTTATAGAAACATATAAGATTCTTAAGGGATTGGACAGGCTAGATGTGCACATGCACCTGAATTGTAAATTGAATGGAGTTTATGTCAGTTACAATGTCCTGATGTCTTTCTGCATCAGCACGTCATGTTCATGGAAGACCTGCACCAAACTCCCATCCAGTAAACTATAGTTGACGTTTAGCTGTAATTCTATGGCATGATGCACAACTGCTTCATGATGAATTTGTATTCAACGTCCCCAAATTACCTTCAGCAAATCAACTTTCAATGAAAACATCAATAACAAGACAAACAACAATCAGCCCTGCATTCTGTTGGTACTGTTGAATATATTTGTAGCAAATAGGATTTTACTGTAATTAGTTGTCTCTGCTTCCTTGACCCCACATAAACCACAAAAAACTAGTTTGAGTCAGCTGTTGCTTAGTGTTAGGGCTGCTGCCTGTCCGTTACTGAAGGAGTGTTACACTGTTGGAGGTGACATCTTTTGAGTAAGACATAGGGCCACATCATGTTGGATCAGACCAGCTGCACAAAACTAACACCCAAGGTCTCCACCTTAAATGAGCGACTTGCAGAGGACTTGTCCCGCTAGCCCCTGTACTCCAACTGCAAGGATTAGATTGTGGCTGGTCCTTGGAAATATGGAGGTCCCACTCTCAAAATTTTGTTTAAAGCTGCCACTGACATTAATCTATTAAAATTGAAGAGAATATTTTTTCTAATTTACTATTAGAATATAAGATAAAATACAAAGTGAAATAAAGCTTCCTCCATGCCTCCTCATCTAATCTCCAGGCCTAAAAACACCATTGAAATCAGATTTGTCACAAGTTCCAAATGGCATCTCCACAATGTAATGCAGAGAATGAAATCTAAATCCCGCCCTACAACTGAATTCCAAGGGGAGATTTGCCATCATGCAATTGAGAGGTTTGACCCAGAAAGCAGACTGTAGACCAAAATTGTGCAAGTTCAGGACTTTATTACAAATGCCTTGTCTGCCGTCTCAGATGGTTATAAAACATCCCCTGTAGTAATTTTAAAGAGCAAAGAACTCCCATCCGGTGTTTTGCCTAATATTTATCCTTCAACCAAAATTGCAAACAGATTATCTGATCATTATGACATTACAGCTTGCAAACATTAGCATTTCCTACATCACACAATGATTGCATTCCAGATATACTTTATTGGCTGTTAAGGAACACCGTGACATCTTGAAGATGTGAAAGGCATCTCTTAATGTTTTTTATTCTTTACATCCCGCATTTAAAGTAGATACATAAGTTTTCCCAGCCATGAATAAATTGAATTAACAGGGATTCTTCAAGTCTATCAATGGGTGAATATTTCAAATAATCCAAAGTGGAGAGTAGGTGCCTGGTTTGTTTTTCGGAATAGAATAGTTTAGATTTGATCTGCGCATTGTATTTTGTTATGAAACAATTCAAAATATGAATTGCTTTACTAGATCTGCAAATTTGGTGAATTGATGCTTTTTGAAATGTTTGTATTTGGTATTTCATAATCTAATTTCTGCACAAAAGAATATATATGTGAAGATTGTTTAATTGTCTTGTGTACCAGCAATGGAACAATTAAATCTTTACTTGTTGCAGTTTTAACAGACCCCCTAAACACAATAATGCATAAACATATAATAATCAGTAATCCAAATAATTAATAATAATAATGCTAGATAACCTCAGTGCAAAAAAGCAAAGAATTTAACGATATAATTGAAAACAAAAATTGTAAGTTGGTTAACTAATTTACTGACTCTGTTAAAGGACTAAAGGCATTGTTGTACTTGCAAGCTGTCCAATACAAACTATATTGGAAGCCAAAACATATACACATAATTAAGTGCAGTCATTTGTTTTGAAGACCATTCTGGCAAAGCCCAAAGCAAAATGTTCACCACAATTTTAATAATGAGTCATTAGAAAGCTTGGTGGGCTTGGTTGTGTTTTCCACTTGGATGAGTGTAGTTTTGTAATAGCAGGAGGGTCAATCATTATAAAAGGTTGCACAAAAATTCACTTGAAATATACAAAAAACATGTACGGGAACAAGTACTAAAACCATTTGAAAGCAGATGAATACAGTATTGTATTATCAGATGTAATAATTGGGAATATCATTGTGAATTTTTTTAATAAGTGTTTCAGTGTATTACACAAATATAACCTCAAGCACTGAATACTTTCTCTTGAGTTTAATCCAATTGAACCACCTCATTTAATTTCTTATTAATTAACAATTTTCCCAAGACAAAATTACATGCGTTGGAATCGTGCACATACAATTTTCTTGTCATTTTTCCTGGGAGAGTTTTTGATTTTAAAGATAAATTATTACAGAAATACTACCTTGAGCTTACTGAGAATTACTTCATTTGTTTTCCAGAGCCCTACCTATTCTTTCTAGTTGATATGTAAAAACAATTATGTCGTTATGGGGAGTTTTCTATAATGTCTTGAACTATAATTATTTCTTACTTAGTATAACTAAAAATAAAAATTATCTTGACATTCGATTTCTAAAATCTTGTGTGTAGATAAGCCATGTGTTTCCTCAATAGCTGCACTTCATGAAGTAATCAAACTAAAGTGCTTTGCGATATTCTGCAAAGAGATTGAAATGAATTTTATGTTGAAATTGTTTTTTTAGAAAAATTATAGAGACTAAATCCAGTCCAAAGTCAGTCACTACAAAGACCGTGGAGTTACTGAAATCTTGAGCATAAACCAAACGGCTGCAAGAACTGATGAATTTGTCCCGCAGTTTGTCTTTTACACTAATAGAAAGACAACTTGGAAACACCCTTCAGCCCACCAAGTCCATGCTGACTATTGAGCACCTATTTTCATTAGTTCTATGTTATCCTACTTTTGTATCCCTTCCCTGCTAGGATGTGGGAGGAAATCCAGATAGTCACTCGGAGAACGTGCAAACTCCACACAGACAGTTTGCGAGGTCAGGATTGCGAGGTCAGGAGGTCTGTAACACTGTGAGACAGCAACTCTACTTGCTGCATCACTGTGCCGCCCTAATAACGACTTGATTAAATGTTGAAGCAATGAATTATTTTGCATTTCAACTTTGGAAAAATAAATGTGACAGCCAGTTTGCTTTCTGAATGGTGGTTTGAATGGTGGCAAAGAATTTAAATAATAGATTCCTGCTCTCTTGCGAACTACAGGAGTAACAGAAAGGTGCAACAAAAGTTGGAATAGTTATTGCTGACAATGTTTGGAAACTAAAGTATTTGTTTTTTGTCAGACCCAGTATGTTGCATCACTTGTCTTTTCTTCACCCCCTCTACAGTTATCTGGTGGATGCGAGTTAACCGTTGTTATCCATGATTTCTTGGCAACCAACAACAATGAGTTGAGCATTCGGCGGGGTCAGACTGTGGAGGTATTAGAGAGACTTCATGACAAGCCGGATTGGTGTCTGGTGCGTACAACTGATCGATCTCCAGCTGCAGAAGGAGTAGTTCCCAGCAGTGTTCTATGCATTGCACATTCGCGTAGCAGTATGGAGATGGAGGGCATTTTCAACCATAAAGGTAGGATTCACTATTATTTTGAGAAAATCGCTGTGCAGAATTTTCTTTAGCCAAGTGAAGTACTTGGATCTTATGCACGCCATTTTCTTTACTGCTTATTCATTTGGATTAGCCAATTACATTTGGAGGCCAGACACAAACTGTTGGACACCTATTCATACCTACCCCTTGACCATGACCCCACCTATGAGAACCAGGCCATTATATCCCAGACTATCTCTGACTTCATACCTCTGCCGATCTGCCCTTCACAGCCTCAAACCTAATCGTTCCCCAGCCCTGCACTGCCCGCTTCTACCTCCTTCCCAAAATCCACAAACAGAGCTGCCCTGTCAGACCCATTGTTTCTGCCTGCTCCTGCCCCACCAAACCCATCTCCACATACCTCATTTCCATCCTATCCCACCTTGTCTAATCCCTTTCCACCTGCGTTCATCATATTCCTTGATCAACGTCACCTTTGATCTGTATTTTAACAGCTTACCCTTCAATATCTCTGTGTCTCCCTCTCCCCTGACTCGGAAGTTGGGTCTTGACCTGAAAAGTCACACATTCCTTCTCTCTAGAGAGGCTGCCTGTCCTGCTGAGTAACTCCAGCATTTTGTGTCTACCTTCGGAGTAAACCATCATCTGTGGTACCTTCCTACACTAATTTATCCTGGTCTTTTCTCTCCTCCAGTTCTTACCCACTGTACAGGTTCCTCCATTATAGCAGACAAATACTCTGGTGTATTTCCTCAAATCATTATATTGGGGTATATTACATGCAAACTGAACAAATGGAAATCTATCAACTACGATGTAAAGTTGTTCTTATAACCATCTGAGGGTTGTAATTTGATTGTAATGGAGGATTTTAATTCTCACAATGCAGGGGTGTGCCAAAAATTCACCTACCCATGCTTTAAAACATTAAAAAATGTATACATCAGAAAAGTTTACAGCTCTGACCTGAGGGGATTGTAGGGGAAGTTTGTTGGGAAAATTCTCTTTGGAAATAATAATCTGGAAAAGGTTGGATGTGGTGTGTGTATTTAAAATGTAAGCAATTGATTATCATATTGTGGCAAACATTTGAAAGTATGGGGAACATCAAAATTAACATAAGAAAAGCAACAATAATGAAAATAATTAATGGTAGTGATAAATGACAAATCTCCAAGTACTGATGATTTCTATCAGTATAACTTAAGATGATAGGTAAAATCAGAGAACAAATTTATGAGTATTACATCCTTTATCTGGAAAGTAAGAGGTTCCACAATTCCAAGGCAGAGAGTTGGCATGTTTGAATAGTACAATTACAAACATATTGATCAACGTTTTGAGATTTGTGATTAAGTGGTGGATAGAAAAAATATTCTGAAGAAGAGACTCGACCTGAAACATCACCCATTCCTTATCTCCAGAGATGCTGCCTGTCCTGCTGAGTTACTCCAGCTTTTTGTGTCTATCTTTTGTGCTTTGTATGTTCTTTCCAGAAGTATTTGATAATGCCTTTCATTTTAGTTGAAGTATGTCCATGAAGCTAGTGGAATTTGCATCAAATTATATCCTGGTTAGCAGATGTATAGTTTGGATAATTGGCCAGTACTCGAAACATCAGGTTATGATTAAACTCATTCCTTGAATTCATAGATAATGGGATAAACAATCAAAGATACAGGTTTGGAAAAAGTAAGTTTGGCATCATTGTAAGAGGTGTGTTTGAAAGCATTAAAGGGATACTGATCGTGTGGAAATTGAGCAAAACTGTTGTGAACGAATTTAATTCTCAATGTGCGTGAGGTGTGTGTGTATGTGAGGACAGAGTCTCCAGTTTCAGGTTCCTGGGCACCCATATCTCAACAGATCTCAGGTGGTCAACTAACACGCACTCCCTGGTAAAGAAGGCACAACAACGGCTTTACTTCCTAAGATCACTCAGGAAAATCAACTTGCCACAACAGCTGCTAGTGTCATTCTACCGTTGCTCCATAGAGAGTGTCCTGACACAAGGCATCCTGGTGTGCTATGGCAACAGTTCTGCAGCTGACAAGAAGGCTCTGCAGAGAGTCATCAATACAGCCCAGAAGATCACCAACACACATCTGCCTGCCCTGGAAGAGATCTATAGCTCTCGTTGCCTGTGAAAGGCATCACATATCCTAAAGGATTCATCTAATCCCGCACATCACTTGTTTGCCCTTCTGCCCTCAGGAAAGCGTTACAGGTCCACCAAGTCACACACCACAACATTAACAAACAGTTTCTATCCCAAGGCCATCACTACTGAACTCTGCACTGAACACACATTCCCCCCCCCCATATCCAATATTTTATACTGCCACAGCACTATACTGTGAAATATTGCACATTCTGACGACGACGTTTTTCTTGCCAATTTTGCTGTTTCCACTGTCGTTATTATTTATGTGATACGTTGGAGCTCCGCTCGGGCAGTGCGCCTGAAATTTCGTTGTATGTATTTACAATGACAATAAAGTGTATTATTATTATTATTAGTATTATTATCAACTTTGATGATAAAGAACTCAGAACTGTTTTCTAAATGATGAAACTTGGAAGCAGTAGCTGTGTAAAGGGACTTTGGAATTCATGCAAAAGGATAATTTTAAAATGTCATGGACCATTTAAAAATGTCATGGACAGATGTAGCAAATAGTCAGAGGTCAATGAAATGTTGGTTATGTTGTCATGGTCATAACGATCGCCTTTCTGGCATCTCTCAATAATGTTATATAAGTCCTCTCTTATCCACCTTCATACGTTTCAAGAGAACAATGGCACTTTCTCCTTGATCTCAAAATGCCCAAGCATATTAGTATACCCCACACTGATCTCACTCTCCTCCATGTCCTGAATACCAATGCCAAGTACTCACTTACACCCTCTGACTCCAAGCATGTTAAGTCCATCATTGAGCTCAATAAAGAGCCATGATTGTGGACAGCAGTGTTCCACAGCCTCGTTTCTCAAAGGCTATCACAACTGGCAGACCTGGGGTTGAACTTTATCAGCTGCGACAGATGCAGCATATTAATAGTTTTTAAATGTTCCTGATTTGCATTAAATTAAAAAATAAAACATCATCTTTTAAAAAATGAAAAACAACGCTGAACCACACATTGTGCTAAAGGGAATTATTTTAAAAACATTGATTCCTTTTTACCTCCTGTTCCACCGAATACCACCCCATTTAAATCAATAGAGTTTTGAATCTTTTTGAGGACCGACGAGGCAGGTGTGGTAGACATCTAAAGTTTTATAGCCTTTCAGAACTCGGTGAGGTCAATCTAATCATCATATTCCAAGGCTGTTTGACAACTCCAAACGACTGTAGTTGCTTTAGGGGGGAGTGAATTGTTAGGAGGCGTCAGAGCAACTTTTCAATGCTAGGTACTGGGAAGCCCCTAATTTGTAATAATTTCTAACTCCGCAAAATCCTGGATTCAGCTTTATCTCATAATTAGAATAATAGTCATAGAAACGTACGACATGGAAAAAGGCCATTCAGCCCAACTTGCCCATACCCGACCAAAATGTCCCATTTATACTCGTCCCACCTGCCCGCATTTGGCCCATATTCCTCTAAACCTTTTCTATCCATGTACCTGTCCAATTGTCTTTTAAATGATGAATGGATATGAAGATTATGAATGGAGATGAAGAGTGAATGAAGAATCAGAGAGGGTTGTGTGAAAAGAAAATGGATTTTCAAGAAGACCCATGAGAAATTAAAAAAACACCCCTGTGTAGTTTACTACATATGGTATCACAGATCAGAACTTGGAATTCTAAGCATTTTTTGAGCTTCAGGGAGAATTATTTTAATAATTCTAAAAATCAGTGTGGCTAATTGTGTCGTACATGCAATAGTTTCTTCTGGGGCATGTTGGTTACCTATGCAGGTGCAAAAATGTCAGGCACAATATCTATTTCAAAGCACATTCCCCTGCAGTACCAAATATTTTAGATTGGCCACAATTATCATTTAATTATTTTGTTTGCATATCATCATTAATGAATACACACACCTTGTATTTATACCACGATTTATGTGAATTGGCTTGAGGTTCTCCAGGATGGTATTTTGAAGGAAGAGAGGGAATCTTATTAAAACATATAAGATTATTAAGGGATTGGACACGCTGGAGGCAGGAAACATGTTCCCAATGTTGGGGGAGTCCAGAACCAGGGGCCACAGTTTAAGAATAAGGAGCAAGCCATTTAGAACGGAGATGAGGCAAAACATTTTCACCCAGAGAGTTGTGAATCTGTGGAATTCTCTGCCTCAGAAGGCAGTGGAGGCCAATTCTCTGGATGCTTTCAAGAGAGAGTTAGATAAAGATAGTGGTCAAGGATATATGGAGAAGGCAGAAATGGGGTGCTGATTGTGGATGATCAGCCATGATCACAGTAAATGGCGGTGATGGCTCGAAGGACCGAATGGCCTACTCCTGCACCTATTGTCTATTGTCTAACTTGCCAAAGAAAAACACTTTTTTATTTTAAGAATGGAATAATTCTCTGTGCACCTTTCAGTCACCTTCGTCATAAATTATTGGTGAAAGGAAGTGTCCTTTTAAATACCTTTAATAAAGCAGATGACCTTTCTAAGTGCTGCATTCAATTTTTTTCAAAGCCAAGATGCTGACCTTCTTGTGAGCTTTGTTTTTAGTCTTTGATGAGATAAAAGAATGGTGCTGGAGTTCCAATAATGATATCTCTGAAATATTGCCACTTCCTCAATTATTAATGATATTTATGCACCATGTGGTATCACGTTTGTAGTGCTCCATATTGAAAATTTGATGTTGACAAACCAAACACACATCTTTCAACACAGCTGCCAACAACTGGGTTCAGTCTGTTAAACAGTACAGGAGGCCTTGGCGCAAATGACACGTTACTGATTGTTACAATATTAAGCAAAAGAGACTAACAAAGGCAAAAATATATCTTTGTTGGAGAATTTTCGCCTCCACCAATGATTAAATCCTTTTGTTAGTCACACTTTATAATATCACAATGCAACTTAATCTCGTCCAAATTAAGCGACAATTTAGTTCAGTAGTTACTTTGGTTGTCTTTGCACACCACTTAGAAGGCTTTGAAGAAGATTACTGATCCTTCAGCTTCAGAATGGATTAAAGAAGGAAGAACATTGATCTGTATTTACATAGCCCCTTTCAAGAAGTCCAAAACTTCAATAGCCAATGAAGCACTTGTTGACCTGCAGAAAAATAAAGATGCAATATCAAACAGATGTTATATTTTAATAATAAATCTTAGTGGAACAGTGGCAAAAATGTCTTTGTTCTTCAATATTGTGTCATGAAATCTTTTATCTCCACCTGACTTTGGTTAATGTAGGTTGAACGTCTGTTTTGAAAAACAGCATCTCTGACACTCTCACAGCACTACACTGTCAGCCTCAATTATTGTCAAATCTTTCAATTAAGACCTGAACTCTCAACCTTCTCAAGCTGAGGCAAAAGTGCTACCCACTGAGCCACAGCAGACATGGCCATTTATAAGATCTATGCAACATGGGGATGAGCGCAAACATTAATTATAAATCTCTTTCTATTTATTAACTCCAAAGGATAACAGAGTTATATTAGCCAAAAATGTGCTTGTTAATACTCATGTTTAAGAAAGAACTGCAGATGCTGGAAAAATCAAAGGTAGACAAAAATGCTGGAGAAACTCGGCGGGGGGGGGGGAGAAGAAAGGAAGAGGTGGAGACAGTAGGCTGTGGGAGAGCCGGGAAGGGGAGGGGAAGGAGGGAGAAAGCAAGGACTACCTGAAATTGGAGAAGTTAATGTTCATACCGTTGGGGTGTAAACTGCTCAAGCGAAATATGAGGTGCTGCTCCTCCAATTTGCAGTGGGACTCACTCTGGCCATGGAGGAGGCCCAGGACAAAAAGGTCGGATTCGAAATGGGAGGGGGAGTTGAAGTGCTGGCCCACCGGGAGATCAAGTTGGTTAGTGCGAACCGAGCGGAGGTGTTGGGCGAAGCGATCGCCAAGCCTACGCTTGGTCTCACTGATGTAGAGCAGCTGACACCTAGAGCAGCTGATGCAATAGATGAGGTTGGAGGAGGTGCAGGTGAACCTCTGCCTCACCTGGAAAGACTGCTTGGGTCCTTGGATGGAGTCAAGGGGGGAAGGTAATGCGACAAGTGTAACACTCGGCCCCTTACACGCTACCACTCCGATCTCCTTTTATTCACGCACCCTCTGTCCTCCCACCTCTCTCAATCAGTCCCCATCTTCCTTTTCCACATACTTTTTAACCCTAACCCTATCCCCACCTCACCCACCACCACAGCAACCTGCTCCCATTCTCCAGTTGCCAGCTGGTCACTCTCTAGAAGAGCAAGGCCGCTCAGAGCCAATCACCACTCCAATCCCAGCAATTGAGCCAGGACCCCCTGGAATCCTAGTAAATTTCAGACCAGGCAGCTCAATATCAGGCACCCTCTCCAGATGACTGGTTACTGATGCTGATTCATGTAACCATTCTTGTCATTTGCATTGTTTCCAACTATCTCCATGGAATGGAATACGGGCAACCCGTCCATTCACAAATATTTGCCAAAATTACTGCAAAAGCTTTGGAAAAACTAGCAATTTGAGGAATAGCCTGGGCACAGATATAATATCCAAATATAAAAAACTATGGGGTTCATTCAGTATAGACAAAAGTTACCTCATCACTGACCCAAAACCTGTATAAAATGACCATAGACCATTTGGCGAGTGCTCCAGAAATGATGGATGACCTAAACTGTGAAGGGTGCTGTCAGTTCCAGCTTGGAGCCAGTTACATCAACGTACCCATTAAGACCTGTGGTGCAGTTTCTCCAATTAGTATTTCAGAAGGTCATTGAGCAGGCTGGATATCTGACTATGAATATTTCATGTCACATAGGGAACCAGCTGTTGACAAACTCTGTTCCTCACTGTTTTGCTAAACTGTCCTAATACCTTCAAAAATGTAAACACAAATGTCTCCATGATTCTTTATACATGTTCTATTTAGAATGATCTATTGCAGGAAGCAGAGAAGGCTGTCAGAAGAAACAGCTGCAGAAATCGGCAGAGAAATGGCATATAGAGTTTAACCTGAGCAAGTGTGAGGTGTTGCACTTTGAGAGGCTGAATGTAAGAGGGAAGTATATAGTTAATAGCAAGACCCTTAACCATGCATTGACGTGCTGAAGGATCTTGATCACTAAAGGTGACAGCACAAGCAGATAGGGTGTAAGAAGAACTGCAGATATTGGTTTAAACCGAAGATGGACACAAAAAGCTGGAGTAACCTTTCTTCAGCAAGTCGTGGTGAAGATGTATGGTATGCTAGCCTTCATTGCTGGAGACATTGAGTATATGAGTCAGGAAGTCATGATGCATCTCTATAGGACTTTGGTTAGGCTGCATTTGGTGCATAGTGTGCAGTTCTGGTTCCGCCCTTTACAGAAAAGATGTGGAGGCTTTGGAGAGGGTACAGAAGAGATTTACCAGAATGCTGCCTGGATTAGAGGTTTTTCTGCTACAGGGAGAGGTTGCATAGACTTGAATTGTTTTCTCTGGAACATCAGAGGTTGAAGGGAGATGATAGATGTGTATAAAATTATGAGAGGCATAGATGGGGTAGACAGTCAGAACCTTTTTCCCAGGGTGGAAATATCCAACACTAAAGGGCAACATCTATAAGGTGAGAGGGGTAAAGTTTAATGGAAATGTGCAGAGAGTAGTGGGGCCAGGAATGGATTGCCAGGGGTGGTGATAGAGGCAGAGACAGTCGTGGGATTGAAGAGGCTTTTAGATAGGTGCAGGGAATAGAGGGATATGTATCATGTACAGGCAGATGAGATCAGTTTACCTTGGCATCATGTTCAGCACAAATATTGTAAGCTGCAGGGCCTGTTCCTCAGCACTACTGTGTTCAATTCTAATGTTATCTGCTAATTTCAAAACTGTGCTCTGATCTGCAACACCAATCATTATTGTATATTAAGGACAGCTTTGGTCCAAATTCAGAGCCTTATCCTTTTTTCCCCTCGTTTGGGCAATTAAAGAGGTTGATTATCTCCCACCCAACACTGCATTGCAAATACGTAGCAATTGCAACACTGCATTGCAACATTATTTCTACTATCTATGAATCTTGGTCATCTTTCTGGATCTGTGAAATTCTAAGAATGTCATCCCTGAAGCCAGGTATTCTGATCACTCCCAATGGCTATACTTCTGACAAAAGCTTGAGGCAGCAATAATGTTTGGTTTTCTACAAAAGCAGAACTTTATCTACATGGAGCCTCAAGAATTTTATCTCATCTCAGCCCTCTGTACAAACATAATTAGCAGTAAGTGTTCTCAGCATCCAGTGTCATTAATGCCCAATGGAATTATCATTCTATACTATTTTTCCAGCGGATAATTGGAAATGCGATTGCATAATAACATGCGAGTTGTAAAGTTTTATAGCTATGCTAAATATAAAACGGAAATTGAGAACATGGTTTGACTGAGAGGTAACAATTATTGCAGGTGCAATGAGAGTGAAGCAAGATTATTACTGTGACAGGGGAAACAGATGAGCTTGCATGGTGGTAGTAGCATTCTTTGTACCAATGTCCAGATTAAGGCAGCTAGTGAGGTTACAAAAGTATCCAGTAGGTGCCCTGAACTTCCATTGCTTCAATTGTAACAAATAAATGCAAATATCGTTTTGCTGCAATTAATCATTTGTTCACCATCGTGCTCCATGAAATCGATTGCAACATGGGGGAAAGACGGAAGAGAATAAAATATTTTTTTTGAGGGGAAAGCTGTCTTTGAAGCCTTTGCATGGGAGCAGGTCAGTGAGAATTCGGATCATGAGCCACATCCGAACACAGTGCCCAGAGTACAGGTTGTGTGCATTCAGGGTTACCATGATGCTGCATCTAAGCATCTGATTCTAATCTCAAAACAAAACAAATAAGGATTTCTGCTGAAAGATGAGCCATATTTCAACTTTTTCCTTATGTTTGTTTTATTTTAAACTTCAGTGGATTTAACTGTAACTTGTGTTAAATCTTTAACGAAATATGGCTTGCTTTTAGAAATGTCAGAAAAAGAATGGAACTTTATGATACATCTTGGTATCATCATATCTATCTATCTATCTATCTATCTATCTATCTATCTATCTATCTATCTATCTATCTATCTATCTATCTATCTATCTATCTATCTATCTATCTATCTATCTATCTATCTATCTATCTATCTATCTATCTATCTATCTATCTATCTATCTATCTATCTATCTATCTATCTTATATTATCTATCTATATACTATTAAAACTCTCGTGCCATCCGACCGGCTGCCGTCCGGCTGCCTGTCTGCCTTTTGATTCGTTGACTTTCTGCCTTTTGATTTGTTGACGGCTGCTCCTTCCTATCAGCTTCCACACACTTCGAAACAAACTTGCAAGACAGGAACACTCTGAACCTTTCACTGCTGCAGCAGGCAGGGGAGGTGCAATTGGATTTCCACTGCTGAGGGAGGCAGGGGAGTGCTGGAATCTTACATTTGGGAACGGCTTCAGTTCCATTGGAGGAGACGAGTGCATGGTCGAATATTGGCTTGGGGGATCACACCATTGGGGGAGCAGACCCAACGGGTCTGCACTTGGTCTAGTATACTATTAAAACTCTCGTGCCATCCGACCGGCTGCCGTCCGGCTGCCTGTCTGCCTTTTGATTCGTTGACTTTCTGCCTTTTGATTTATTGACGGCTGCTCCTTCCTATCAGCTTCCAACACACTTCGAAACAAACTTGCAAGACAGGAACACTCTGAACCTTTCACTGTTGCAGCAGGCAGGGGAGGTGCAATTGGATTATTTTTTTAATCCATCCACTGCTGAGGGAGGCAGGGGAGTGCTGGAATCTTACATTTGGGAATGGCTTCAGTTCCATTGGAGGAGACGGGTGCATGGTGGAATATTGGGTTGGGGGATCACACCATTGGGGAAGCAGACCCAACGGGTCTGCACTTGGTCTAGTATAATATTAAAACTGTGTGTGTGTCTGGCTGTGTGTGCTTCTGACTTGTGGCTGCCAGCCTTTGATTCGTTGCCACGTCAACACCCGACCCACAAACGCCGTGATTTTTTCCATTTCGGTAGAGATTTCACTTTTCATTCCAAGTATCCACTCCTCATTAAATTTCGTCGTGTTTATGTACACATTTTTAATAAAATCCTTCTCCCCCCACTCACTCATTTTGTCGCCTCCTGCTGGCCAGCGACCATAACGGCTGCTGGCGCACGCATCTCGCCTCAAAGACGCCATTTAAAAACAGCCGCACTGCTGATTCCTGAGCCGCTTGAGTTGGAGGACCACGTCTCCCGTGGGGGCTATGGGTAGGGAACGGCTGCATTGGGGGAGCAGACCCACACTTGGTCTAGTATATATATAAAACTGTGTGGCTGCTGGCTGGCTGCCGGCTGGCTGTGTGTGTGTGTGTGTTTCTGCCTGACTTGTGGCTGCCAGCCTTTGATTCGTTGCTACGCCAACGTAATACCCAGAAACGCCGAGTTTTTTTCCATTTCGGTCGAGATTTCACTTTTCATTCCAAGTATCCTCTCATTAAATTTCGTCGTCTTTATGTACACATTTTTAATAAAGTCCTTCTCCCCCTTCCCCCCCCCCCCCCCCCCACTCACTCATTTTGTTGCCTCCTGCTGGCCAGCGACCATAACGGCTGCTGGCGCCCGCATCTCGCCTCAAAGACGCTATATAAAAACAGCCGCACGGCTGATTCCTGAGCCGCTTGAGTTGGAGGACCACGTCTCCCGTGGGGGCTACGGGTAGGGAACGGCTGCGTTGGGGGAGCAGACCCAACGGGTCTGCACTTGGTCTAGTATCTATTAAAATTCTGTGTGTGTGTGAGTGTACGGCATTTTGCATTTGCAACGTATCTCCTCGAAAACAAGATGCAAAAACGCGGAGATTTTTACAATTTCAGTAGGGATTTATTATGAGTTCAGAAATCCACTCCTGGGTCAATTAAAGCCCCAGATTTTGAATAAAATTGATCACAAAACTCACTTTAAAAAATATATAATCGCCACTTGAGCTGCTAACGTCACAATGCTCACATTCCCACCAATCGAGGCCCACCTGCCTCCAGACGCCTCCCTCCCGCCGCTGTGGACTAAAGCCCCGTGCCCAGCCCAAGTACGCTCGCGTCACGCCTCCCGCAGCTGGGCTCCCACGTCCGCCCGCCCGCCCCCTCATAGCAGGTTACAGCCGGTCGCCAGAGGCGATTCTGAATGGCTCAATTCCTCCGTTGATTGCAGGGACACGGGGAATCGTCACGAGAGAGCTGCCGAGGCTCGCTGCCCGTTTACAGTAGGCCCCGTCCGAGCCACCCGCTCACCGAGTTCAGGTCTGCCCTCTCCCTCTGTCTCCCCCATCCTCTCCCAATCCTCCTTCCCTCCCCCACTCCCTCCTCCCCCCCCCCTTCCTCTCCCCCCCCATCATCCCCACTCGCCCTCTCCCCCCTCCTCTCCCTTCCTCCCCCTCCACACCCCCCCTCATCTCCCACCCCTTCCCCCTTCTCTCTTCACACACTCCCTCTCCCCCTGCCTCTCCCCTCCCCACTCTTCCCCCTCTCTCCTCTCTCTCTCCCCCTATCCATCTCCCTACCCCTCTCCCCTTTCTTCCCCCTCCTCTCTCCCCCTCTCACCCCCCCTCCCCCCGTCTCTCCCCCCTCACCCCTTAGCTCCTCCCATCCATACCTCCCTCTCACCCCTTCCCCTCTCCCCCCTCCCCTCTCACCCCCTCATTTCCCCCCACCTCTCCCCCTCCCTTCCCCCCACCTCTCCCCCTCCCTTCCCCCACCTCTCCCCCTCCCTTACCACCCTCCCTCTCCTGCTCCCCTCCACCCCCCTCTCCCTCTGTCTCTTGCCCCTCTCTCTGTCTTTGCCCCTTCTCTCTCTGCCCGCGCTCTCTACCCCCCCTCTCTAGAAGCGCCTGCGAGTTGGGGGCTATGCTTCAGTAGTTAGGGCCGTTATGGGGTAAAGGAGCAAATTAATAATATTAATATAATATCAAGGGGGTAGTTAGCGTGTGTGCGGGGGGGGGGGGAGTTAGTGTGTGTGACACCACATGCTGCCCCCCCTCCCCGCAACCGCACATGGGGGAACAGACCCAACGGGTCTGCACTTGGTCTAGTCACATTTAAATTCCTTGCCTGGCATTGTCTGAATTTAAAATTCCAAGCTTATTATGTGCCGCACATTGTTAGCAAAATATTTTTGAAAGATACAAACTGCAGCCTGTTGTGAGAAAATAATAGTTGATGGCATATAAGCAGTAATGCTGCTTGCTCGATTTTTTATCTTAAGAAATATGTCGACGACTACAGACATCCTTTAAGGGTTAATGTTTATGCAGCTCAAGCTGTGAGATGCATGGATCAAATCTTCTGCTTCTTATGAATTTGGGCATGGGATCAAATGACGATATCTTGTCAGGGATGTGGAAGATTAACTGTCTTCACTGCAGCCAAGGTTCAGTGCAGACATTTGGCTGCATTGCAGACTTATGAGCGCTTGGAAGTATGTCTAATTAACTTTATGATTAATCTACAGTGTGATCCCTGGTGTACATAGAATTGATGGGTTTGCAGAAATGTCAGAATTACAGCTTGCGTTAGCTGTTTAACCAGCAACTTAGAATATCAGAAATTAGAACATATGTAGGCTGTAGAGCTCCCTTGAGCCTGCTCAGACATTCAGTAAAATTATTACTGATCTTCTACTTCAAATCACTTTCCTGTCCAGTTCTAATATACTCATGGTGTTCAAAATTGTGACCAGATGCAAGATTTTTCTCGTGTAATAATATTGTTGAGTTTGCTGAGTATTGTTTGCTCTTGGTAATGTTTTTTTCATCCATTGATTCTCAAACGTATTAGTCTTATCAATTTTAATTTACTAAAAACTGATGAAACATAAACTGTATTCATTCCGGATGTTTTCTTATAGTGACAAAGAATATCTGCAGATAAACCGTTCAAGGCTGTAGGATGGTTCTCAGAATTGTTAGTTTCAATAAGGTTACCCATTCAGCTCAATCTTTCATTACAAGACAAAACTTCTTCATCCCAGGTATAAATCTAGTGAACCTTCTCTGACTGCGCCAATGCAAAGATGTCTTTCCTTAAATTAAAAAGCTAATTTGTATGTTGTACTCCAGGTGTGATATCACCAAAGCCGTGTGCAGCTAGAAAAAACATCTGTATGTTTATGTTAATCTGCTAACAAAGCCAAGATTTCCATGTATCTTCCTAATTCATTGCACTACTTGCACTATTTTGATACAGATTATGAAAAGATAATGCTAAATCAATATCATGTTGTTTTACAAATTAAAGCGATATGCGTTTGCTCCTAAACATCTGATTTGGGTAATCAATTTAAAAACAATACTGCATCATGCAAATAGAATGGTTGAGTAAATTCCTGCTGCTTGTAATCCTGCTGCTTGTAATCCTGTTTGCAGCCATTTTGTGATCAAAAGGCCTTTGAGCATTATATGGATTTCACACTCCTAGGTATGAATCTGAAGAAGGGTTCTGACCCAAAACATCACCCATCCAGTGATGCGGCCTGATCCGCCTTACTCCACCACTTTGTGTCTATCTATTTGTTTTTATTTACATTTCTAAGCCTTTTTTTCCATACCCCGTAAAGTAAAAAGGATTCGTTTTTCAATCCTAATATTTCACATAATTATTAAATAAGACTGATGTGAATTCTTCAAAATTGAATTAGTCAACACTGATATTCTACACTTGATCTGTGGACAGCCATCACTTCATAAAGGGTACAGAGCTGGAGATTAGGTTGTGGTAAGACCAGTATATAAGATTGTGGGAAACTCTAATTTTACGTGAATTTAAAAAGTAAAATTGTCGTTTCCTCCCATAAAATATATGCTATGTCGACACTTCAGCTTCTGTTGACATTATTTACTTTTTTCCATATCCCCCATAGCTACAGAATATATATATATATATATATATGTATGTATATATATGTGTGTATATATATATATATATATATATATATATATATATATATGCGTGTGTATATATATATATATATATGTGTGTGTATATATATATATATATATATATATATATGTGTGTGTGTATATATGTGTATATATATATGTATATTTAATTGCTTTGGGCTTTGCTGATAATACAAAGACTTTTTGTTATTAAAATACTAAATTGAACTGTTTTTTTATTTTTCAAGTGGGTTTCCACACTGTCAGTTAATTGCAGAGACTTCTCCAGTATCTGCAATATCAAAACCTTACATAAGATCAATAAGGAAAAAAATGCATTTTTGAACATGCCTGGCTATACAGGAATTCAAATGTCTTTAAAAAATGTTTTTTTAATGTTATTTATGGATTGTAGGCATAACCTGAGCAGAAATCACAGTATTTCTACAATAACTGTTTTTTCTCAAAGTCACATAAATTTACACTATATTTTCCATTCAATTAAACAAAAGCATGAACGTTATTTTAAGCTTAATTTTGTTTTCAAGAGGAAGCAAGTTCCTGCTTCTGGTTTTCATCTATCAGTAAGTAAGTGCAATAGTTATTCCCAATACAAATATAAGAAATCAAGCTGATTCTGGCAAGCCTCAGATTGCAGTTTGAATGAAATCTAATTGATAAATCAGTT
Source organism: Amblyraja radiata (assembly GCF_010909765.2). Taxonomy (NCBI): domain Eukaryota; kingdom Metazoa; phylum Chordata; class Chondrichthyes; order Rajiformes; family Rajidae; genus Amblyraja; species Amblyraja radiata. The sequence goes on from NC_045957.1 coordinate 70,164,003, forward strand.
TAATTAAATTAACAAAAGGATTGACTTGGTATATTCTGCAAAACAAAATTAAATAATGTGCCTATTTTGTTTGTTTTGTGATTGTGCAATATGTCCACACAATGGGTTTTGGGGGTGTAACTACAGTAATTACGGTAGTCTCAGAATCATGCTTGTACAGCTATTCCCTGTTGCAATGCTTCGTTCCAGAGCTGTGCCTGAGTCACTCAGTGAATAATATCCCTCAGGAGAGATCTGATGTTTCATGAAGTCATGACAGTGGATCAAGATTCTTAAACAATAAAAAGCATTTCTTTGAAAAGCTTAAAGGAGTGGTGGAAGAAAAAGCGAATTGCAGTCTCTTGGATATATAGCTTAGATGCAGTCAGCTATTGAGTTCTGATCATGTCAAAAAGCAGTAAGGAAATCCATACATTACATCCTGTTTGTTCATTGAACTCTTGCAGTTCTGTGCCATCCAGCAATTGCAAGTTCTGGATTCTTGATTTAGGTAAGAGTCGATATAAATATTTAGCTTGTTTTGTATCACTTTTGTGTTTTGTAACAAAAATAATCATAAACATTGTGGTCAGATTAATTTTGAAATTGTTAAAACCTGGCAAGTTACTTATTCATGTAAATGTTATGATAAAGAACCAGCTCTTTTTCTGTTGACACACACGTTACACTATTTAGCAACTGCATATTTAAATAACTGTTTCTATTGTTAATGCCTAATTTCATAATAATAGTGCTGAAGAAATTCAATGCGGAAAGTGTTAACAAATATGCAAAATTATTAATTTTATAATATTTAATGTCGTGCATATCCATGAACTTGATATTGTGAAGTTTGATCTATAAACGTTGTTCCATCTTGCTTTAGCTGGCTATTAAAAGTAAGTAATTTGTGCGAGAAATGAAAAGGGAGAGATCTATTATAGTCATAGTTTGTCCACTTCCCATTAACATATTTTACTACTGTACTTGAGCGATGACTTTAGGAAATAGAGCAGGTTTATATATTACACCAATTTATTAGAAATTCCCAGATCATACTAACTATGAAGCTTTTAGATTTGAATCTTAGATTGAGTTAGTATAATTCTGTATTATCAGCAGAACTTTTCGACTCCTTATTTAAAAATTCACTCAATTTTGTAGTTTGATCATTAAGATAGTTTTAAGGAACGCTGATTTCCTCCCTCACACACTGGTCTTTATACTACCCTCCCCACCCGTATCACCTAGTTCCTCTCCCGTCCTTCATCCACTCATCTCCTACCCCTACCTACTCCAGGAACCCATTTTCTTTCTTCCCCTCCTCCGCTCCCACATTCCGTTTGTCGCTTCCACACAATATCCCTATGATTCTACGTTTCACTTTCTATCTTTCTTCCTTATCAGACTCCATTTCTGCATCCCTCTTTTGTCTGCTCCATTCATCTCCAGCCATGGTTACCATCTCCATTCATCTCTCCCCACCTCACTCATCTGTCAATCAATCCCCCTTCACCTGATTTTATCTATCACTTGCCAGTCTGACGAAGAGTCTCGACCCAAAACATCACCCATTCCTTCTGTCCAAAGAAGCTGCCAGTCCTGTTGAGTTACTCCAGCAATTTGTGTCTTATCTTTGGTGTAAAACAGTATCTGCAGTTCCTTCCCACACACTTGCCAGTTCCTGTCCTACCCCTTTCCCTGAACTCACGCTATCTCCCTTGTTCATCATTCTGGAGGAGTATTATGACCAGAAATGTTATCTGTTCATTTCCCTCCATAGATTGCTGCCTGACCTGCTGAATTCCTCCAGCAATTTGTTTTGTGTTCAAGATTTGAACATGTTCAATTGAAGTATTTTATTCATAAATTTGGGGAATTGATATGAGAAGATTCAGCGAGTTCACAGATTGTCTTATAGAGGCTTAGAGGAAGATTGGATAATTGAGGGTGGCAAGCGCATCTGATTAATAATCAAAAGTATATACAATGTTGTTAAGGTGGAAAGGGTGCAGAAAAGGTTTATGAGGATGCTGCCAGGACTCGAGAAGGGTTGAGAAGGCTAGGGATTTATTCCTTGGAGCGTAGGAGGATAAGGAATCTTACAGAGGTGTACAAAAACATGAGAGGAATAGATCAGGTAAATCCACAGAGTCTTTTTCTCTACCCAGAGTAGGGGAATCAAGAACGAGAGAATATAGATGTAAAATTAAGAGGGAAAGATTCATTAGAAACCTGAGATAATAGAGAAGATCTACGATAGAATAGGCACTAAAAGAATGTAACATGTGAAATAGAAGAGCAGACCATCCGGACCTTTGAACCTGCTCTGTCATTTGTGAAGATTATGGCTGCTCGTCTGTTTCATTGCCATTTTCCAGCAACGTCACCATATCATTTAGCTCCCTTAATATCCACAAAAATAGCTATCTTCATTTTGAATGAGTTCAACAACTGAGCCTCTGTTCCCAAGATTCACTAGCTCCTATGTGAAGAAATGACCTCATCTCAGTCCTTAAAAGCCGACTCCTTCTGAGTCTGTTATAATGCGTTTTGTACTCCAAGGGAAATATCCTTGAATCTATCCTGTCAAACCCTGTAATGATTTTGTATGTCTTAATGAGATCTCCTCTCGTTCGAGATGCAGGTCTGGTCTTACTCATTTTGTCCTACAGCGAACCCACCACACCAGGATCCACCCTAGTGAAGCTTTCATGCCTCTGAGGCATGTAAACCCTTTCTTAAGAAAAGAGATTAAACCGTTCACAATGCCCCATATCTAGTCTCACCAAGGCAAAGCACAATCACAGTAAGACTTTCTTGCTGCTGTATTTAAATCCTTTTCTAATAAGGGCTTACATCACATGCCTTTCCAATTGCTTGCTTTACCTGCATGTTGGCTTTTAATGACATGCGTACAAACACAACTCAGTATGCTTGAATGTTTAGAAGGATCCGCAGTTGCTGGTTTAAACCGAAGATAGACACAAAGAGCTGGAGTAACTCAGCAGGTCAGGCAGCATCTCTGGAGAAAAGGAATGGTGACATTTCGGGTCGAGGCCCTTCTTCAGACTGAGAGTCAGGAGAAAGGGAAAAGAGAGATAAATGTTTGAACATCAATACTACCCAATCTCGCATCATTTAAAATATGTTTTTTTGTTTTATGCACCAAAGGAGAGAAGAGCACATTTGCCATATATTCCATGTGCCATGTTGTTGCGGATTCTCTCAGCCTGTCTACATCCCCTTGAAATGTGTAAGAAGGAACTGCGGGTGCTGGTTTAAACCAAAGATAGACACAAAAAGCTGGAGTAACTCATGGCAGCATCTCTGGAGAGAATGGGTGACGTTTTGGGTTGAGACCCTTTTTCAGACTTAAGAAGGGTCTCGACCCGAAACGTCACCCATTCCATCTCTCCAAAGATGCTACCTGACCCGCTGAGTTATTCCAGCTTTTTGTGTACATCCCGTTGAAGCCTCTTTACATCCTCCTCATTGCTAGATAAGGAAATCAGGAAGCCAAAAAGGACAGGAGATGGCTCTGGCAGATGATATCAAGGATAATCCCAAGAGATTTTATGTACATAAACAGGAAAAAAAGGGTAACCAGAGAGAGAATGGGACCCCTCAGTAATCAAAACAGTCGACTCGTGTGGAGCAACAGGAGATGGGCAATGACCTCAGCGTATTTTTCCTCTGTTTTGGAAAAAGACACAAGGACCGTAGAACTTGTGATAAGCTACACATAATGGAAGCATCTTGAGTCAGCATTAGAGTCGTGAAGGTGCTGACAAGTAAAATGGTAGACAAATTCCTGACAAATCTCAGATAAATCCGAGGACACTGGGAAGCGAGAGAGGAAATTGTAGGTGCCCCAGCTGAGATTTACGTGTTGTCAACAAATACTGGTGAGGTGCCATAAGACTGGAGGGTAGTGAATGTTGTGCCTTTATTCAAGAAGGTTGCAGGGAAAAGCCTGGGAACGACAGGCCAGTGAGTCTAACAACTGCAGTCAGAAAGTTATTCTGAGGGATAAGCTACACATGCATTTAGATGGACAAGGGCTGATTAGGGATAGTCAACACAATATTGTACATGGGAGGTCATGTCTCGTGATTCTGATTGAGTCTTTTGAAGATGTAACCAAAAAGGTTGGTGAGGGCAGAGCTGTAGACATTGTATATATGGATTTCAGTAAGACATTTGACAAGGTTCCACATGGTGGGCTGCTCTGGAGGGTTAAATCTCATCAGATTCAAGAAGAGATAGCTGAATGGAAAGAAAATTGGCTTCATGGAAGGAAGCAGAGGGTGATGGTGGAAGGCTTTTTTTTCGGACTAGCGTCTTGTGACTTCTCTGGGAAAAATAAAGTATCTGTATTGGTAACGGTGATCATAGAACCATCAAATTGTCATTTACAAAATAATCTGCTTTACTAATATCGTTCAGAAAACAAAATCTGCCTTCCTTATCTACTTTATGCCATCTAATGCTCCAGGCCAAAAGCAATGATCTTTTAACTGAGCTCTGAAGTAGCCCTGCATGTTAATCAGCTATGATCGATACGGCACTAATTTATGATGCAATAAAGGCACTCCAAGTCCATTCCTCATAAGCATCCTTGCTAACCTCTGGAAACGTGTGTAAATTGGAAGAACACTTCCACAGACTATCTACCATCAAATGATGAATGCCCTCTGCCCTATGAACAGCACTGAGAGTGGCAAGGCTGCAACATGTAATAACGTTTTTCAATCAGAACTGGCCAGGTCTTGAAATATTATCAACTTGTAACATTAGCTATTTTTTCTCTGCGTAGATGCTGTCTAACCTACTGAGTTGTTCCAGCAATTTCATTTAGGTTTACAGCAAATGCAGTAATTTGTATCTCACAGTTATGACATTGTTTGTTTTTTTTGCTCCTCCATCGTCTCTTCCTGACAGACCAGCTGTGAGTAACAAACCTTCAACACCCTTTCTCAACTGGCAATACCACTCATGTCAGGTCTGAAGAAGGGTTTCGGCCTGAAACTTCGCTCCATAGATGCTGCCACATCCGCTGAGTTTCTCCAACACTTTTGTCTACCTTCGATTTTCCAGCATCTGCAGTTCCTTCTTGAACATTCGGTCTCCCTTGGTCTCCACCCTAATGCAGCTGTTCTCTGAGGTCTCTCCATCCCTCCTTCTCTGCAACTTGAAATATTTGTTTTCTAACTGTCCTGTATCTGAACTGGGATTCATGGAATTGAAATCTTCATTCTGTTTCACAAATGCTCCCTGACCTCTTCAATTTTCCAGCATTTTGTGTTTTTATTTCAGGGTTTATTAATCTCTTTGCAATAGATTCACATTTCATTTGTGACTTTGTTTGAATTTTCTTTCTTTGCTTTCTTTCTATTTCCTGCTTTTGATATTTCCTCTTAATATCTTTATTTGTCATCCAAGACCTTAATAATTTCTAAAATTCTCATTAGTTCAGTTCCATAATGGCAATATCTTTTGAAATGTGAAAATCTCACAGAATCAATCACTAATATTGCACAATGAACAATATTTTACTTGTGCGAGAAGTAGTAATGCATTTGCTCATTCATCATTTTGATGAAAGTCTGTTCTATAGGAGTGAAGGTTACTAAGTGAATTTCAAGGGCGTATCTTAAACCTGGATTTCCTTTCGATAAGCTTTATGAGGAAAAAGAATGCTGGTATGAAAAGAGAACATGCTATTTATTCATCCATGTCATTCCTATAATATATTAAATATTATGTGATGAATAGTGTCAATTAAAATTGACACTGGAAGAGAACGGCAAAGCTGGGCCAGACATGACAAATCACAACCCCGTCATTTGCCACTAAACATTTGCAATAACACTGTAGTTACTGAGAACACAGAAGCATATGGATACTTTCAAACTAAAGTTTTAAGAAAAAACAACAAATAGTTTCGAACAAGGAGTGAAAAAAGGCAACAAAGAAAGCTTTAGAATGAATGTTGCAACCAGTTCAGGATATAATCCTGTTTTATGCAATCATATTTACATCAAACTATGAAGTACATTTTAATCTTACAACACCTAGGACACATGATATAAGTCTTGGACATGGACTATGCAAATTGGTGGGTAAGTGAATGGTAGATCATGGTGGGAGATGTTGAGAATGTGGGGGGAGCAAATAGGATTCATGTAAATAGATAGTTGATAGTCAGGACTGATGGTACTGTGCACCTTGAATAGCAATTGATGTATTAATGGAGGTTGGCATAGATTATTATTTGGGTTGTGGTGGAAGGATATTATTCTAGCTGGAGGTCTGTGGTCAGTGGAGTCATGAAGGGATCTATGTTGGGACATCTATTGTTTGTGATATATGTCGTCATAAATGCAGATAGGTTGGTTAGTAAGTCTGCACACGACACCAAAATTGGTGGAGTTGCAGACATTGAGGAAGGTTACCAAAATGCTAATAAACCACAGACTCCTCTCAAGCTTCTCAAGTTTGCGGACGACACAACCCTGATTGGACTGATCCAGGATGGGGAGGAATCTGCTTACAGACAGGATGTGACACAGTTGCCATCCTGGTGCCATCACAACAATCTGGAGCTCGCTGTTCTTAAGACAGTGGAATTGATTGTAGACTTTAGGAGACCTCCCCCCACTCACCATCAACAACACCACAGTCACATCTATGGAATAATTTAAGTTCCTTGGAACCATCATCTCCAGGGACCTTCAATGGGAGGCCACCATCGACTCCACAGTCAAAAAGGCCCAACAGAGGATGCATCTCCTGCAGCAGCTGAGAAGACACAATCTGCCACAGGCAATGATGGTCCAATGATGGTCTGTCCTCACCTTCTCCATCATGGTCTGGTTTGGCTCAGCCACCAAGCTTGACATCCAGAGGCTGCAGCGAATCGTTCGATCAGCTGAGAAGGTTGTTGAATGCAACCTTCCCTCCATCGACGAACTGTACACTGCAAGGGCCAGGAAGCGAGTGGGTAAGATTATCTCTGACCCCTCTCACCCTGGCCACAAACTCTTTGAATCACTTCCCTTTGGAAGGCGACTCCGGACTGTCAGAGCCGCCACAGCCAGACATAAAAACAGCTTTTTTTCCACGAGCAGTAACTCTACTCAACAACCAAAAGTCTGTAGCCGTCTTTTGCTCTGGTATTTTATTTCATTCTTCACATGTTTAAATTATGTTTTATGTTTAATTGTCTGCTGTATATCATGTTGTTACTTGCGAGCAATGTACCAAGGCAAATTCCTTGTATGTATACATACTTGGCTAATGACATATATTTATTCAATATAGCGCCTTCTCCAAAGCCTCCCTGTCCTTCCTGTAATTGGGCAACCAGAACTGCACACAATACTGGATTAGAGGTTATTAGTCATAGGGAGCGGTTGGACAAACTTGGATTGTTTTTGCTTGAGGCTGAGGGGAGATCTGATAGATGTATATACAATTATGAGAGGCATAGATAGTGTAGACAGCTAGAACCTTTTTCACATGGTGGAAATGTCAAAGACTAGACGCCATAACTTTAAGGTTAAAGTAGCAAAATTTAAAGACAATGTGTCAGACAAGTTTTCTTACAGAGAGAATGATGGATGACTGGAATGCGCTGCCAGAGATGCTGATGAAGGCAGGTCCAATAGTGGCATTTAAGAGGGTTTTGGATGGACACATGGATGTGGTGGAAATGGAGGGATATGGATCATGTGCAGATAGAGATTTGTTTAAGTTGGCATTATGTTCAGCATGTATGTTGTGGGCCAAAGAGCTTGTGCTGTACTGTTCTTTGTTCTATGTAAGTTTCATTCCTTTAAAAATTGCATGGTGTTAAAGTCATGAAGTTTAGAATAATAACATTGTATTTTTTCATACTCCAACTTCTTTGGTCCAGGTATGTGTACCAATCATTATTTTGTATCCTACGTTGAACAAAATTATAATTTTATAAAATAGTCTGAGATTATGTGTTAATCTGTGTTCAAAAAGTTAAAATGTGGAACAAATCTGGACTTTGTATGAACCATGACTTCATCAAATTGCGGCTTAAGGGCTGAATAACCAGATGTGGAAGGGAGGCAACACTCATGGCTTTGGAACTTAATTTTACCACCCTCCTTTCACTTAAGTAGACCCAGCTGTATGTTGTCACTGAATCTCTGACCTGATGCATAATTAAAAATCAGGCACAAATAAAATTGATGCCTGCTGCTGTCACTATAAATCATTTCTGAAATAATGTACTAAACAAGCTCATGGTCCATGTTAACAGACAAATTAACTTGCAAAGGAGTGCCATACTTATAACTAATTTAGTTTTGAATATTGGCAATTGGAGGAAACATTTCAAGCAAGCAATTTAAAAAAAGCTTAAATAAAATATCACTTTTAAATGTTTGCATTTGGATTGTAAGCAAATATTTGGTCATGGTGATCCTCAGAATTAGTTTCAAAGAAGAAAAAAAAGTGAAAATAAATACAGTGATGTCAGAGTTACCAATTCAATGAAATGTTTTCTTTCTGCAGCGAAATAGTTGTCAACTTTCCTTGTAAATTTGTGCATCTAGTGATTATTCTCTTTTCTGAAAAATGAATTGTATGCATTCATTTTCTGAATGTAATGAAAGATGAAGACTATCCAGTTATTTAGATTTACAATGGGATAACGACAGACCTCCCCCAGTAGAGATATACGTAAAATCACTTGAAAAATCAAATAACAATAAAATTTACAAATCTATAGTTAAATCTCTCGGCGAGGGGGGGAAGGAATGGTTGTCATTTTAACTTTTCTCATATTCAGATATTGATTAGTTTTCTCTGAGATTTATCTTCCAGCTGTAATCTTTATAACAAGTAATGGAACAAAACTTCCACTCCAGCTGTATTAATTCACTTTATTCTATCATGTACCTCACTAAATAGTTTTGGCTCTTATTATTGTTTAAATGTTTTAGTCATCCCTGTTAAGAATGAAGAGGGAGATGTATTGAATAATTGTTGTGCAAAGTTTTGATCACAATCATGTGTGTAGTGACATACTGATCAGGAAAATCATTCGATGATATCAATCTAGCAGAAATGTGTTTTCAAAGTAACTTACGTATTGAACAAATATTAAAGAGCTGCTTGCAATTAATGAACAAAAAATACATTTTAAACTTCAAGGCAGGGTACATAATCTGCTATGAATATCATACTTTGCTGTTCGTTGTTAAGAGTATTTCAGTTGCAGCATGCCTGACTGAATTGACAAATACACCTGCATCAAATTGTTTGAGTACAATTGATTGATACAGCACCATCCATCATACTGCACATCACAGTTGCAGAGCTGAGTAGGGCAGTCCTAGGTTCCCATAAAGCTGCCATTGACTCATCTTAGCACTGGAGGAAACCCACCAATACTAGTGGACCAATGACCGCCACCTGTTTCTGTGTGATTTTGAATGTCAAGTGCACCATCTGTTATGAATCTGCTGATTGTGAATGCCACAACAGTGAGAACCTCTTAATATTGTGTGTCAATAACAACTTGCAGTACCTGAAGGATACTCTCATGAACATGCATAGAATTATTTTGTTCAATAAATAATGACACGTAAAAATTTTTTCTGCAGATCTTGTTTTAACCCATTTATCCCCACAATACATTGCTTTGTACAAAAACAAAAGATGTAAAAGGACCATTGAATCAGTTTATTTCCTTGTAAAACCCGATTACTTTATTCTACCATTCAATTTGGTCTATTCCGTTGTAGAGAAATGCCACATGTAAACTTGCAACTCCTGTATCCAGTAGATTTTTACCATTTGTGCTTTCTTCCACAGATTCACTTTCAGTGTCCAGCAACGATGCAAGTCCTCCTGCCTCAGTGACCTCACTTCAGCCTCACTCTGTAAGTACAACTCAAAGTTCACCAGGCCCAAAGCGCCCAGGTAATACTCTGAGGAAGTGGCTCACCAGTCCTGTAAGGCGTCTCAGCAGTGGAAAAGCAGATGGCCATGTTAAGAAACTGGCCCACAAACACAAAAAGAGCAGGGATGTCCGAAAAAGTGCTGATACTGGAACTCAGAAGGACTCTGATGAGAATGCAGCTATACCCCAGGAAGAAACAGTGGATGAGGTGAGTGACTGATCTTGAAATTGTGGTGAAACATTGTATACAGTGGTTAAGAGTAAAAACAATTTAAATAACCCAGAAGCTCATAAAGTAATTAGACTCTTATTTCAAAAGCTGATAAAACATTTTATAAGCATGTGTTTCACATTGTCCTTGGATCATAAGAAAAGTACTAGCTGCATAGTCCCTTAAGTCTTATTTCATAAGATCATAGCTAATCTGTGAGCAAATACAATATTCCTTCACTTCCCTTAATATTTTTGGTTACTTGATAAAAAAAGCAAGCATTCCATTATGATTATTTGTTGTACATATGCAGATGTTCTAATCATCTATGTATCAGGACCTTTTTGAGCCATCACTCCTTTTTCATTTTTAGAAAGTTTTTCATTCTAATGTCCTTTGGTCAAAAATGGATTACCTCATGTTTGCAGATATTAAAATACATTTATCATTCACTCAATTAAAAGCCTAAGAGCAAAACTTGGAAGCCAGAATAGGCCATTCTGTCCTCCCAAACCTACCCTGGCACGGTCATAAGTGGCAACCTACCTCAATCTAATTTTTCCTGCTCTGTGCCTTTATTCCTTGATTCCTTTAATATCCATCAAACTGTTGATCTCTGTTTTGGCATCTATGACTGAGCCTTCAGAGCCTTGTAGGGTAGGGAATGCTACAGATTTCATCCATTGAAAACAAATCTAATTTCAGACTAATTATTTTTGAGTCTTTTGATATTGTATCTTTTTATCCTAGTTCCCAGTACCTTCCTGACGACCAATATCAGGTCAGAAGTGCAGTCTCTTCTTAAATTGTTTCATAAATAGCAGAGTCACATTTGCGACTCCACAACCTGCAAGAACTATTCCAGAATCGACAGAATTTTAGAAGATGAAAATTGGAGTATCCTAAATCTCCAACCACCTCACTCAAAATGCTAGGATGAGATGTTGAATTTTTGGGGATTTATCAGGTTTCAAGCAGATTAATTTCTTTAATAGTATTTTTTAAACTAATACTGGTTTCTTTTTTTTCTGCATTTGCACTGGAACATGGTTCTCCAGTATTTCTGGGAAGTTTTCTGTGGCTTCGTCCATGAAGAGAGACGCAAAGTATTTGTTTAATTCCTCTGTCATTATGTTTTCCCCATTATAAATTCTCCAGCCTCTGTCTAAAAGGGATCATATTTACCCTTGCTGTTCTTTCCCTTTTGACATTTCTAGAGAAGGTCCTCGTCTGTCTTTTGCTTCTTGCTAGTTTACTATTGTATCCTATTTTACTCTTCTTGATCATCATTTGCTGGATTCTAATTTGCTCTCAATAATAAGCCTTAGTCCTTTTCCTGGCAACTTTACTTTTCATAGAAACATAGAAATTAGGTGCAGGAGTAGGCCATTCGGCCCTTCGAGCCTGCACCGCCATTCAATATGATCATGGCTGATCATCCAACTCAGTATCCTGCAACTCAGACCTGCCTTCTCTCCATACCCCCTGATCCCCTTAGCCACAATGGCCACATCTAACTCCCTCTTAAATATAGCCAATGAACTAGCCTCAACTACCTTCTGTGGCAGAGTCATAACTCTGTTCATAATATAATGTTTTTATTCACATTGTTTATCATGCAGCTTATTTTAGACTTGACTGTCAATCCCAAAACCAGAGTCATTTATAAGTACAGGGAATGGTCATGCCTCTAAATGGATCCTAGCAGGATACTAGAAGTTGCATCCTGACAATTTGAATACCAGTCCATTATTCTTTCTCTCTGTCTCATGCCAGAGGACAGTTCCCTAGTCAAGTCAATAAGTTGTCTTCAAACACATGAGCTTCAGTGTCAGTGAACAGTCAAATGTGAGGTACTTTATGATATGCTTTCTTTATAAATAGCATCCGTAAAAAATCTCTAGTTACTACTTTAAAAAGTTTTTTTCAATCAATCAGCTCGGAAATAATCACATTGACTTTCGCTTTACAAATTCGTTGGATTCATGGTTACAGCCTTGCATAATTTCCCACTTCTTTTCCCAATGATCTGAAACGTTTTTTACTAATTATGAAATTGAGGTGTAAACTATCTGGTCCTGAAGATCGTCATTCATTATGACATGTTTTTCATTGCTGATATATGCACATTTGTTGTGTAAACCCCTTCCAACTTGGTATTAACTTGGTCAAGATAATCATGGATTTATCATTTTTCTCTACCATGAAAACTGATTCTAACTAAAAAATTTCCACACATCTACCGTTTCATTTTCATGCACAATTTTAACATCACTTTATTTCTAAGCCACCTGCTGTTCTTGACCTTTGTTTTTTCAACTCGACATCTGTGTGGTTCCACATTCTCCTAACTTTCAAAAATATAGCTACCTCTTCATTATATACTTCTAATGGTCCCATCTCTACAAACTCAAGGTAGAGAATTCCAGAGATTCACCACTCTGTGAAATAAAATTATCACACAATCAGTTTTAAGATATCCTGGGAAATGAACCATTACATTTCTAAGAGGAGATAAAAGATAACTAAAAGTATCTAGATTTTCAGAAGATAAAAAGATGTAACAGAGAATATCAGTATTAAACCGCAGCAGAATCCAGCAATGGTGTGGATGTAATATGGCTCCATTAGCAAGAACAAATAAAAGAGAGAAAGGATTCCAATTTTCACCACTAAAATTGGAACAGTGCCAGTGCTTACATAATTGAAGACATATTTAGGCATTTTTGGCTTTAATTATCAGAGATTCATCTTGGGCATGCACCCTACATGTTGTGCTTTGCTTTTGAAATGAGGTCCTGTTGGTCAATGGAACTGGATTTCAGAAATGGAATGCAACACACTACTGCTGTTGTATTGCACACTTACCATGACCAATTCAAGGATGAATCCCTCCCTGCTTTCATTAATTATCACAATAGCTAGGATTGCCTTGATGAACCGGGGTTTATTGGTATTGATGTTTTTCTCTTCACAGAGGGGACGAAATGAAGGACTCAGCAGCGGCACACTTTCAAAATCATCGTCTTCAGGAATGCAGAGCTGTGGGGAAGAAGAAGGTGAAGAGGGGGCAGATGCTGTGCCTCTTCCCCCTCCAATGGCAATTCAGCAACACAGTCTTCTCCAGCCTGATTCCCAGGATGACAAGGTAAGACATTGCATCTTTCAAATTTATATAACAAAAGGCTAATTGTAACATTTCTGAGGTAAACCTAATGGACGGTTCCTTCAAAAATTAAAGATTCTAATTTACCTATTTGATTTTAAAGATGTTATAATTCTTCACAAATTTAAGGTTAAGTAAATGAAGTATTTGTATTGACATAAGTAAAACAATTGGAAAAGTACCTTTTTAATTTATTTTTTAATCCATGGAGAATTAATACATTGGAGAATTCCACTTCTAAATAAACTTCCCATCAGAACTATAATTGTCAATAGTTAATATTCAATGTTTAGATTGTTTCAGTACAATTAAAGAGGATATTATTTTCATTGTATGTGAAATTGAACTTTAAATCAGCAGTTTTGCATTTGTGATAGATCTATTCCCTAATTATTTACAGTTTGCTTAGAACTTCACTGAAGGTTTTAGTTACAGAAGAATTGTTAAATTGTGTTAACATTTTGCTTGAAATCTTTCATTATGTGAAAAGATAACTTCTATGCAGTAACTAATTGATTTGTTTTCTCTTTTTTAATGTACTCTCTCACAGCATTATGTTGATTTATGTTCGGTATCTGTATTTTCTCAGTTCCCTTATCTTTCCATTTAAATCATTATGCTTCCTGTCTTGACCTTTCTGTTGAATTGCTTTTCATGTTCCTCAGCTACTTTGGCTAAATGTTGTGTGAAGCTTGCCGTCTGCAAGGTTCAACTTAACCATATCAATCTTTTTTTTAAATAAAAAAAAGAATTAATGTTGAAAGTTGTTTATTGTGCTTAACGAACCTCCTGTTTGACAAGTATCCTTGTTTTTTTAAATTATAACCATCATGTGGAAATTCAGTCTGTTGTGCACCCTAATGGTACATGAAGCACATAAAAACCATGTACTTAAACTTTACTCTGATTGGCTCAGTTTCCCTACCCAGAAATCCTTACTGTTGGTTCCCACAATATTCTACCAGCTGCATGCACTTTTGTACAACTAGACATAAGTTGACGTCAGATTGCTTTTGAGGCCAGAGATCTCCTAAATTCCTGCAGTCCTGGTCTGGAAACAAATCCATACATCCGAATGTACTTTGAGGATGCCTCAGATATGGTGAGCCTTGTCCCCTTTAAAAAAATGTAAATCTCAACAAATGTGTTGTAGAAATACCTGGATGTCCTTTAATGATGATTAATCACAGTATTTTAATAATGTTTTGTTTAGTCTTTATTTATTTGGCTTTCATAGCAGGTGTCCCAAAAGAGGGTATTCCTTCAGTGAACTTTCTCCCTATTTTTCCCTTAGGCATCCTCACGCTTATCAGTACGCCCCACCAGTTCAGAGACACCCAGTGCAGCAGAGCTTGTTAGTGCTATTGAGGAACTCGTGAAAAGTAAAATGGTAAGAGGGATACTTATTTATTGTCACAGATTTAAATTAATTCAACTACTCTCTGATATTCTTCCAGTGAATGTCTAATCCTACAGTGTAGCAATGTTCAGTTCTACAATGTATATCTTATTTCTTAATGTAAAAAAGTTGAGCACCAATTTAGAATTAACTAGACCAAATGCGACCCGTTAGGTCCCGCCCCCTCAACGCACTATTTCAGCATTTCCACCAGTTAACAGGAAGTGGCAATATGCAATTTTGCCTATAAGGGATGACTAACATAGAAACATAGAAACATAGAAAATAGGTGCAGGAGTAGGCCATTCGGCCCTTCGAGCCTGCACCGCCATTCAATATGATCATGGCTGATCATCCAACTCAGTATCCTGTACCTGCCTTCTCTCCATACCCCCTGGTCCCTTTAGCCACAAGGGCCACATCTAACTCCCTCTTAAATACAGCCAATGAACTGGCCTCAACTACCTTCTGTGGCAGAGAATTCCAGAGATTCACCACTCTCTGTGTGAAAAATGTTTTTCTCATCTCGGTCCTAAAAGATTTCCCCCTTATCCTTAAACTGTGACCCCTTGTTCTGGACTTCCCCAACATCGGGAACAATCTTCCTGCATCTAGCTTGTCCAACACCTTAAGAATTTTGTACGTTTCTATAAGATCCCCCCTCAATCTTCTAAATTCTAGCGAGTACAAGCCGAGTCTATCCAGTCTTTCTTCATATGAAATTCCTGAGATCCCAGGAATCAGTCTGGTGAACCTTCTCTGTACTACCTCTATGGCAAGAATGTCCTTTCTCAGATTAGGAGACCAAAACTGTACGCAATACTCCAGGTGTGGTCTCACCAAGACCCTGTACAACTGCAGTAGAACCTCCCTGCTCCTATACTCAAATCCTTTTGCTATGAATGCTAACATACCATTCGCTTTCTTCACTGCCTGCTGCACCTGCATGCCTACTTTCAATGACTGGTGTACCATGACACCCAGGTCTCGTTGTATGACTTTTCAGTCAGGGTTGCATTCAAATTCAGGGTACGGTTTAGAAGGCTGCTAGCACAACTTTACTAACTTGATTCAGTGTCCAATGATTCATGGTGGCTGTATTGGAATGGTAGAATTCCCTTGATACTTGCACCATTGCACAACCTTCACACGTTTAAGAAGGCCACCACAACCTTCTCAACGACAAAGTACACGTACTTTCTTCGGGTTGTTTACATTCAGTTAGAAACAGTTATATATTCAAAATATGATGTTGTAAATAAAGTAACAACAATCGAACAGACAGCTGGAATTAATTTTTTTGTATTACAATGACTAAAACTGGTAAATTATATTTTCATGCATTCATAAATAACTTACAGGCTCTGGAGGATCGTCCAACGTCCCTCTCTGTTGATCAAGCAGACAGCAGCAGTCCATCTTTCAACCCATCTGATAATTCTTTGCTGTGTACTTCCTCCTCCTCTCCCATTGATGAAATGGAAGAAAGGAAATCGAGTTCCTTGAAGAGGCGCCAGTAAGTAATTTCACCATTAACAGCAATGTATTATTCATTTAGTTTGGATGAGCAAATATATTTCAATGAAAATTTCTTCAAACTATTATTCATTTGGACAGAATATGACATTACTTAGTACGCTTCATTGAAGGTTACATCATAATAAATTGGATAAGTTATGATTTACAATAATAGGCAGGTTTGGAATTATTGCAGTGATCATTTGTCTTTGTCTAGGATTATTCCTCAAGGGCCTGTCCCACTTAAGCGACCTTTACAGGTGACTGCCGGCAACCGTCATAGGTCGCCAAAATTTTCAACATGTTGAAAATTCAATGGCGACCAGAGAGTCGCTACGACTCTTTGGAGACCTCTCATGACCATACAGGCTGTATGGTCGTGAGAAGTCACCCGTGACATGTTGCCAGGGGTCGCCTGTATGGTCGTGAGAGGTCTCCTATGGTCGTGAGAGGTCTCCAAAGAGTCGTAGCATCTTTCTGGTCGCCGCTGAATTTTCAACATGTTGAAAATTTCGGCGACCTATGATGGGTGCCAGCAGTCGCCTGTAAAGGTCGCGTAAGTGGGACAGGCCCTTTAAATTGTTTTTCATTATTTTAATGGTACTTGAACAAATTTAAAGACATGATTGCAATCCACACATCATCATAAAATAAAATATCAACAAATTTATATAATTCTGCCTATCCCATCTATTTGTATGAGCTCAGCAATGATCAGCAATTTTACAGGGAGTTCCCTTTATCAGTTCAGAGCACTTTTACGGACAACACGTATGAATACAAAATCCCTAATTTTATCACAACTGTCATTCTGCCCTCCTCCAACAATGAACTCTTTGTGGAGTCTAGCAATGGAGCACCAACATCTAAGTTTCCTCACAATTAGGAAATCTGCCCACTGAACCTGTCACGTTAGATCTGGTGCAGGTTCAAATCCTCCATTCATTTCAATGAAGACATAAATGTTTCAGGTAACTTGCAAATTTTTATATTGATTAAATTAAAGTAAATGTACTTGTTGTAAGTGTTTTCTAACATTTTAGATTTCTAAATATATTTAAATGCTTAATTACATAATTATGTTTTAATAGTTTATTTTTATTGTGTCTTGTATTTTGCTGAATGTTATGCTGAGGAAAAAGGCTTAATAAACTTGCGAAGTAAATTTGACAGCAGTGCTCACTATATCCGTTGCTATTCAGGACCTGTCTAAGGGACTGAATTCCAGCTCAGTGTGAGGTAAGTTACAAAGTGGATCACGAGCACATCGTTGCTCCTCAATGCTGGCTGGCTGTGACATGAGCCAATTACAGTCCATAAGACAATTACTATGCTTCACAGACACATTTACATAGTTGTATTCAAGGATGAGTTAGATTTAGCTCTTAGGGCTAACGGAATCCAGGGATATGGGGAGAAAGTAGGAACGGGTTACTGATTTTGGATGAACAGCCATGATCATATTGAATGCCGGTGCTGGCTCGAAGGGCCAAATGGCCTACTCCACCTATTTTCTATGTTTCTATATGAGATGCTGTTCTTAAGCCAAAATTATATATTTTTAAAAATATCATCTAATAACTTTCTTCTTGTAGCTATGTGTTACAGGAGTTGGTTGAAACTGAGCGTGATTACGTGAGGGACCTGGGATGCGTGGTAGAGGTGGGTTTGCATGTAATTCATTACAAATGTCCAGTATTATGCACTTACTCTGTGTGGTTAAAGAATTGCAACAGCCCTATTTTGAAAGTAGCAGATAGTCATAGAGTAATACAGCATGGAAACAGGTCCACACTGCCAACGCCCACACTGGCCAACATGTCCACACTACATTAGTCCCACTTACCAGCGTTTGGTCCATATCCCTCTAAACCTGTCCTATCCATGTACCTGACTAACTGTTTCTTAAACGTTAGGATAGTCCCTGCCTCAACTACTCCTCTGGCAGCTTGTTCCATACCCCCACCACCCTTTGTGTAAAAAAGTTACCCCTCAGATTCCTTTTTAATTGGGTGTCAGGGGTTATGGGGAGAAGGCAGGAGAATAGGGTTAGCATTGAGAAATAGATCAGCCATGAATGTCGGAGTATTGATGGGCCAAATGGCCTAATTCTGCTCCTATCACATGACCTTATGATTTTATACACCTCTATAAGATCACTCCTCATCCTCCTGCGCTTCAAGGAATAGCGTCCCAGCCTGCTCAACCTCTCCGTATAGCTCCGACCCTCTAGTCCTGGCAGCATCCTCGTAAATCTTCACTGTACCCTTTCCAGCGTGACAACATCTTTCCTAAAACATAGTGCCCAGAACTGGACACAATACTCTAAATGCAGCCTCACTAACGTCTGATACAACTGCAACATGTCCTCCCAACTTCTATACTCAATACTCTGACTGGTGAAGGCCAAAATGTCAAAAGCCTTTTGGACCACCTTATCTACCTGTGACTCACCTTCAAGGAACTATGCACCTGCACTCCTAGTTCTTTCTAGTCTACAACATTCCCCAGAACCCTACCATTCACTGTGTAGGTCCTGCCCATATTAGACTGCCCAAAATGCAACACCTCACATTTCTCTGTAATAAATTCCATCAACAATTCCTCAGCCCACTTGGCTAATCGATCATGATCCTGCTGCAATTTTTCACAACTATTTTCACTATGTGCAAAATTACCCACTTTAGTATCATCAGCAAACTTGCTTGTTTGTATAATGGGTGTGATAAGTCAGGAGTCCAGTGGCCCTGGCAAAGCCGGAACTGGACATTGGTAAGCAGGTTATTACAGGGTAAGTGTCACTTGAAAGTACTGTTGCCAACACCTTTCATTACTTTACTAATGATTGAGGGCAGGTATGAAGAAGGTTCTCGACCCAAAAGATCATCCATTCCTTCTCTCCAGAGATGCTGCCTGTCCCGCTGAGTAACTCCAGCTTTTTGTGTCTATCTTTGGTTTAAACCAGCATCTGCAGTTCCTTCTTACAGAATTCCTCCTCATAGGCTCCAAATCCACACTCAGCAAAATCAATAACCCCACTCTCACCATCGACGGCACCACTGTCTCCCCATCTCCCCAGGCCCGCAACCTTGGCGTGATCTTTGATTCCACCCTCTCCCTTGAGCCTCACATCCGCCATGTCATTAAAACCTCCTTCTTTCACCTCCGCAACATCGCCAAAATCAGACCCTCTCTCACACCTCCTGCTGCTGAAAGACTCATCCATGCCTTCATCTCCTACCGACTGGACCACTGCAACTCACTTCTCCTTGGCATCAGATCCACCTACATCAACCGACTCCAACTGGTCCAGAACGCAGCCGCCCGACTCATCACCCACACCAAATCCTGGCATCACATCACTCCAGTCCTCAAACAACTTCACTGGCTTCCCATCTCCCACCGGATCACCTACAAAATCCTGGTCCTCACCTACAAAGCCCTCCACCATCTGGCCCCCCCATATCTCACTGACCTCCTCTCCCCCTACCAACTCTCACGGTCCCTCAGATCCACATCAGCCGGCCTCCCCTCCATCCACAAGTCCAACCTCCGCAGTTTTGGGGACAGAGCCTTCTCCAGGGCAGCTCCCAAGCTCTGGAACTCCCTCCCCCAACTGATCCGCAATTCCGTGTCCCTCACCATCTTCCAGTCCCGCCTCAAGACCCATCTCTTCACCTCTGCCTATCCTTAGCCCCACGTCCCCCTCCCTTTTCATCTGTGCTTGATTTGCCTCATATTGTGTTTTGAATTGAATTCTGTCTTTAATTTGTGTACTAGTCATGTCTCTACTATTTATTTCATTCCGCTTACATGTTTTTCCTCTACCTGCTAAATTTTTGTAAGGTGTCCTTGAGACTCTTGAAAGGCGCCCATAAATAAAATTTATTTTTATTATTATTATTCTTACACATAATAAATGCAGTACTAGTTTTGATGCTGCAATTGTGGCTTGTAAATGTGCATATTTATCATTCGAAAGGCATAAACATAACAGAAATAAATGTTTTTCTCTTCAGGGTTACATAGCTGTGATGAAAGAAGATGGTGTCCCCGATGACATGAAGGGGAAAGAAAAGATTGTGTTTGGTAACATACATCAGATCTACGACTGGCACAGAGAGTATGTAAAATTATTATTTTGCCTTTCTTTGAGCTTAAAGTGAGTGATTTTAAACTGTTGGGAAACATTTGGAGTAGTCGTCTGCATCTTTTCCCAGTCAAGTCAAACCTGCCAGTTTTTAAGCACACTATATTATACATATTCTGACCCAATATCCACAGTCTGTACGGATACAGAATCAGATTTTGTTGTATACAAAAACTACAAATATTTAATGAATCTTCTCCAGGCAATGGAAAATCTGATTTGCAGCCAAGCCAAGGTACATTGGAAAATTTTGAAAATGTTTGTATAATTTCATTTGTGGTTTTTCATCCTTTCTAAAACGTGGATCTTCTTGCACTGTTGGAAGCAATTAAATGCAGACAAATTGGGATCCAGAAAAGGAGTAGATCTGGCTGATTTTCTCACACATGGTATTGTCATGGTATTTTGTGCCTATTCTCATCATTCCAGTTTCTTGCTATATCTCTGATCTTGTCTGTTTCAAATTATTTTCTACATTTTCCTTCATATTTCTCGATGGTAATTTAGTTCTATATAAAGATATTTCTGATAAATTATTCTCTCTTTTTTTGTGACTATTTTAAATTGACATTTTTTTAATTCAATCGTAAGAACAGTCTTTCCTCAATCATTCTGCCATAAAATACTTCACTGGTGACAGATAATTGTGATTAAAAGAGAATAATAAGTGAGTTATGGTGAGAAAAATTAAATTCAACTTTTGGAACTAAACAGTAACGTGATCTCTAGAAACATTTTGTATCTACCTTATTTTTTACCCAAACCAAAGCAGACGATAAACTAACTGCTTCCTTGACCTTCAGACTAGTTAGTTTTACTTTGACGATGAGGAAGCTTTTAGAATCAATAATCAGAAACAATTAGAGGACATTGGAGATTTAAGGCAATAAAGTAAAGCACGTGCAGTTTGTAAAAGGATAAAAGATGGTGATTTTTTTCAATAAGGTGCAGCAAGATGCAGTGGATGTCGACTATAAGGATTTTTAGCAAGCATTTGACTAAGTCAAACACAAAAGACGTTGAAAAATTGAGCCCCATCGATTAAAAGGGTTATGTAGCAAAAGAGATAAGAAATTGGCTTAGGAACCGAAAACCTATAGCTTGATGTGAATGTTTTTCAGTCTCTAGGACTGTGTCAGAGGATCAGAGCTGGAACCGTTGTTTTTTGAATGATTGAATTAATAAAATTTTAAACAAAGGAATGTTTAAGCATCAGCCTTGGGTTTTGTTGACTCTCTATTTTCTGACTTTTGCCTCTTACTTTCAACTCAATCCTGCTCCTCTGCAGAACGCTTTGCTGCATGGCTGTGTGCCGGGTAAAAGTTTAACACAAAACTGAGGTGTGGTCAGCAATTGGGATGTAGTAGCATACTACATGAAGACATTAGCGCCCTCTATTTACCTCTGTCTTAAAAAGATTCAAAGAATATGCTTCCACACATCTTTTGAGGAAGAGAGTTTGAATGACTTGCAGTCCAAAAGTTTGCCACATCCATGTCTTAAATATTCAATCCCTATTTAAACAGTGAACATTAATTCTTGATCCTCCCACAAGATAAAACATTCTCTCCACATCTATCCTTTCAGGACTGCTCAGAATTTCATATGCTTTAGTCAAGTTTCCTAAATTCCAAAGGATAAAAGCCTGGCCCTTCATTTCCTGTCAAAAAGCAACCCACCCATTTCCAGTATTAGTCTAATAAACCTTCTCAGAACTGTTTCTATTGCATTAATAATCTTTTTCTAATAAGGATACCATAACTCTGTGTACTCTCACAAAATCCCAGTGTAACAAGCATAATCTTCCTACTTATACATTCAATTCCCTTTCCAAGTGAACAGCCACATTTTGTCAGCTTACATGCTGTGAACGAAAATTACATCTGAGTTAAAAAGCATAGTTTTTAATGTTTTTGTCATTATACTGATTTTGCAAATTAGGCATATTTCTTACTCAAGAAATGATAGTGTATCATTTTTTCGGAGTTTGAAGCCATGAAATAAATCCTTCACGGCCTAATCTGCCTCCGGCCTCACCATTTACATTTTAAAGCTTAATACTCATAGAATCTTGTGTATCACATATTCTCTTTTCACACATTGAACAGAGTATTGAACAGTGCAGCACAGGAAAGAGCCCTTTGGGCCACAGTGTTTGTGCCAAACATGATACCAAGTTAAACTGATCTCATCTGCCTATACACGATCCATATTCCTCAATTCCCTGCACTTCCATGTAGGCCCCCTCTACTCTGTTTAAAAAAAACTTGCCCTGCACATCTTCATTAAGTTGTCCCCATCTCATTTTATAGCACTGCCCTGTGGTGTTAGGCATTACCACCCTGGGAGAAGGTTCTGACTGTCTACCCTGTCTATGCCTCTAATAATTTCAAATATATCGAGTCTCCCCTAAACTACCGAAGTTACAGAAAAAACAATCCAAGTCTATCCAATCTCTCCCGTTAGCTTAAAGCCTTTATTCCAGGCAGCGTTCTGGTAAATGAAACATTCTCATTTATTTTCACCCAATATGTAACTTTTTTTCCTTGAAAGACCCAGAAGGTTGTTCTTTCACAATTTCTATGTACAAATCATTTGATTTTTCAGAAGGAAGAAACATTTAAATTTTATTATAGTTAGGTTAATTATTGTTTTTATGAATAGGATGAGTCCGTGTACCTGTGATGCTGCTGCAAGCATGATTTTCGATGTACCTGCATCTCACTGCAGTTGTGCATTTGACAATAAACTTGATTTGACTTGACGTGATTACAAAACTAAAGCCTCATCTGAGGAGATCTGGGGTTGCTTACAAAAGATTCAAGGGTATGGTCTAATACTCTGAGACAAAATTAATAGCTGAATCTGGCTATTGAATTTCAGCAAGTTACTTTGGTCTTTGCGCTATTATGTAAAGCTTAGTCAGAATAACGATAATTCATTGTATAATGTGCCTGTAAAGCTGCAACACATAAGACTTGCATTGTTCCAGTCCATATCCATTGCATATGACAAAAAGCACTCTTGTTCTCTTGATTTATTTTTTATTATATATTTATCA
Source organism: Amblyraja radiata (assembly GCF_010909765.2). Classification (NCBI taxonomy): domain Eukaryota; kingdom Metazoa; phylum Chordata; class Chondrichthyes; order Rajiformes; family Rajidae; genus Amblyraja; species Amblyraja radiata. Next base: position 70,187,433 of record NC_045957.1, read on the forward strand.
TTAGCTTCTTTCTTGGTGAGTTGGAGAAGTGCCTTGAGGATCCTGATAAACTAGCTTCGCTCTTTGTCAAACATGTGAGTTACAATTTGCAACAGTATTTCCTCCTCTTTTTTTACCTTACAAAAGTTTAATTGCAGAATTTCAGCCTTCACATCCATAGGTCCTTCTGCACATGTGATGTCAATAATAAAGCAGATAATTTTAAAAGACAAAGCACATTTTACCAACAGGCCAGACTCTGCCAATGTTCAGTGCCCCAGTGCTTCAAACAATCCACCATCATTCCTGTGCCCAAGTCTAACACAACATCCTGCCTCAATGACTACAGACCGATTGCCCTTACATCCGTGGCCATGAAGTCATTTGAGTGCATTATTCTCGCTCACCTCAAAACCAGCACTTCCTCCAACATGGACCCATATCAATTCGCATATAGAGCCAACAGGTCAGTAGAAGACACAGTCAACCTGGCCATCCATCACACTCTGCAACACCTGGAAACCGGCAACACTTACGCCCGCATCCTGTTCATGGACTTCAGTTCTGCATTCAACTCCATCAACCCGGTCAAACTCTTCCATAAATTAACGGACATGAACATTGACCCCTGCATCTGTCACTGGATCCATAGCTTCCTTTGGAACAGACAACAAAGGGTGAAGATACACAACACCATATCTCACCCTCTGCACCTCAGTACAGGAGCCCCTCAGGGCTGCGTCTTGTCACCCTGGTTATTCTCACTCTATACAAATCAACTCACATCCCAGTATAGTTCAGTCAAAATATACAAATACGCAGATGACACAACCATCATAGGTCTCATCTCTAACAACAACGAAACAGAATACCGCACTCAAACACACAAAGCAGTCACTTGGTGCACAGACAATAACCTCCTACTCAACACATCAAAAACCCATGAACTTATCATCGATCTCAGACGTAAGGCACAACCCAAGACCCCCCTACTCATCTCCGGCGAACCCATATCCACCACTGACTCATTCAAATTTCTTGGCACTCACATAAGCAATAACCTCAAATGGAAAATCAATTCAGATCACATTTATAAAAAAGCCAACCAAAGACTCTTCTTTCTCCGTCAGCTCAAGAAGTTCAGAGTGAGGAAACATCTCCTAATCCGATTTTACACAGCCATCATCCAAAGCATGCTCACTTCATCAATAACAGTTTGGTACAGCAGTTTAGACACTCACTCCCGTAATAAACTACAGCGCATTGTCAACAAAGCATCCAAAATCATCAGCACTTCCCTCCTATCAATAGAATCACTCAATCTCAAACGGTCCGTGTCAAGGGTGAAGAAAATCATTTCTGATCCCTCCCACCCAGCTCACCACATCTTCCACCTGCTGCCCTCAGGGAGGCGCTACAGCTCACTGCCTGCCAAAACATCACGATTTAAAAACAGTTTCTATCCATATGCAATTCGAACTCTGAACACTCTATGATAATATCACAAAGCCACCTCGTGCATGTACTGTATACTGTATGTTGTTTGTGTTTTATGTTATGTTTGACGGGAATCAGCCTATTGTGTAACATCCTGTACTGAATATGAATTCCACCAGCTTGACTGTGTGGTCATTAAATAATCTGAATCTGAATCTTTGAGTATATTACAGTGAACCCTTGTTAGAACAGATCATAGGGTGAGAATGGTGTCCGTTATTGCTGATTGCCTGCTATAACTGAGTAAGGGATTACCGAGAAAAAGATTATGATTGCACAAGTGGTAGAATCAAAGAACTACAGATGCTGGTTAATACACAAAAGGACACTATGTGCTGAAGTAACTCAGTGGGTCAAACAGCATCACTAGGGAACATGGAGAGGTGATGTTTCGGGCCAAGACCCTTCTTCAGATTCTTAATCTGGAACTGGGCCTGGAATCCAAGAAGCTCTATGGGCCGGCCTAGCGACAGTAGGTCCGTCATGGCAGCCGGGCTTGGTGGTGAAGGTCGACAGGACTGTTCTGGAAGTGACTGGGGTGGTAGTGCAGGTTGGTGGCAGCTTGGGGAGTCCTGGAGATGGTGAACGTTGGCACTGTGTCTCTCGGCACCACTGCGGGTCTCAACCTCGTCTGATGCGTGGCGCAATCGACTGGTGGGTCTCAACCCAAAACGTCACCTCTCCATGCTCTCCAGAGATGCTGCCTGACCCACTGAGTTACTCCAGTATTTTGTGTCATTGCACGTGTCAATCGAAGCAATCAATTTCTATGGCCTCCCGCAGTGTAACTAAAGGCCTGTGATCTTAAAAAGACAGCGGTGTCTGACTACTGTGGGGATGCTCCATCCACTATAACCTAAATCCGTTATAAAGAGGTCCATAATAACAAGAGTAGACTGTATTGGCCTCCAATAATAAATGTAACTTTTTTTTAAAGAAAGCATCATTCTAAAGAAAGTATTTTCTAATATGCAGCAGAACAAACCTAATGTGTATAGTTTCCCAAATAATTAATACAAACACAAATAGCAGCATGTTACGCAACTGAAAATATTTCTTCAAATTAGGAAAGATAAGGAAAAAGTAATTTTGTTGATTTTTATTCAAAGTGGATTTACAGTATTGTTTTTTTTTCTATTTCAATTAAAAAGGAAAGAAGACTGCATATGTATATAGTTTACTGTCAAAATAAACCCAAATCTGAGTACATTGTATCTGAATATCTTGACACTTATTTCGAGGTGAGTATTTTATATATGTTGTTTTGAATTTTGAGAAAAGATCATAGATGTGAATTTTAAAATATGAATCGGCAGAAGTTGAACAATCCCAAATTTACTGTAGTAAATGTATAAAGCATGATAAATACCTTTATTGTATGTAATCTGGTGTGAAATATTGTGGTTTGTATATTGAATCAAAACACCTCATAATTTTGAGATGATAATATCTATAATCTTTATTTCTAATTGTCCTGTCCAGGCAATATTTTTCCAGCCACTTTTGGTGATGCTCTGAGTAACTCACAAGCATTTAAACAGCTTCAATGTGCATGTTCTTTATATATTTACAATATTCAATATTATAATTTAATTTTAAAGTTATATTTTTCCAAAGGCTACAAATATTACATGGTATTGTCGTGGTTGTTTTACTTTCTTCTGTAGTTACATTTGAGATACTAAAGATAGTTGGCCAGAGGGTGTTGAATGTCATAGAACCGAGGTGGAAATGATTAGCATACGAGTATAATATAACTTTACATTTATTACACCGAAGTTTAGAAAAAAAATGTGTTAATATTAATTTTAATGTCTTAAGGATGTAAAACAGCGGCTTGGTCATCGACTCCAATTGACTGACCTGCTAATCAAACCTGTACAGCGTATAATGAAATACCAACTCTTGCTGAAGGTAGGCTCTTCAATGGAAACCTGGAATTAAAGAATTATTACTGAGTATGCACTATATTTTACATCCTTGCAAATAAGTATGCTAGCACTTGATACAGTTTGACAACATTTAGGTTTTTCATGTGCATAATGTTAACTAAAATACTTTGTTGATAGTTCATTCATAAGTTTGCAGGAACCCTCTCATATTTAACTGCATTAAGCTAAATGTGTAAAATAACTGAATATATTTAAGCAATTGACAATAAAAATAATAAGATGCTATCTGTTTTTGTTAATGGGAAAGTTGTCAATAATATAAAATTTATTCTAATACTTCAAGTAATTTGAGGATATTCATTCCAAAGAAAGTTTTCTGGTTTATTAGATTATATGTTAGCTAATCCTATTTCTTTTCAATATGCAGGACTTCCTTAAATACTCCAGGAAGGCTGCTGCAGATATAACAGAGCTAGAGGTATTGTTCAATCAAACCAATGACAAAATTAATAATTACAATGTGATGGAAGTAGTATCAATATATATTCCTCAAATGTATAGTATGATGAGATTGAATTAAACATTTAGCCAATAGAGCAATTATCCACTAAAAATCCAACAGTTCTGCACTGAATAGTCAGCACTGACCTTTTTTACATTAGTGTGTAAGTTGAGGTATTTTATGCAAACATGTACATAACTGGAAGCCCCAAAAGTATGTACAGCTGATTGTCACTATACACCAAAACTGTGTAAACCCTGATGGTTTATCAGTAATCGCAGGAGGAATTCTGCCTGGTGAATCTGTGCCAGATCAGACATGGCAAAACAGCAAATATTCATTTGAGTGAAGCAGAATACTGTTAAAAAGAAAGCTAAGTATAAAAATAAATTATATTAATTTTATTTAATTGGATTCATTTAAATCTATTTAATTGTTTTTGTGTTTTCTTCTGTTTATTTTGATTTATTAAGAGTTTTAAGATGCAGTATTATAAGTTTTCAAAATGTTTGTGAACGTTAGATACATTACTGCCTACATTAGCATCGTGGTTAAATTATTGGACTAGCCTGTGGAGTTCCAGGTCATTTATCAGCGTTCCAAACCATGGCAGCTGGGTAAATCCTGAACTTTAAGTAAATCTAGTAAGAGCAACTGGAACTTTCAGATAGTTTTAAAAACCATCTCCTTCCATGTTGAGGGGAGATTTACAAACAATATCAGTCGTTTGCCTAGTTATTTTTCGATATATTCATTCACTATTGGCTTCGGAAAGTGTTCAAGGAAACTGGTTAAATGCAGAGTCTGAAGCTGACTCTTAATTATCAATAGTAGAGCTATTATCAGAGTTGGTCCATTTTACATAGTATATAATTTAGGACAGAATTTTTTACTAGGTTCTGACTAAATGTAAGGAGCTATTATTCCTACCATTCTTCATGAAGTAATATGACTAATATAAAGACAGTTGTGAGGTTTACGAAAATTCTGAGAAAATAGTGTGTAGTAGTGTTTAAATTAGGCTGAACCCCTTTATTGGCATTGCTCAATTGTTCTACGATTTTTGCCATCTTCCAATGTGGCCTTGGCTCAAGTCTCCTGCTACTTTCTGTGGGAATCTGAAATCATTTGAAGGTTTCAGCCCACTGATGGCATCAATGCCACAACAGCAGACCTGAAGGCTGAACCAGGGTGGGAGGAACTGACCACCCAGAAGAAGCCATGGTAAGTTTAGAAAAATTACTTTGTGTGAAATCCTTGTGGACCTTGAGGGTTGAGAGAGCCACCCTGTGACTGGCTAGCTCTTGGGTCTCCTGAGACCTGGCCTCACCTTGCTCTCTCTCTACTGTAAAGCCCCATGGCCAGGAGTATCAAGTCCAATGAATGTTCCTCGAAATCCCTGGAAGCCTAATTTTCTGATCTCGTACAACTACACAGACATTTGGCCAGCTTGGTGGATACCTTTAGTCAAATGGCCCAGGCCTCTCATGCTGATGACCGTGCAGGGGATACCCTTCCGTCTTGCCACTCACTGCCCACTGCCCATTACTACTGCCCAGTGGTCATTAAAGCCACGTTGCTTTCCTTGGGCAAAGGTTGGTCAGAGTGCCTTGCAGTAATCAATTAATTAGGTAAACAAAAATATTATTGACTGCTGTATATGGAACAGCTTATTTTGGCTGCATGTACTTATATTTGGGAATGAAGGTGAGAAATTGGAGAGAAAAATAAAACCAAGGATGTGGGAAATCACTTTCAAAGAGAAAGAAAAAATTCTGACTCCAGAGGACTTTTACAAGCATCTTGCACAGAGGTATCTCTAATTTCAGCTTTTACAACCAGCAGAGAATCATATAACCAAGAAAGATGCTTTTGAAAGTGTAAAAACATTTTAGATATTATAATATGTAATTAAACCTGAAACTATTATAAGCTGTTATTTCCTTCCTTTCTTCTATATACAGAAAGCTGTGGAAGTCATGTGCATCGTACCAAAACGATGCAATGATATGATGAATGTTGGACGGCTTCAAGGATTTGATGTAAGTTTTTGTGTTCCTAAAAGTGTACAAGATTATGAACATGCCAGGTTAATTCCTATATTATTATTAGTAAAAGCATAAAACTGATCGGATTTAGAATAGTTTACCATGCTTTTTTTTTCATTATTACCATAATTATTCCTGTGATTGTAATAAATACAGTGCCCTCCATAATGTTTGGGACAAAGATCCATCATTTATTCATTTGCCTCTGTACTCCACAATTTGAGATTTGTAATAGAAAAAAGTCACATGTGGTTAAAGTGCACATTGTCAGATTTTATTAAAGGGTATTTTTATACATTTTGGTTTCACCATGTAGAAATTACAGCTGTGTTTATACATAGTCCCCCCCATTTCAGGGCACCATAATGCTTGGGACACATGGCTTCACAGGTGTTTGTAATTGCTCAGGTGTGTTTAAATGCCTCCTTAATGCAGGTATAAGAGAGCTCTCCGCACCTAGTCTTTCTCCCAGTCTTTCCATCACCTCTGGAAACTTTTATGCTGTTTATCAATATGAAGACCAAAAGTTGTGCCAATGAAAGTCAAAGAAGCCATTATGAGACTGAGAAACAAGAATAAAACTGTTAGAGAGACATCAGCCAAACCTTAGGCTTACCAAAATTAACTATTTGGAACATCATTAAGAAGAAAGATAGCACTGGTGAGCTTGCTAATCGCAAAGGGACTGGCGGACCAAGGAAGTCCTCCACAGCTGATGACAGAAGAATTCTCTCTATAATAAAGAAAATTCCTCAAACACCAGTCGACAGATCAGAACCACTCTTCAGGAGTCAGGTATGGATTTGTCAATGACCACTGTCCGCAGAAGGCTTCATAAACAGAAATACAGAGGCTACACTGCAAGGTGCAAACCACTGGTTAGCTGCAAAAATAGGATGGCCAGGTTACATTTTGCCAAGAAGTACTTAAAAGAGCAACCACAGTTCTGGAAAAAGGTCTTGTGGACAGATGAGACGAAGATTAACTTACACCAGAGTGATGGCAAAAGCAAAGTATGGAGGAGAGAAGGAACTGCCCAAGATCCAAAGCATATCACCTAATCTGTGAAACACGGTGGTAGGGGTGTTATGGTCTGGCATGTATGGCTGCTGAATGTACTGGCTCACTTATCTACATTATACAACTGCTGATGGTAGTAGCATAATGTATTCTGAAATGTATAGACACATCCTCTCTGCACAAGCTCAAACAAATGCCTCAAAACTCATTGGCCAGCAGTTCATTCTACAGCAAGACAGTGATCCCAAACATACTTCTGAAGCAACAAAGGAGTTTTTCAAAGCTAAAAAATGGTCAATTCTTGAGTGCCCAAGTCAATCACCTGATCTGAACCCAATTGAGCATGCCTTTTATATGCTGAAAAAACTGAAGGGGACTAGCCCCCAAAACAAGCATAAGCTAAAGATGGCTGCAATACAGGCCTGGCAGAGCATCACCAGAGACGACACCCAGCAACTGGTGATGTCCATGAATCGCAGACTTCAAGCAGTCATTGCATGCAAAGGATATGCAACAAAATACTAAACATGACTACTTTTATTTATATGACATTGCTGTGTCCCAAACATTATGATGCCCTGAAATGGGGGGACTATGTATAAACACTGCTGTAATTTCTACATGGTGAAACCAAAATGGCTTTTATTTCTGAAGAAGGGTTTCGGCCCGAAACGTCACCTATTTCCTTCGCTCCATAGATGCTGTTGCACCCGCTGAGTTTCCCCAGCATTTTTGTGTACCTTGGCATTTATTAAAATCTGACAATGTGCACTTTAACCACATGTGATATTTCTATTGCAAATCTCAAATTGTGGAGTACAGAGGCAAATAAATAAATGATTGGTCTTTGTCCCAAACATTATGGAGGGCATTGTAAGAGCTAGAGTAGGCCATTTGTCCGTCTTACCTGCTCTGCCATTCAGTACCGCTCTCCTGTAACAACCCAAGAACCCTTCATCTCCGTATTGTCTAAAATTCTATCAATCTTTGCTTGAATGTACTCTGTAGCTGTACAACCCCCACTGTCCTTGGTTAGATAAATCCAAAAATGTGTTTCCCTCAGGGTGAAGAACATTTTGATCATTGTGAAGAGAACTGCAGTATGAATAAGTTTATCTTCTCTTTGCTTAGGAAGATTAGGATTTGTTGATACGTTTGTGGTTCAAGCAGCTATTTGTACCTTAATTCCACACTCCAACCATTGTAATTAGATAAAACTTGATTTTCCTTTGGGCTGTGTACGCAATCCTTTTTTTAATTATATAGACAATTGATAGTTTTAATCTTTTTAAAAATCTGTGCATTTTTTCTTTGGAAATCCAGAGGTAAATGTTGTTTCTTCCTTTGTTTTCAGGGCAAAATTATAGCCCAGGGGAGATTACTTCTCCAGGACACCTTCCTTGTTGCAGATCAGGATGCTGGGCTTCTTTCACGCAGTAGAGAGCGGAGAATCTTCCTGTTTGAACAAATTGCAATATTCAGTGAACCTTTAGATAAGAAAAAAGGCTTCTCCATGCCTGGTTATTTATTTAAAAACAGTATCAAGGTAATCTAATAATCTGTTTTTTTGTGTACTAGTTACCATTTATCCTTTACAAATATATGTTGGAATTAAATTAATTCAGTCATCTTATTTGGCCTCCAATTGAGCAAAGGAACTGTCCGTGAGTTAGTGCGGTTGTGCCATTGTGGTCTCATCATGTAGCAAGTTATCCATCACAGATGTATCATGCAATCCAATCATAGATCAATAACATTTTCCAATTTGCCAGAATATTATTCATGAATTATCGTGCATAAAGTAACATAAACCCCTGGTTAATGTGACAGTGCAATGCAGATAACTCCTGCAAGTTGAAGAAAACATTTGGATTTCTGGACTGTTGAGATTATAATCAGATGTTTTATTCATCACATTTCAGTCTTCATGGAATAACTGGCTGGACCCATGTAATCACAGACGTCCACCATTATTCTAACCTAATGGAATATTTTATTTAAAAACTTTCATGCAAGTGCGAGCCTAATTTCAGAGTCTGTATAATTATCAACTGTCTGAACCTCTCTCTATAATGAGAACATTCTCTGATAATTTCCTGACTGTAAATTGTTCGCCATTAATTTTTCATTCCTTATTCTCACCTTTAGTTTAGAAAGACTGTTGTTGGGGCGATGTTATGATATTAAACATATCGGTGCATTATGGAGTAAAAATTATTTGATCTTATTATGGGCCAAAAATACAGCAGATTTTGTACCAAATGTAATTACAGGTGCACAACCTTTTATCCGAAAGCCTTGGGACCAGACACTTGTCGGATTTCGGAATTTTTCGGGTTTTTCTGAAAGGAAGCTTTTTAGCGTAGATTAGGTAGGTAGCGCGGGCGGCTTGAAAAATCTGGATCGGCTGCCTCCTCCCCGGAGACCGGGGAATCATTGTAAATCATTGCATAAATGTTAGTCGGTTATTTTGGTGGGATTTTATGTGAAGGGGGAAACTTTAATTCTTAGTCCCCTACCTGGTCGAAGAGGCGGGGAGCGGGCAATGCCTTACCGGGTCACCGTGCAGTAAGCTCCGGAGCGCTGTGGCCGCCGACTCAAAACATCGCGGAGCTGGGGGCTGCGGGCGTCCGGCCACGGGCGGCGCCGGTTGGAGCTCCGACCCCGGCAACTCTACCCCTGGCTGCGCGGCGCTCCAAATCCAGCGCGGTCCGCGGCCGGACGCCCGCAGCCCCAGCTCCGCGAATGTTGGGAGTCGGCGGCGTCGCAGCGCTGGGATACCAGCGGGGAGCGGGCAATGCCTTACCGGGTCGCCGTGCGGTAAGCTCCGGAGCGCTGTGGCCGCCGACACACAACATCGCGGAGCTGGGGCTGCGGGCGTCCGGCCGCGGGCCGTGCTGGATTTGGAGCGCCGCGCAGCCAGGGGTAGAGTTGCCGGGGTCGGAGCTCCAACCGGCGCCGCCCGCGGCCGGATTTGGAGCACCGCGCAGCCAGGGGTAGAGTTGCTGGTGTCGGAGCTACAACCGGCGCCGCCCGCGGCCGGACGCCCGCAGCCCCAGCTGGGAGTTGGCGGCCACAGCGCTCCGGAGCTTACTGCACGGCGACCCGGTAAGGCATTGCCCGCTCCCCGCCTCTCCGACCAGGTAGGGGACTAAGAATTAAAGTTTCCCCCTTCACCCCCCCCCCGCCCCCTTCACATAAAAGCCCTTCAAACTAACTGACTAACATTTAAGCAATGATTTACAGATGTTTAAGTGTCTCCCCGGTCTCTGGGGAGGAGGCAGCCGCTACAGTAGTACAGACCAAAGATCTTATAGCGAAGCTCCGCTATAAGATCTTTGGTACAGACCTGGGTTGACCGTGGGTCGTTTCGGGTCATGTTTGGCGCCAAATGCGAGCTTTGGTGTGCAGACGACATCCTGGAAAAAATGGCCGGTTTTCGGAGTTTTTCGGTTTCCGGAACTCCGGATAAAAGGTTGTGCACCTGTACCTCCCATTATTAATTGTAATAGATCACCTGTGTTATATAATTTTGCATCCATTCTTGCTTCTGCATGAATGTCCTGACTTGATGAAATGTGATTTATTGGTCTGGGTGAGAGCTTACTGATTGTGTTCTAGGTGAGTTGCCTTGGCCTGGAAGAGAATGTGGATAATGATCCGTGTAAATTTGGACTTACCTCACGATCAGCAGATGGCAGTGTGGAAATCTACATTCTACAAGCATCCAATCCTACAATTCGACAAATGTGGATCCATGAAATCAATCAAATTCTGGAAAACCAGCGCAACTTTTTAAATGGTACTTACAGATTCTTCTTCTGAAGGTTGACTTAAACATGACCTCTTCTATCTTTCTTATGTTAACTGTTCAGACTTGCACCCACTTTAGTTAATGCATGACCCACATTACACCAAGGATTAGGGTGGAATGCTGTTGTTAATTGTCTTGGGAATCTATGTCCTGGTCTTTGCTCTCACCTTTCCATAAAGTAATAACGATTATGATTTTTGTTTTAAAATGGCTTTTTCATGGATATTGGTTAATTTGTGATCATAGAATATAGGTGCAGGATTAGGCCATTCGGCCCTTCGAGCCAGCACCGCCATTCAATATGATCATGGTTGATCATCCAAAATCAGTACCCTGTTCCGGCTTTTTCCCTATATCCCTTGAGTCCCTTAGCCCCAAGAGCTGAATCTAACTCTCTCTTGAAAACATCCAGTGAATTGGCCTCCACTGCCTTCTGTGGCAGAGAATTCCACAGATTCACAACTCTGGGTGAAAATGTTTTTCCTCATCTCAGTCCTAAATACCCGACCCCTTATTCTTAAACTGTGATTGTGATCTACACCATGGTCAACAAAAATTTCATCACGTTGTTCTACTTTGAAGTGGCAACTTGTTCTCCGAAACTGGCTCGTGATCAGTATAACTCTACGTCCAAAGAATTTCCTTGCCAAAAATAACATGTGCGATCCTGAGAAATAGCTTAGGGCCACCTACTGTCAAAACCATCAGAAGACATTGAATTACTGTGAATGTCTCTGATGATCACAAGCATTCTAAAGCGAACAGAAAGTATTATAAGAAAACACAAAATAATTTGTTCACAATTAAATACTCATAGGTTAACTCAATTCATTAAACAAATGTGATTGAATCTTGCCATCTTCATGCCAACTATTCTCCATTGAAGCAGTTGCTGACCCTGTGCCTGATCTGGAAGTTGTAGGAAACTGGATTCTGACTGAAGAGTCCAAGAGGAGTTGAGTGTCAGAGTGCAATTAAATCACAGCAAAAATACATTAGAGTGTCTTGGACTTCCATGTTCACAGAGAGTAGATTTCAGAACTGTTTTGAATTTTCAGTGTGACTCGTCTTGAAAAAATGTGCATGATCGGTTTTAATTATATGTGCGTTTATGTGAAGGCTTAAATAGTATTGTATTTTTGTAGTGTGTCCATTAGAGTGTTTAATGTAAAACACCACTTCTTTAATAACAATGGGTAATTCATTATTTAGTTTTAGCCTTGTTTCCCTCGTGTCATTTTTTGCCCCTAACAGAATATCACAACTGCAGCCAAGGGGAAACAAAGTAGTCTCCCTGAGTTTGTCATTATGAGCTGCCCCGAGGAAATGCAACATGCTTCCTCCCACTTGTAAACCCCTCATCTCCAACACCATTCCACACATCAATCTGGCTGAAATAACAAACTTGATAGACTGGAAAATCAATTCTGCATACCATAGGCTGGAAAACCAATCCTGCATATCATTCTTTCATGAACTCCCCCTACTCCCCCCCCCCCCCCCCAACAGAGAATCTTTTAAGAATTTGAAAATGCAATGACTTTGAAATCTTCAAATTATTCAAAATATATTAAATAACGATTTGTACAATTTGATCTGAGAAACTGTAGAAAATAATTTAAAGTCCAATTATATGCTGTAATATTTCAGCTTTAGCTGCACACTAGCTTAATTTTTCAAAACCACAGGCACAACATTGTTTAGTAAGGTGGAGGTAAAATGGATAAATGGAGTTCAAAAACATACCAGCCATGATCAAATTGAACGACAGGGAAAGAACAAGGAGTTGAATAGCTTATTCTTGCTTCAATTATGCCATAAGTACCCTCAAAGTGTGCCAAAGCATTCTAATCTGTGCTACTGTTACAAGAAGGATGACAATCATTAATTTAACTCCTCCATAGCCAGTCTTCAGCAAATTAATCTTAAAATCACTGTGCAGGATACATCACCAAACTCCACCTGCAGTTCCTTCTTACACATTACACCTGCTTTTAATATTGTTTTTGAAATCTGTGTTAATCATAGACATAATATTACAAATACCACGTCCAGCCCTCTGTTAATAAAGTATTCGTCAACATTTAAAGGAAAGCACTAAAGATCAGCAAAGAAGTTCTGCATTCAGATAATCATGAAATATTTGAATAAGGCTGATGGTTCATGACCTTTAAGAGGGGGGAGGGGGGGGTTCTAAGCCAACATTAGTCATTCCAGCCTGGCTTCTATAATCCTCACTTTTCATTCATCCCAGCCATACAATGTTAAAATTGTCTAATTAACCTTTTTTTGGCTCCAGCTTTGACATCTCCGATTGAATACCAGAGGAACCATGTCGGCCCTAGTGGACCAAATAGCTGTAGTGGAATGAGCAGCACAAGCCGCTCGAGACCTTCTCGGATACCCCAACCCATCCGGCACCATTCCCCAGTCCTGGTCTCCTCTGCGGCCTCGGCCCAGGCAGAGGCAGACAGATTGACAGGTATGTCCGCTCGCAACCCTACCCTGGCGACACTCAACAACAGCACCCTAGATTCTGGCTGCAGCCAATCTGACAGGCACCTGGAACGAGAAGGCAGCGACAATGACTTGGAACAGATTCCCAGAACAAAAGTTCTTGAGAGCCCCAGGAAAACATTAGGATCGCACACCAATGCAGGAGATGGAAGCCTCAAGGAATTGCGTGGTAGTCTAGAAGAGAACCGGTCACCAAGAGGGAGTGTGGGCTCTCTGACAATAGCAAAGCAACGACCGGGCACCACTTCACCCCTGAGTTCACCGCTGTCTACAACGTTCCCATCCACTCCTTTCAGCAAAGAACCCTACCCTCCCAGCAGTCCTGTTCTTAAGGGCTCCTTCTGGAGCTCACACCCAGCCTCACCAGCCAGCCGTCCTGGCTCCTTCACCTTCCCGGGGGACGTGGACTCCCTACAGCGCCAGGTCCACCGCCACTCCACGCACAGCAAGGACACTGATCGCATGAGCACGTGCTCCTCGACCAGCGAGCAATCGGTGCATTCCACCCAGAGCAACGGGGTAAGAGCGGAGCACGTCTGTCCTGTGAGCTCCTCTAAAACCTTCCCACGCTCACCTTCTGTGCGTCAGTATCACTCTCCGTACTAATAATTCCTCCTGGCTCTGCAAAAACTGCTCTGTTCTGATTACTCATCTGATTACACACCTGCCTATTACTCATCGCTGTGACTCTCTACTTGTCAAGATCTTATTAAAAAACTGATCAGCCTAAACATCTACTAACCACTGCTCCTCCAACAGCCTCACTTGCAGAAGGCAAATAACAACTAACGCAGATACTTGCAAACTTCTAGCTACTCAACGTTTGGCAAAAAATAAACATCTGCTGCTTCACGTTTTCCCTTATACTCCAGCATACTGCATATATTAAAGGGCCATTTCTCTGGACTGGTAGCACTATTTTAAATTTGCTAGTTCCAACTTTCTTTTATTACCAGTTGCTGATTCAAAGCATCAACTCCCCCCACCCCCCCTCTTGTTCATCCCAGTTTCTGCTGCTGACTTTTGGAGTTCTCTGTTCAAGAATCTATCCAGCTTTACAATGTAAGACATTGAAACTGCTTAAGAGTGCTATAACATCTGAAAGTTTTAATTCAGTGGCAATCTCAGTTCTATTATTTATAAATTGCAGAGATTGTCACAAACACAATTTGTTTTTCAACATTTTGTAAATCTGTAATGCATTATTTTATGAAATGGGGCTCAATATTCCCTCACACCGAAAAAGCAATTTTATCAGATGTTTTTCCAAAATTTGTTTCATTTCCATCATTCATTTGGCTAGAACTCAGTGTATCAATTATTAATCGGGATGAAAATGTTTCACTGAGCAGTACAAAACTTTCAAAAGCATTGTCACTTACATTTTTTGCATAGCTTATTTCTTTTAAACTCTTGCATGCTCACTCTGCATTGCATGTCTCTTCAGTTTCCAAGCATGGCATTTTGGATATATCGTTAAGTTTTATTGTATTGATCCAGTTTGCTTGGAAGTGCGTGCATCTTGCTGCGTTAGCAGATGCTGAAATAATATGTAAATTCTGGCATTCTGCTCTTCCTCTATCTGTTCTAGTCTTTAACTTTCCTTTTCTTTCCTTCATCCTTGTTTCAATTTGTACGTTTTTTCTGTCTCAATTAAGGAAGCAACTTTGTACCAGTTGTGTTTAAAAAAAAAACTATTATTGTTGTATTTTGTATGTCAAAAATGGTCTTATGTAATCCACAATTAAAATGTGCAAAGTATTTGTAGTACTGATATGTGATGTAGATGGAGGTGAGGCTGTGAAATATAATGTTCCAAAATGAGAAGTCACCTTAGAGACTGATATGTGGGGATTCTTAGTAATGTGGCCTGACTTCATGCATAAACAACAGGAAGTTTAAAGCCGTTATTTTTCTTGCATGAGAATTGTTTAAAAATTCTTGCATTTAGGTCCACAAACATTGGAAAGAGAAAGATAAATGTAGTCTCCCAATGAAAGCCAAATATTTGGGCAAGATGTAGTAAAGAATACATAACAAACTGGCAGGTTTCTGCAGCACTAGGTGATGAGTTCATTTCAAATGAACGCTGGATCATTTTCTTCACTTTCTTGTTTCTACCTAATTAAAAGTTTATTATATATATAAATGACATGGACGTAAATATAGATGGTTGATTAGTAACTTTGCAGACAACATCAAAATTGAAGCAGCTTCGAACAGTGTGGAAGGCTGTGAAAGAGTACAACAGGATTTAGATCATTTACAGAAATGGGCAGAGAAATGGCAAGTGTTTATAATCTGAACAGTTTGGAGTGTTGTGCTTTAGGAAGTCAAATGTAAGGGGAAAGTATACAGTTAATGACAAGACCCCAACAGCGTTGATATACAGAGGAATCTTGGGGTCCAAGTCTATACCTCCATGAAAGTGGCATCACTATTAGATTGAGTGGTAAAGAAGATATATGGTGTGATTGCCTTCATCGATCATGGCATTAAGTGTAAGAGTCAGGAAGTCATGTTGCAGCTTTATGTGACTCAAGTTAGGTCGCATTTGCAGTTCCAATCGCCCCATTACAGAAAGGATGTGGGGGCTTTGGTGAGAGTGCAGAAGAAGCTTACTAGAATATATTAGAGGCCATTAGGCAGAGGGATGTGTGTCAGGTGCAGGCAGAGGAGATTAGTTTAACTTGGTATCATGTTTGGCACGGACATTGTGGGCCAGAGGGCTTATTTCTGTACTGTACTATTCTATGTTCAAAGGGTAATCATTTGCCCATCTTTTTGGTGAAATTAAGCATAACATAGGGGAGAGCATTTATTTCAAAACAGATATCCTCCGTTTGCCATATTAACGTGTAATTTACAGCTAAATAATTCATTTTCTGTCCATGTATAGCCTTATTCTCATTCTGTAAAAAAAAAGTGTATATAAATATTCTTTGTTGGGTATTAATGGATCCTTAGAAGTCCTGAATAGCGATGATAGAACAAATTATATAAACTGTTGGGTTTTAAAATAACAGAATGGTGGTATTTACACATCAAATTCTGTATACATATGTGGAGAAAAGTTGCACTTAAATTTAGCAGCCCTCCTTATGAAACATCCACCTGTTTTTGACTGCCTTTTGAAATGCATTGCTTTAACATAAATAACGGCTACCGTCAGGTTATGTGATTTTTATGTAGGTAAGTGATATTGTTCTTAAGTGTTCTCTCAACGGCTCACCTGATTTGTGAACATGAATTAAGGAAATCCTTACAAAACAGAAAGGTCATAGCTTTGTTCTGTTCATTGTGCTGAGTTATATGATTATACCTGGAGAAGGGTTTGGATTCAGTATTTCTGGACAAGAGAAGGGGAGGTTAGCCAATGTTCCCACTGTAAATTATCCACACATTTCTTAAATCTTAGCTCTGGTGGACACCAAGTCAGGACAGAGTTTGGATGCAGCTGTGATGCCCCTCTTTAGTGGAATGATGCATCCAGCTTCAAACATGAAGGGTTGCCACTTGTACTGAAGTAACAAAAGTGCTTGCACCCCATGAAACCATACCTCAATAAAGAATCAACTAAAAGAAGGGAAGAGAGAACATTGGTGGGAAAACAAATGAAATATTTTTTTTTAAACTAAACTGGAAAGTGCCAACACATTTTGTTTAAAGTATTAGTTCTACACTCAGATAAAACTAGACATAAAGATTGGGAAACAACAAACCTGCGAACTGTCCAGTCTTATAATTTTCTCATCTTTTATAAAAGTTACATATTTAACCCTTCAATACAATAGTCATTGTAAAGGAGCAAATCATAATTGTACAAGAGAGGCAAAGGTTGAAAATCTAAATACAGCCCTATCACAAAAGTAATATTTATAGTAGAAGCATTTTCTCTTTCTTATTTCAAGCATGAGAATCATAAACATATTTTCCAATGTGCTGTGGCCATTATTAATGTTTTACTTGTCAGTTTGTTGTATCTATTTATGTATGTCTTAATAAAACAAGACTATTTCTCACTTTATTTGAAGTTTTGCTAGCCAATGAGATCAGGTTCATTTTAGAGCTGTCTTTAAATTGTTGGTGATGGGCAGGGCTGCAAATTTATTAGTCAAATTAACATAGTAGATTAACAATTTGCACATTATTATTGTATGAATTGCTTAAGAAACACATTTTATTTTTCCAACCTTGTCTTTTCCTCCCTTGTAGAGTGAAAGTAGCAGTAGCAGTAATATCTCCACCATGCTGGTAACACATGATTACACCGCCGTGAAAGAGGATGAGATTAATGTCTGCCAGGGCGAGGTAGTGCAGATCCTGGCCAGCAACCAACAGAACATGTTTTTGGTGTTTCGGGCAGCTACTGACCAGTGCCCTGCAGCTGAGGGATGGATTCCTGGCTTTGTACTAGGTCACACAACTATTATAATCCCAGACAACCCTGAAGGAACATTAAAGTTAGTCTGTTTTCATTTCTAGTGTGGTTGTGTAACTCTAAATTGTCAATATCTCAGACAATTTGTTGCAACTCATTACTTGCAAATATGAAAGAAAGATTATTGCATTTGGTGGAAAGTGGATAAAGATTCTTCGATTATTCCCAATTTTGTCTCTCCTGAAGTGTAACACCATGGATGTTAGTAGCCTGCTGGTAACTGATGCAAGTAGCTATACTTTATACAAGAATCCAGACTGCCAATATTGGCAGTGTGGTGAGGGCGGGAGAAGAATAATTCTGTACGAAAGATCTGCAGATGCTGGTTCACAATGAAGATAGACACAAAATGCTGAAGTAAGCGGGTCAGGCAGCATCTCTGGAGAAAAAGAATGGGTGGCATTTTGGGTCGAGACCCCTATTCATTCTATTTATTTCGAAACCTAAACCCAGCTCTCCCCATTCCCAGGAACCACACCTTCACAGTTTCTAATGGTGGTCACTGGATGGTAATCAGAATCAGGGGCTTGAATATTTCCTTTCCCATTTTTAGTCCAAGAGAACTGAGGCTAATGCAATTGCATTAACTAAGATCAACTTCCTTAGCACATGCTGTGGATTGAACCTGGAACTTTCCTTGTCCCTTAGTCCACGTCTGATGCCACAATTTCCTACTGAGTGACATAGTAACCATTAATATGGAAAGTGCATATTTGTACATTTCCATTCCAACTATTTTATGATGTGGCCAAATTGATTTCCAAAGTGTGAGCTGTAAGAAACATCACTACTGATATCAAGCTGTGAAGTAGCAGGTAGCTATTCTTCTTCTTTGAATTTAAACCACTTTTGATTTTGCTAATGATTGGCCATAAATTATTTATTCCAGAAACCCTGTGCAACAATACTGTGTGACAGCTGTTTAGGTTTACAGCATTTTGGAGCAGTATAGAGAGTCTTCTATTACTTAGTCATTTGCTGTGTCAACAACATCGACTGTCTGGCAGAGAAAGAAAATGAAGGTTATTTTACTTACCTTTGTTATTGCTGTTTTAACATGCCTCAGAGCTACACAAAAGGACTTTGAGAAATAACTGGTTGTTTTTCCACACCCCAATGACTTCCAGTGATGGGATCACTTTGTGGGTTAAACCACATCCCTTGGCATGGCATTGAAGCACCGATGTTTTACATCCATAATTAAATGTAGTTCAAAATTATAGTGTGCGTATTTCATGTGCCCTGATTATCATTGAGTTTTATTCAACATTAGTTCCTAAAATGAAATGTGTTCTTCTTCCTGTCCTCCTCTTATTTTAAATATAACAATAGAAAGTCAACATCTTGGCACACTGCACTCCGTTTAAAAAAGAAAATTGAAAAGAAGGATAAAGATAGCAAGAAGGAAGGAAAGCTAGAAAATGGTTTCAGGAAATCACGAGAAGGATTACCCAATAAGGTATCAGTTAAGGTAAGTGCGAGTGAAATATTATTTTGGAAATTCTCCACAATGGTGTTTCCACCCTCCTTCCAGCCAGATTCTTTTTCATTTAAATGGTAAACATAAATGGCAAGAAGATTATAAAACTGACAAAGTGTTCATTTGCAAGCAATTTATTTGTTAAATTATATAATTTTGCCTTGGAAGTAAGGAGAATTAAATTCATTGTTAATTCCCTTTAGTCTTTATGAGCTTGTGACTTACTACAATATGCCCTCATTCCTCAACCCAGTTTGGGGACCAAATAATTAAAGGACCTATGCAATATGAGTGGGCAAGAACAACGATTAAGTGCAAGTAATTACCATATAATAAAGCTGCACGTTTCTTTAAGTAGGTAAAAGCAACCACACATGATGCTGGAAGTTAAAGTAAGCTAGCAATCTTCCTCTTGAGCAAAGGCCATCATTTATTTTACTGACTAGTATAATCATAGAAACATAGAAAATAGGTGCAGGAGTAGGCCATTCGGCCCTTCGAGCCTGAACTTCCATTCAATATGATCATGGCTGATCATCCAACTCAGTATCCTGTACCTGCCTTCTCTCCATACCCCCTGATCCCTTTAGCCACAAGGGTCACATCTAACTCCCTCTTAAATATAGCCAATGAACTGGCCTCAACTACCTTCTGTGGCAGAGAATTCCACAGATTATACCTCAGTCCGAGTATTAAAGTAGCCTTTGGCAAAATGTTGTTAATTATCCATGGTCTCCAAAGAAATTTGGATTCTGCATGATCTGTATGCTGAATTGTTAAAATATTTCTTTTTTTTTGTCAAGTATCATTGATATTTCTATGTTTAAACCAAATCAGTTTAGTTGTTAACTACAGGTGAAAATGATTCAGAATATTGGTAAAACAAGAAACATCTTCAGAATGTATTCCACAGAACTTTCTAAATGTATAGTCTTTATGTGCTTATTCACACAGTTGATCAGGCAGGGCATAGTTTATACACATATATATTTAAATGTGTGAATCCAGCTCTGTTCACCAGCTTCCAATTGCAATTTTCAGTTTTGAAATATATACAAATCCATATTCTCAAAGTTATATATTCTCAAAATATGACGTTTAATGTCCTGAATCATTGAAAATGATGGGTAAGTAATTTAGACAAATCTCTTTCGTCAAAATCTTAGCAATGCAGAAATTGCTACTCTGAAGGAATAGAGGCAAATAGTGCTGATACATGATACAGTATGCTAGATATCTCCGAAAGGGAGAAAGGAGTTGAACGTTATCTAAATAGGGTGGATGGAGCCTCAAGCAGGGATGATGCCTGCAGCAGCCAGGAAATCCATCCCACCGATCTTTCAAACACTTATTTGTACACACTGGCAGTAAATAGTCAAGTTGGGGAGAACTAATATTCTGCTTAACATTAATATTACTGTTAACATAATATATCTGATACTGACCGTTAATCATACTTTTCCAAACATCAGTGCAAAGTGTAAGAATTCCAAACTGATGATGAGAGATGCTACTAATTATAAAAACTTATATTTATTATACTTTTTTTTCCTTTCAGCTCCTGAATCCTAATTATATATATGATGGTAAGTTGTTGTAAACAATCTCAAATTTCACAAACTATATTTCTTGTAAATAATTGAGATTATTGGGCGTAACATTTATAGAGAAATATTAATTGAGTATAAAATAGTACAGACCAGTGGCTATTCTGACAGACAATCCAGTTAGCTGCTCGGCTTTGCTCTTTGCCATATCCATGCATTTGTCATGCAATTCACTCATGAAGGCTGCTGTTGAAAT
Source organism: Amblyraja radiata (assembly GCF_010909765.2). NCBI lineage: Eukaryota > Metazoa > Chordata > Chondrichthyes > Rajiformes > Rajidae > Amblyraja > Amblyraja radiata. Next base: position 70,208,426 of record NC_045957.1, read on the forward strand.
ATACCCATTAATCAGGTAGTGTATTTTCAATACTTAACCATACATATGTACTCCTCATTTTCTCAAATTTTCACTAATTCCATCTGGTTCTTGACCCTTCTTCCATTACAAATGACCTCTTGTGTGTGTACCTCAAAGCAGTGCAGAGGTTCAATGTTGTATGTTATGACATTGTGTAGCATTTTTAACAAAGGGCAAATATCTTTCCCAATTTAATGTATCTAAAATCTTCATACCTTTAACCACCTTTGTCAAATATCCTCTCAGTTTTCTCTTTCCAGACAATAGTCCAGCTTTATAGTCCTCTTTATCCGATTAACTGTTATCTCACATCCCCTTGAAATATTCCAGTGTAGTTCTTCTGTCCCATTTCAAAAGCTTTCACAGTCTTCCTGAGTGGAGTGTCCAGTATTTGACAAATGTTCTCGATGAGGCCAAACTGTACTTTTTTGATTTAGCAATATTTCTTGGCTCCATGTTTTCATTTTTCAACTATGAACTTAAAGGAATAAGGCTGAAACTAAAATTAAAATCCCAATAATGTGTGAAGATTTGTTTGTTTACATTGTTAATATTGTAGATTTGGGTAAAGCTGAGTTCCATACAATGAGACAGGATTCCACTGTAACCGTGGCAAATTTGTGAGTTGAAAATACCATTAGATAAGCAAAGGGTGTTCCTAAAAAGAAACAATTAGGCAAGCAGGCAAGAGCTCAGCTCGCCAGGAAACAAAGCCATGCACAACCAAAGGGATGGGGAACAACATATAATTGAAAGAAAAAACGTGCGTAAAGGAAAAATGCAACATAAATCCTACTTACGGACATAAAAAGGACTTCCAAAGTAGTAACTGCAGAAGAGACTATGAAATTTTAAAAAGGACATCAAAGTATATATTCAGCACCAGAAACTGCAGACAAGAGAAACTTACAAATACAGACTCAAAGTGCTGAAGTAACTCAGGAAGTCAGGCAGCATATCTGGTGGACATGAATAGGGGACATTTCGGGTCGGGACCCTTCTTCCGACTGATTATAATGGGGAGGGGGAGAAAGTGGAAGAGAAGTGGGGGCAGGAAGGACAAAACTTGGTAACAGATGAGAAGGGGGTGGGAGTGGGGGTTTGATGGGCAGATGGTTGGCCAAAGCCAGAGATGAAAAGACGAGAAGTGTGTGGTAAGGATAGAAGAGGTGTGAATTGTAATTCTAGAGGAAGGAAAATAGATTGGAGGGGAAAGGAGATAAATAGGTGCAAATCCAAGTGGGACACAGGGAAGAGGTGGTCGGTACTGTTCTCCAGTTTGTGTGTCCTCGCTCTGGCAATGGTGGAGGCCCATGACAGAAAGGTCAGTATGGGAAGGGGAATTAACATCCAGGAGATCCAGCAGGCCTTGGCCGACCAAATGCAACTGTTCGGCAAACGATCACCTAGTCTACACTTGGTCTCGCCTATGTAAAGGAGGCCACATCGGGAACACGAAATGCATTGGATGAGGTTAGAGGGGGTGCATATGAATCTCTGTCTTACCTAGAAGGACTGCTGGGGTCCTTGCATGGATACGGAGAGGCAGGGAAAAGTACCTGGAGGTGGGGTGGGAAGGGTTGAGTGAACCAAGGAGTTGCGGAGGGAGCGGTGTCTGTGGAAGGCGGAAGAGGGTGGATAGGGAGATGAGTCTGGGGATTGGATCACATTGAAGGTGGCAGGAATGTCAGAGAATAACATGTTGGATGCAGAGGTTGGTGGAGTAAAAGTTAAGGGTCAGGAGAGCTCTATCCTTGTCCTGTCTGGGGGAAGGGGGAGTGAGAGCAGAACCATGGGACACTCAAGAAACATGGGTGAGGTATCCATCTATGACAACAACGAGGAATGCATGTTTACTCAAGAAAGAGAACACCTCAGATGTTCAAGATGGAAAGCCTCATCTTGGAAGAAGATACAACAGACACAGAGAAATTGAGAGTAGGGGGTAGCATCTTTGCAAGAGGCAGGGTGGGCAGGTTCTTCAGCTGTTTCCACATGCCACTGTTCATCAGAGTATTAGCCATAGTTTAGGGCTGGGAAATCAATTAAACCTATGGTCAAATCTGTGGTAAATTAATTTCACTTTCGGCATCGTTGAGGCCTTTCACCTTGGACCAAAATGGCGAGAATGTGGTACTTTATAAGTAATAAAATACTAGCAACAGTGGAGGTCCAAAGGGAGCAATGGATCAGTATATTTAACGTGTCAAGCAATAAATAATTATTAAAGGTAATGAATTGCTATTACTTCTATCTGGAATACTAGAGTAGAAAGGGAAGAATTTATTCCATAGCCAACATAAAACTTTGTTTGGATCATACCTGGAGAACTGTAAGTAGTTCTCAACACTACAGGAAAGATGTTGAAGGTGTTACCTGAACTCTTGGTCAAATTAGATAAGATTAAACACTGAGGTAATATTTTTAAGAAATTATATTCAAAATGCTGATTTGATTAAAACTTTCAAGTTTCTAGAACTGAAACGGTAGGTTGAAATGCTGCTGGTGTTCAGAGAGTCTGGGACGAGCAGCTGAAAGTACAAATTAGAGCCAGTTCTTTCAAGTGTGAGGTTAACCAACAACCGATCAAATCTACTTAACCTTATTCACTGCCTCGAGGATATAAAGTGTTGGATGGCCCAGAACTTCCTCCAAACAAACGAGAGTAAGTCTGAGATCATCCTTCTCGGCCCCTCGGACTCAATCAAAACGATAGCAGGCAGCCTTGGAAGCCTTACCCCATTACTCAAACCTCACGTCAAAAACTTTGGCGTGATATTTGACTCAGCGTTGAAATTTGACAAACAAGTCAATGCCGTGGTAAAAGCTAGCTTCTTCCAGCTTCGGACGATAGATAAAATAAAACAATTCCTCCAGTTTGACGACCTCGAAAAGATCATCCACACATTCATCTCCTCCCGCCTAGATTACTGCAACTCCCTTTACACTGGCATCAGCCAATCTTCCCTGTCCCGCTTGCAACTGGTCCAAAACGCCGCAGCGAGACTCCTGACGGGCACCCGAAAAAGGGACCACATCACCCCGATCCTGGCCTCTCTCCACTGGCTCCCTGTGCGGTTCCGAATAAATTTCAAGATCCTTCTTTATGTCTACAAAACCCTTAACGGGCTTGCCCCCACCCACATCAAAAGTCTGCTTACCCACCACATCACCACCAGGTCCCTCAGATCGGCCGACTTAGGGTTACTGAACATCCCGCGGTCTAGGAATAAGCTCAGAGGCGACCGCGCCTTTGCGGCTGCAGCTCCTAGACTGTGGAACAGCATCCTGCTTCCCATCAGAACTGCCCCCTCCATCGACTCTTTTAAGTCGAGACTTAAAACTCATCTTTACTCTCAAGCCTTTCTTGATGTCCTCTGAGGGAGGGCTATAAGTATGTATGCATAGAAACATAGAAAATAGGTGCAGGAGTAGGCCATTCGGCCTTTCGAGCCTGCACCGCCATTCAATATGATCATGGCTGATCATCCAACTCAGTATCCTGTACCTCACTTCTCTCCATACCCCCTGATCCCTTTAGCCACAAGGGCCACATCTAACTCCCTCTTAAATATAGCAAATGAACTGGCGTCAACTACCTTCTGTGGCAGAGAATTCCAGAGATTCACCACTCTCTGTGTGAAAAATGTTTTCCTCATCTCGGTCCTAAAAGATTTCCCCCTTATCCTTAAACTGTGACCCCTTGTTCTGGACTTCCCCAACATCGGGAACAATCTTCCTGCATCTAGCCTGTCCAACCCCTTAAGAATTTTGTAAGTTTCTATAAGATCCCCCCTCAATCTTCTAAATTCTAGCGTGTACAAGCCGAGTCAATCCAGTCTTTCATCATATGAAAGTCCTGACATCCCAGGAATCAGTCTGGTGAACCTTCTCTGTACTCCCTCTATGGCAAGTATGTCCTTCCTCAGATTAGGAGACCAAAACTGTACGCAATACTCCAGGTGTATTTTTAATCTATGAACCACTGTTGTATAACATTAGTACCTCCACCAATGCAAAGCACTTTGGTCAACGAGAGTTGTTTTTTAAATGTGCTATAGAAATAAAAGTGACTTGACTTGACTTAAGAAACATTTGTCTGAACAAAAGCTGCTAGAAATTTTGAACTTAATCACAAAAAGCATTTGATATCAGGTCACTTGTTAATTTTAAAATTTGAGATTGTGAGCTTGTAAACAAAAAGAATATGGAGAAGAGAAGGATTTGGAGAAGCATATCACAATTGAGTATTGACCTCATTAGTGCAATAAGCTTGAGAGAATCACTCTAATTCACTGCATAGAATCAATTATGGAAGAGTTGTACCCTCAACAATGGAAGAGGATTGAGGCAGTGCAGCGTAGGTTCACGAGATTGATCCCTGGGATGGCGGGACTGTCATATGAGGAAAGATTGAAAAGACTAGGCTTGTATTCACTGGAGTTTAGAAGGATGAGGGGGAATCTTATAGAAACATATAAAATTATAAAAGGACTGGACAAGCTATTTGCAGGAAAAATGTACCCAATGTTGGGCGAGTCCAGAACCAGGGGCCACAGTCTTAGAATAAAGGGGAGGCCATTTAAAACTGAGGTGAGAAAAAACTTTTTCACCCAGAGAGTTGTGAATTTGTGGAATTCCCTGCCACAGAGGGCAGTGGCGGCCAAATCACTGGATGGATTTAAGAGAGAGTTAGATAGAGCTCTAGGGGCTAGTTGTGTCAAGGGATATGGGGAGAAGGCAGGCACGGGTTATTGATAGGGGACGATCAGCCATGATCGCAATGAATGGCGGTGCTGGCTCGAAGGGCCGAATGGCCTCCTCCTGCACCTATTTACGATGTTTCTAGAATCACTTCCAATTCAATCATGTTAACTTGCCCTACCTCCTTCAATGACTGCAGTCATCCTAGATTTTTCTCCTCTTGTATCCCATTTGAACTATAATTTGGCATGCATTCTCTAAACTTATTATTTGTATGACAATGTCTCGTCTTTTTCTGTGTTGAGTTTCATCTGCCATGTATCCCCCTTTCCACTTACCTGTCTGTCTATAACTACGCTCCCCATTGTACCCCCTTGTCATTAATGCATATGAATGGTCCAAGTCTGCACTTGAGGGTCTCCATTTCTCCAGTCCAAAATAAGCTGGAATTTAGAAGGATGAAAGGTGATCTTATAGAAACATATAAAATTCTTAAGGGATTGGACTGGCTAGATGCAGGAAAAATGTTCCAATGTTGGGGGAGTCCATAATCAGTTTAAGAATAAGGAGTAAGCCATTAGGACTGAGATGAGGAAAAACTTAAGCCGGAGAGTTGTGAATCTGTGGCATTCTGCCACGGAAGGCAGTGGAGGCCAATTTACTGGACGTATTCAAGAGAGTTAGATATAGATCTTAGGGCTAAAGGAATCAAGGGATATGGGGAGAAATAGGGTATTGATTCTGGATGATCAGCCATGATCATATTGAATGGCGGTGCTGGCTCGAAGGGCCGAATGGCCTACTTCTGCACCTATTGTCTATGTTTCTAAGCCTTTCACCAGAACTTTTTTATTATACTAATTTAATGTTAGACCTATGCTGCTTTGATATCATGTTCTCCAGTTGTGTTACAAGTCAAATATCGGACACAACATCAAATGCCATTTGGGTAGTGTGCAAACTATCAATCATACTTTCCCAATCCACCATGTCTAATACCTCATTTGAAAAAGTGCACATCAAGTCAGTGATGATTTGTTGTCTATTGCAGGGGCAAAGATGGTGTTAGGTACGAGAGTTCCAATGTCCAAAAATTCCAATGTCCTTGATATTTCAAAGATGAAAGATTAATTGGGGCAAGAGTAAGAAATGTCTTTGGCTCCAAAGAATCAGAATGGGTGGAATCAGAATGGGTGGAAACATGGAATAATGATGGGAATCATTCTTTCTCTTTGGCAGTCCCTATTTCAGGCTGATCACCTGCGTCACCATATTTAGGGATTATGTACTTGTACCCCTGGATCTCTCTGTTCTACAATATTTCACAGAGCCCTGTCATTTAGTGTGCCCTGGTTTAACTTCCTAAAATGAATCACTTTGCAATTGTCTAAATTAAATTCCATCAATTCCTTTACCCTCTTTCCCAGTTGTTATAACTGATCTTGTTATAACTTAAGACAATCATCTTCACTGACCACACATTTTGCAGACTTACCACTACATGTTACCTACGTTCTCGTCCAAATCATTAATATCTATGACAAACTACAGGGGACCCAACATTGAATTTGGTGGAAATCGAGTTTCATCTTGGCTGTGGTATCTTTCAAGTCAAGTTTTAATTGTATATATCTAAGCAGGCCTCTAGCCCCTCAGAATTGAGGCTGACTTGCATCCACCACAGTGCTTTGCTTTGTAAAGTGACTATGAAGGATTTGTAGTTTTCAAATAGTAGCAACACAGCTGGTGAGAGTATTAGTCAAGAGATAAGGGAGCTTTTAGTAAGAGTAATAATACAATAATTGCAGATACTACAATTTTCATATACAAATTAAATTGGCAAAATTAGTTTGATTTATGAGTTCACTGAGAGCATTGTGATAGTTTTCTGAAGCAAAATGCTGTGGAATCAACCAGGCAACAGGATATTTTCAATTTTGTCATATTTAATTAGATGTGGTTAATTAGCAATCTGGCAGCAAAGGCTCCTCCATGGCAAGGATAGGGATTTATATTTAGCTTGAAAGGAACATAACTCAATTGGAAACAAGAGTCTTAAATATTTATAAGGCTAGTTACATTGCCAAAAATGTCAAAATGAATTGGGAAATTAGAATTATTGTTCATTAGATAACAATATTTAGGCAAATAGTTAAGGTTTCAATAAAAATACATTCCACCGAGGATTAAAATCAAATCAGGAATTCATGCCAAATGATGATTAGTAGATTAAAACAAGAGACTGACAGTGTTGTGAATAATGACTGGAATGTCTGAGGGTTGGGAAAGTTTTAGGAATTAGTAATAGATGACGAACATTCTCGAAGTAAATAAAATATGTGAGTAAAATAGCAAGATAAAATAAATAGAGCTTTCATACAAATGTAAACGGGAAAAGAGTGGCAGAAATAAATGTGAAGGCTGTGGAGGCCGTCAATGGATAAGGCAAAGATAGGTAGATTCTTGATTAGCATGGATGTCAGGGGTTATGGGGAGAAGGCAGGAGAATGGAGTTAGGAGAGATCAGCCATGATTGAATGGCAGAGTAGACATGGGCTGAATGGCTTAATTCTGCTCCTATCACTCATAAACCTATGATGTGGAGACAGTGAGGAATTGGTTTATTATTGTTCCATATACCAAGATACAGTAAAGGCTTTGCGTACGATCCAGGCAAATCATACATTCATATGTACACAAAGTTAATGCAAAAGAAAAATAATCAGAATGCAGAATTTACAGCTACAGAGAAAGTGACGATCTTAAAAAAGAGTGCCGCAGCAATGCAATTTGGGCTATTAAGAACTCATCCTCAGTCTGATTACAGTGGAAAAAAATCTGGTGGCATCTGTTTTTAAAGTTTTGTAAATTCTTCTTGAAAGAATAGGAGAGAAGAGAGAATAACCTGGGTGTGTGTGGAACTTAATTATGTTGACTGCTTTCCCAAGGCAGCATGGATGGAGGTGATCAGGGGGAAGCTGATTTGAGAATGGATTGGACTGTGTTCAGAACTGTTTGTGAATTCTTGCAGACTTGGGTTGAGCAGTTGCCATATTAAGCTGTGACGCATCTGGCCAGGATGCTTTCCACAGTGCATCTGAAAAAATTGTTCAGAGTCAAGGGAGGCATGCTGAATTTCCTTAGCCTTCTGAGGATGTAGAGGCGTTGCTGTGCTTTTTTGGCTAGCATCAAAATGGTTGGACTAGGACAAATTGTTGGCGATATCTGTATGGAGTTTATACGTTCTCCCCGTGACCGCATGGGGTTTTTCCGAGATCTTCGGTTTCCTTCCATACTCCAAAGACATACAGGTTTGTAGGTTAATTGGCTTGGTTAAAGTGTAAATTATTCCTAGTGTATGTAGGATAGTGTGAATGTGTGGGATCGCTGGATGGCGCAGACTTGGTGGGCCAAAAGGCCTGTTTCCGCGCTGTATCTCTCAACTAAACTAAACTAAACTAAATTAACACCTCAGAACCTGAACCTCTCGACCATTTCCACCATGGCACCGTTTATATAAACAGGAGCATGTCCTCCACCCTACTTCCTGAAGTCAAATACCAGCTCCTTCATTTTGCTGACATTGAGGAAAAGATTGACACTATCCTACTCAGCTCCCTATATCCATCTTATACTCAGTGTCATCATTGTTTGAGATCTGCCCCCACAACAATGGTGTTATCTGCAAACTTGAAAAATGATGTTGGAGCAGAATTCAGTCACACAATCGTGAGTGTATAGGGAGTTTGTTTAGGGGCTGTATGCGCAGCCTAGCAGGACACCAGTGTGGAGAATATGGACAGAAGTCATAACAGAGAATAAAGAAATAAAACATATTCTACATCTGTTTTCACTGCAGAACACATGATAAATGTGAACTGATGTTCCCGTGATAAATGGGGAACTTAATGTAATTAATATTTCAAATGGAAAAGTACTGAAAAAATTAAAGGGACAATAAGCAGATAAATCCTCTGATCCGTGTATAATCTAAACTTTAGGATTCTAAAAGAAATGGCTGCAGAGAATGTGGATGATGTCTCAGTATATTGAAAGAAAGCAAAAGTAATACTTTTTAAGAAAGGTAGGAAAGAGAAAACTGAATTGTGAAATAAAATTTAGACGGGGTGCAATTCCTCAAAAGTGTTCAGGAGAGTTTTCTTAAGCAGAATGTGGAGGCCCCCACACGTGAGAGGGCAACATGGATCTAGTATTGGGAAATTGGGAAGGGCAAGTTAATGAAGTGTGTGTGGAGGAGCCTTTTGGGACCAGTGACCACAGTTCGATTGGGTTTAAGATAGTTATGGATAGGGACGGAGAGGGTCCACATGTTAAAATGCTCAATTGGAGTAAGGCCAACTTTGAGGTTATGAGAGAAGGTCTCGCTCAAGTTGACTGGAGCAGGTTATTTGGAGGGATAGGAACATCGGCCAGGTGGGATGTTTTTAGAAAGCGTACTGAAGCTCAGGATGTGTACGTCCCCGTTAGAGTGAAGGGCAAAGCAGGTAAACGTAATGAAGCTTGGCTGACGAGGGAAATTGAGACGTTAGTCAAAAACAAGAAGGATGTATGGGACAGGTATAAGCAGCTGGGATCAAGTGCATCCCTGGAGGATTTTCGGGAACTAAGGAGTATACTAAAAAAGGAAACCAGAAGGGCAAAAAAGGGGCAGGAGAGAGCTCTGGCGGGTAGCATGAAGGACAATCCCAAAAGATTTTATAAATACATAAGGGGGAAAAGGTGACTAGAGGGAGAGTGGGACCTCTCAGGAATCAAAGCGGTCACCTCTGTGTGGAGCCACAGGAGATGGGCAAGGTTCGAAATGTGTATTTCTCCTCTGTGCTCGTGGGGAAAAAGCAGTTTTTATGTCTGGCTGTGGCGGCTTGGACGTAAGGAAGCTTGGATGATGAGAGAAATTGAGGCTCTGGTCAAGAGTAAAAATGAGGCATGGGGCAGGTATAATCAACTGAGATCAAATGTATCCCTGGAGATGTTTTGGGAACTGAGGAGCAAGCTGAAAAGGGAAATTGTGAGGACGAAAAGGGGACATGGGATGGCTCTGGCAGATAACATTAATCCCAAGAGATTTCAAAAGTACATAGAGGGAACAGGAATAACCAGAGAGAGAACGGGACCCCTCAGAAATCAAAGCGATCAAGCTGTGAAGCCACAGGAGACATGGGCAAGGCCTCAACAAGTATTTCTCCTCTGTTTTTACTGTGGAGAAAGACAGGAGGGTGGGGGAACATGGCAGTCAATGGAAGTGTCTTGAGAAAAGACAGTACTACAAACGAAGAGGTGCTGAAGGTCCTGACACGTATGAAGGTAGACAAATCTCCCGGTTAATGAAGGCAGAGCTGTAGACGTACATGTGGATTTCAGCAAATCATTCGACATGGTTCCGCATGGTAGGGTGCTCTGAAAGGTTGGATCGCATGGGATGCAAGGAGAGATAGCTGAATGGATACAAAATGCAGAGGGTACTGGTGGAAGGTTGTTTTTCGGACTGGAAGCCTGTGATCAGTGGTGTGCCTCAGGGTTCGGTGCTGGGCCCATTGCTGTTTGTCATCTCTATCATTGATTTGGATAAGAACATACATGGCATAATTAGAAAATTTGCAGGTGACACCAAAGTGGGTGGTATTGTCGATAGTGAAGATAGGTGTCAAAAATTGTAACAGAATCTTGACCAATTGGGTTGAGGACTGAGGAATGGTTGTTGGAGTTTAATACGGAGAAATGAGAAGTGTTGCATTTCGGGAAGTCTAACATTGGCAGGACCTACACAGTGAATGGTGGGGTGTTGGGGAGTGTTGTAGAGCAGAGTGATCTAGGAGGGCAGGTACATAATTTCTTAAAAGTGCATCACAGGTAGAGAGGGTGATCTAAAATCATTTTGGCACTTTAACTTTCATCCGTCCAGAGCTGCCAACATTGGGCGAGTTGGGAGTGAGAAATTGCGAGAGACCAAGCCCGAGTGAGCATAGTGACCGGGGGGGGGGGGGGGGGGGGGGGGGGGGGGGAGGGTGTGGGAGGAGGGTGTCCCCCCTCCCATTGGTACAGAACTTTTGCATTTTTCAGCTTGAAATTGTGCAATATGGTGCATACTGCAGCGAGTCTTTTAATATGCAATATATATGCTTTAAATTGGATTAGCTATGAATAAGGTTAAACTAAATTACATTCCACAGTAGAGCCCAGGCTCTGATCAACACGTGCAGCACATGAATGATCTTAGTGTATTCATGAATGGAAATCAGGTTATAATCAAACACTTGGCCTGTGTAGACCAAACTGGGTCTCACTGCACACCTGGTACGACTCCTGGCCCTGACACCAGTTGCATACCTTCTTTCATTCCTGTCCCTGAGTCCAGCCTTACACCAGGCCCCCTATTCTACCCTGATCATAGCTGCTTACCTGCTTAGGTTTCCAGTGCTGAACACTCCCCTGGTCCCAGCTTTGACTGCACACCTAGTACTATTCCAGACCGTGACTCTGGATGCTCACTTGGCCTTGCTCCTGGCCCCTCTGCACTGACAATATATCTGGCCCACACATAAAGCCCCATATCTGACCCGCTGGACTTAACCTATTACGTTCAAGTCCACAGGTGCTTATCTAATGCATTAATCTTTTATGGGGCACTTCACAGACCAAATTATGGATAACAAAATTTGCTACATCCATTGGCTTCCTTGTTATCTAACATGCTAGTTATTTTGTCAAAGAAGTAATCAATTGGTTGAACACAATTTCTCATCCATAAAATTATACCCATTCAGCTATATGTATTATGTTACCATTTCTTTCATTTTCATAACAAACTGTCCTAAAGTCATTTTCACCCCCAATATTTTCAGTATTTTGCTGTCTTCCTCTCAGCTGGGACTTTTGTGAAATGCAAAGTCCAATAACTATATATTTAAGCAATATTATGCAATTTAATGTGTTGAGGGTACATAATATTTTCTGTGGTATTCATAACACAACAATGATAAAAAGATCTTTGTTTTGATTGCACCTACCAACATGTATACATTATTACATGACAGTTAATATGTACCGAGCGCAAATTTTTGTTCCAATGCCAATTGGAACAATCCCCATTCCCAATTACTTTTACATTGAAGTGATTGAAATCCAGGTGAAGTTTAAATGGCATCATAAACGTAAAACCTCCGGAATGGATGATATTCATTACGTGGTTGGTTGGGGTCAGTATCAGCACAATTACTGTACTAAACTTCAGATGTCCTGGTTCAAGCTAAAACTAAAGACAAATAATAATCTCCTCACACATTCCCCTGCAAGTATCTCTGTCACTCCTTTAAAATATGCCCCTTCTTTGAACAAGCTCTTAAATATCGCATCTGAATCAGTTTCCATCTGATTACACTCCTTGAGGATGTTCATCTGCGTGTTCAATTAATAAAACAACGAGATTTGGGACATTTCTATTCAACCTGTCAAAGGAATTGAAGGGGGGTTTAGAGATAGTCAGTGAGGTAAACAAACATAATAATTGAGTGGCAAATGACAATAGTGCTACCTTCCCAATATTTAACTGAAGGAAATAATGGGTTATCGGGGCTGTATGTTGTGACAGACAGCCTGACACCTTGCCTGTCATTTTAATATTACACTTATACCATCCCCCTGGATATTCCACATTAATAAATTAAGGTTTTGTCAACTAATTACAAATCAGGCTAATTACAAATCAATAACATTAGCCAACTCCGAAACATGAAGCGCTGAGCATTGGGATCCAGACATCAGCGACAACTGGCCTCAGTTCCCCGCTCACATCTGGCAGTGTTCTCCGTCTGAACCAGGGGCCGCGGAGCATTTCTGAAAGTGGGGAGTCTGAGCGATCACTGATCACTGGCCTTGGGGGTACCCGGTGAGGGAGTGGAGAAGGGGTGTGGAAGTAGGGTGTCCCCCCTCTCAGGGTAGGGACGTTTTGAAATTTGATGTATTAAAATCATGTTTTAGTGCATTGTAGGTATGATTTCAATGTTTTTTGTATGAAGTATTTTTAAGCGGTAACTATTTAAGGGGTAACTTTTTCCACACAAAGAGTGGTGGGTGTATGGAACAAGCTGCCAGAGGAGGTAGTTGAGGCAGGTACGATCCCAACATTTAAGAAACAGTTAGACTGATACATGGATAGGACAGGTTTGGAAGTATGGACCAAAAGCAGGTAGGGTAGCTGGGACATGTTGGCGGGTGTGGACAAGTTGCACCGAAGGGCCTGTTTTCACACTGTATCACTCTATGACTACATTATACCTCCACCATGCATGAATGCTTCAAAATCAAGTGATCGAGTTTTATTGCCATCTACTCAAGCATAGAAACATAGAAAATAGGTGCAGGAATAGGCCATCGGCCCTTCGAGCCAGCACTGCCATTCAATATGATCATAGCTATTCATCTAAAATCAGTACCTCTTTCCTGTTTTTTCCCCATATCCCTTGATTTTGTTAGTCCCCAGAACTAAATGTAACTCTCTCTTGAAAACATCCAGTGAATTGGCCTGCACTGCCTTCTGTGGCAGAGAATGCCACAGATTCACAACTCTCTGCGTGAAGAAGGTTTGTCCTCATCTCAGTCTTACTGGCCTACCCATTATTCTTAAACTGTGACCTCTGGTTCTGAACTCCCCCAACATCAGGAACATTTTTCCTGCAGTTACAATAAGTGAAAATCTAGCAGGCAAGCAGGATGCTTTCACCATTTGAAGTCCACTATCTTCCACCGTATCTACCCAGTGCTTGGTACTTACTTCCAGCAACCACTGGTTGTCCTCCAGGATGCACCGAGCCGCAGCCTGAACCATGCCAGTCACCTGGGCGAATTTGGCACAGAGACTCTCACGGCAGCGGCGCAATGCTTCCGACGCCTACGATGGCCCGGGACTCTTGCACTGAGGCTGCTCCATGGCTGGAGCTACAGTGAGCGACTCGCCAGCCTGGCAAACACTCGCCAGCCCCGCCCCCCGTACGCATCTGTCCCAGCCGCTGCTTCTGCTCCCAACACACATGGCCCATGCAGTTGATATGAGTTTTGAAATTTTCGTTGATCACAGAAGTTCTCACGGCAGTGCATGAGAAATTTGTGATCAGCGTGAGAATTTGGCGAAATGCGTGATTCTCACGCTCAATGCATGAGAGTTGGCAGCCCTGCCTCTCTATCCTCCTCTCTCCCTCCTCTCTCTTTCCACCCCCCTCTCTCCCCCCCCTCTCCCCCCTCTCTCTCCCCCCTCTCTCTCTCCCTCCACCTCTCTTTCTCTCCCCTCTCTCTCTCCCTCCCACCTCACTCTCCTCCCTCTCTCTCCCCTCTCTCACTCTCCCCCCTCTCTTCCGCTCTCTCCTCTCACGCCCCCCCTCTCTATCTCTCCCCTCCCCCTCTCTCTCCCCTCTCCTTCTGTCCCTTCCTCTCTCTCCTCTCACCCCCCTCTCTCTCACCTCTCTCACTCCCCTTCCCTCTCTCTTCTCTCTCCCTCTCTCTCACCTCTCTTCCCCTCTCTCTCCCCCCTCTCTCCCCCCTCTCTCTTGATCAGGATATTCTTATCAAGGATAACTCCTACAATTCCCGACTTTGGTAACCAACTGTGAGAGATTGGGCCTCACTTTTACACTTGCTGGAATTTTGCAACTTCTCACAGTACTTTACAGAGACTGCAGATACTGGGGCAACTCAGCAGATTCCCCTCGTATCTGTGAGGGGAAGATAATTGTTGACTTTTGGGGATGAACCACTGATGCAGTGTTTCAATACAAAATGTCAACAAAATAATTGGGAATTCTGCTCTTTGTTATTTTGTCTTGAAATCAGCTCTCAGCAAAGCATCACCCTGATTTTTGCCATTCTGAATATTGGCAAATTTGGAATATTTTAGAATGTCATTTTCCATTAAAACAGATCAGATTTTTATTTTCTCTGAAGCTCATGAATATTTTGAAATTTGCCCAGGAGAACATTAAAGGATGTCTTTGAACTTTGAAAAGTTGAAGTAATTTTATTGGACTAGGTGAATCACGGATTAAGAAAAATAAGCACAAAATTTTAATTGAGACTAAGATCAGATTAGCCTTGTTAAACTATGAAGCAGGCTATTCATGTGAATTCCTCCTACTTTTGTCTGTCATATTTGTATTATTCCTGCTGCCCTGAACTTTGACTCTTATTCTTTTGAGATATTTAACATGGAAAGCATAGTGTAAAGTACTTGGGTCATTCTTGCAACCAGGCCTAATTTTGTAAATTACCCCTTTCCCTCCAGTTCCCCCGGAGTTCATCAACCCACTGACAGATGTATCCTGTGAGATTGGGGAGACGGTTACTCTGAAATGCAAAGTCTGCGGTCGTCCTAAAGCTACAATAACGTGGAAGGCCCCAGACAACAGCACCATGAGCAATGAAGGTCGTAACAGTATTATGTACAGGTAAGGGACAGTTTTCTGTTACGAGAAACTGATTTATGTTTTTCAGGATAATGCCTCAACTAATGTGTTAATTCTGTTGCACAATTGTGATTACAGTGATTCTGGTGAAGCTACCCTTAAAATACTGAATGTGACCACTGATGATGATGGCACTTACACCTGTGTAGCTGTAAATGATGTGGGGTCAGCCTCATCTTCTGCAATTCTGCGAGTTCTAGGTGAGGGTTTTGACATTTTACATTGATGCTGTAAGAAAGTATTTAAATTATTCTGCATTATGATTTTCTGGCATTTGTTACTATGTTTTTAGAAGACTGCTTTGGAAAGTGTGTTTTAATAGCTTTCTCCAGGAATTATCCCAAACATTATAGTGTCATGGACATTGTATCTGTTGTTTAGTGTTTAACTGAACGGGGAGAATTTTGAGCAGGGCCGAAGAGCAGGGAAAATGATAAACATTTAAATGACAAACATTAAGAATATTTGTGTATCAAAATGTGTCTGTTTAATGTACTGCTCCAGAAGCAATCAAATATAAATTCCTGCAAAGACCCTACAGTAGTTCCAATGTGGTCTCCTGTTAACCCACCTTCCCTTTACTGATATGACAATAATATTGGGAGACTGGTGGTATCGTGGTCAATAATCAGGCCAATAATGTAACGGACACCATTCAGATTCTCCATGACCATTTCAGAAAATGAAGTAAATCTGTAAATGGAGCCTAATATTCATTAGTGTGACAGTACAGCCCCAGATGGGTGAAAACATCCATTGGTTTGTTAATGCTCATGGGGAAGATGGCTGCCATCTCTGCTAGTCTAGCCTTGATGTGATTCCAATCTCATAACAACAGTCCTGACCCATAACCACTTGCTATATAGCCGAGTGAGCCAGAACATATCAACATAACCCTTGCCAGAAATACCCGTGGCCCGAGAATAAATAAAAGCGTTAAAAAATACAGTATTCGATCTTTAGTTGATAATCAATATAATAAATAGTGATGACTATGTATGTGGACCTTCATTATAAGACAATTAACACACGACTAAAGATGCCTTACTGCAATTATATAGTGCCTTTGTGAAATTGCACGAGTATTGTGTACTCCATATCAGAAAATGGATATACTTGCCTGGGTTAAAATTCACCAAACAGGTTTCAAGGATGGCTAATTTGCTATATAATGAGAAACTAAATAAGACTAGATGTGCACTTTCCAAAGTTTAACAGAATAACATGATATTTAATTGAAACTTCCAAACTCCTTACAATCTGAATGCATGGAAAATGTTTCCTTTGAGTGTGGGATCATAATCTCAGAATAGGGGAAGGCTGTTTAAGATTAAAATGAGGATACATTTCTTCACTGACCAGGGATCAAGTTGACATCTTGTGATGAGCAGAGAATGAAGTTAAAACTCAGGCAATGTTTTGGACAGTCGGGATAATTTAAAGGGTAACTTTGGAGGGCCAGATACTGAAAAGACAAGGTGAATGAAGAAATATGAAGATAAGGAAGGTGAATGTAGGGAAATTGGAACTATTTGCTCATGTAGGACTTGACGCTGACACAGTGAGTTGAATGACATGCTTTATTGGTGAAACATTCATGTAATCTGAGATCATTTTACAAATAATAGTAATTAATTATTCTCCCTTAAACCCACAATAGATCTCTCCCACAAGTTTGATGTTTACTTTTCCACTATCCATGAAATATTCTATGTTATTATAAATTTATATTTCCCTGTATTCCTGCAGTCAACAGGACTTCAGTTTCACCTTTCTAGCCAGTATCTTATCAAACCTTGCTGCTATTGTGTAGATAATCTGTTCTGCACAGATTTCTTATATCCTCATGATTAACAGTAAATTATATTATTTTTTTCATTTCTTAGCACCAAGAAGTGATGGAAGAAGAGTCATCTGGAAGGATAACTTTGATTCCGTTTACACGGAAATAGCTGAAATTGGCAGGTAATCTTTCCACTCATCATTCCCATTAATTTTAGATTCTCCTTTGGCGATTCTTCACCCATTCTCTTATTTTCCAACAGTTTTTGAAAGGTCTCATTTTCTCACATGAGATGCTTCTTTCGTTTTTGGTAAACACTCTTTGTGATGCTTATGTTCAAATTGAATTAGTGTCTAATCATATGTAGTAAGTATTGGGAAATTAATGGAAACACAAGACTCTGCAGATGCTGTCATCTGGAGCAAAAACAAATATCTGGAAGAATTCAGTTGGTCAGGCAGAATATGAGGAAACAAAGTGACAGTCAATGTTTCAGGTTGTGATCCTGCATCAAGTCCAAGTCCAAGTGAGTTTATTGTCATGTGTCCCTGATAGGACAATGAAATTCTTGCTTTGCTTCAACACAACAGAACATAGTAGGCATTGACTACAAAACAGATCAGTGTGTCCATATACCATTATATACACACATGAATAAATAAACTGATAAAGTGCAAATAACAGATAATGGGCTCTTAATGTTCAGAGTTTTGTCCGAGCCAAGTTTAATAGCCTGATGGCTGTGGGGAAGTAGCTATTCCTGAACCTGGTCGTTGCAGTCTTTAGGCTCCTGTACCTTCTACCTGAAAGTAGCAGGGAGATGAGTGTGTGGCCAGGATGGTGTGGGCCCTTGATGATACTGCCAGCATTTTTGAGGCAGCGACTGCGATTGAAGGTTTTGTGGCCAAGTTTGCGGATGATATGAAAATAGGTGGAAGGGCAGGTAGTGAGAAAGCAGGGACTCTGCAGAAGGACTTGAACTGGTTGGGAGAGTGGGCAGAGAAGTTGCAGATGGAATATAGTGTAGAAAAGTGTGGAGTCATGCATTTTGGCAGTAGGAATATAGACGTAGACTGTCTTCTAAATGGGGAGAGAAATCGGAGGTGCAAAGGGACTTGGGAGTGCTGGTGCAGGATTCCCAAAAAGTTAATCGGTAGTAAAGAAAGCAAACTCAATGCGAGCATATATTTCAAGAGGGCTTGTATACATAAAAGGGGTGTAATGCTGAGGCTCTATAAGGTGCTGGTAAGGCCGCATTTGGAATATTGTGAGCAATTTTGGGCATCATATCTGAGGAAGGATGTGCTGGCTCTGGAGAGGGTCCAGAGGATGTTTACAAGAATGATTCCAGGAATGAGTAGGTTAACCAGAAATTAGCGTTTTTCGGCACTTGGCCTGTACTGGCTGGAGTTTAGAAGAATGAGGGAGGACCTCATTGAAACATACAGAATAGTGAAAGGCTTGGATAGAGTGGATGTGGGGAGGATGGTTCCATTAGTGGGAGATTCTAGAACTAGAGGTCATAGCCTCAGAATTAAAGGACATTCAGAATAGTGAAAGACTTGGATGGAGTGGATGTGGAGAGGATGTTTCCACTAGTGGGTGAGTAGGACTAGAGGTAAAGGTCCAGAATTAAAGGACGTTCTTTTAGGAAGGAGACGAGGAGAAATTTATTTAGTCTGACGATGATGATTCTGAGGAATTCTTTGCCACAGAAGGTTGTGGAGGCTAAGTCAGTGGATATTGTTAAGGCAGAGATAGATAGCAGAGGCTGAAGGGCCCATTTCCATGCTGGATCTCTAAAATGTTATCAACCATTTCTTTGAGTTCAGACAAATAGTTGATTGAATGATCAGTTGTATTATTGTTAGAGTAGCAAAGAATAGCCAGGTGGTAGGAATTTAAATTAATAGTATGTCACAATGCTAAATTATATAAACCTGTCTATTCAATGTAATGGAATAAACAATCATTCCTGGCCTTTTTCAAGATTTACAGTTCTATTGAAAATATTGTAAGACAGAGAGTTAGTTATTGAACATAAATTCCACTATATAATTCTTCCTGGTTTTATTGATATTGAGCGAGAGGTTATTATGGCAGCGCTGAACCAGGTGTTCTATCTCCCTCCTGCATCTTGACTCATCACTTCCTGAGATGAGTGACCATTTTCTCGGGCAAAACCAAGATGCAATAGTTGAGATTTTTTAATTAGATTCTGGTAATGGCAGGGTTGTGAATTGTTTCCAATATTGTTCTACCGAAAATAGACACAAAATGCTGGGGTAACTCAGCATCTCTAGAGAGAAGGAATGGGTGACATTTCAGGTCAAGACCTTTCTTCCATTCCTTCTTCCATTATTGCTCTGGTTTGTTCGAACTTACTTCCTAAAGTTACATAAATACTTGCATATATATTACAGCTTGTATGTGCAAATTCCCAAGTGCTAAATCTGTTACGTGTGTAGTGGAATCACTTATGGGCCTGTTCCACTTAGGCGACTTTTTAGGCGACTGCAGGAGTCTTTGCAGTCGCCACATGTTCGCGAGTGGTTGCCGGAAAATCGTGAGGAGTTCCCACATTCCAGGAACTAGTCGTGGCCTCATAATGGTCGCCGTGAATTTTTCAACATGTTGAAAAATTAGCGGCGACTAGAATGAAGCCGCCATGGAGAGTAGCGAGAATTCTCGAGCCGTAGGTGGGTCGCCAGGAGGTCCTAGTGGGTTGCCAGGAGGTCGAAGGTTCTCTTAGGTTCTCGTAGGCTGTAGCCGGTGCTGACCAGTGAATTTCATTGGCTCATTGGGGGAAAAAAACATAAGCAGTAGTTTTCAGAACCAAGGATAACCGTAATGTTAAATGTCCGCCGAACTTCACAGCCGTGTATCTCTGGCTTCTTAAATGTTGTCTGGCTTCTTAACAGTTGTCTCCACTCATTCTCCCCCCCCCCTTCTCTCTCCCCCCCCCCTCTTTTAAAGGACTTATCGTACACTGTGCTAGCCATCTTAATTACAGCGCCAACCTTCCTGTTCATCGCGGTGTGTGTCTATATCACCTTGGCTTTGCACCATGTGAATTTCAGACAGCACTCCCCCCGCTTGCCCTGGCCCCCGCCTTTGCGATGTGTTTGTGTGTGTGTTCTCCACTTTGACAGTCGCCGTTCCAGTTGCCATTTTTTCAGGCAACTGCTGGCAACTTGACAGTCGCCGGCAGACGCCTGAAAAATCGCCTAAGTGGGACAGGCCCATTAGTTGTGCATTTCAAGATCACCCATTATCAATGTGATCGATTATTGATCAGAATGGCATGACAGTTTATAACAATTTCCTATAATTCTTTGAATTAATTCTAATTTAAACCAGAACAATGGGAAGACAGAGTCAAGATTTAAATTATCATTCAAAATTGGTCAGTATGGTTCCACTCAAAATTGAACTAATTGAGCAAAATATGAACCAAGTGTCATATTGGTGCGTGGCTTGTGTCTTGGATTGGAATTAGCACACACCATCTCTTTCTGGTTTTATTTACCCTAAAAAAGTGCACATTTAAAAAATAGCTAATGATATACAGACGTTTAAAATATTTTTTTTAAACTTCAGGGGACGATTTTCTGTGGTTAAAAGATGCGACCAAAAAGGAACTAAGCAGGAGATTGCTGCAAAATTCATCAACAAAAAAATGATGAAACGGGACCAGGTTATTCATGAACTTGGAATCATGCACAATCTCCAGCATCCCCAGCTCATTAGTCTTCTGGATATCTTTGAAACTTCATCCAATTACATCATCATTCTAGAACTGTAAGTAATGATTATCATAATTTTATTGTGTCTTTGTTCACTATTTTATTTGAAAACGTCATAGAGTCATACAGCATGGAAACAGCCCCTTCGGCCAACATGCCCATGCTGACCAAGATGCCCCATCTACACTCGTCCCATGTTGTTTGGCCCATATCCATCTAAACCTTTCCTATTCTCATACTTGTCCAGATATCTTTTAAATGTTGTTATAGTCCCTGCTTCAACTACTTCCTCCAGCAGCTCACCCCATATACCCACCATCCTCTGTGTGGAAAACTTTGCCCTCTGGTTACTATAAAATCTTTCTGCTCTCACCTTAAACCTATGTTCGTGATTCTCCTCCTCTGAGATAAAATGCATTCACCTATATATACCCCTCATGATCATATACGCCTCTATCTGCCACGTACAAAAACATGCTGACTACCCCTAATCAGCTCCTCTCTATTCAAATATCTTATCCCTTAGAATCCTCTCTAGTATTTGCCTAACATAGATGCTTAGCTCACTGTTTTATAGTTCCCAGGCTTTTCCTTGCAGCCCTTCTGAAATAAAAGCACAACATTATCCACCTTCTGCTTTTCCAGCACCTCACCTGTGTCTGATGATGATTCATATATCTCAGTCAAGGCCTGCAATTCCTTGTCTTACTTTCTCAGAAATACTGTGCTTTATGTAAGACTATATCTAGCTCCTTAATGGAAAAAGTTAGCAAACCCTATTGACAAAGATTTTAAACACCAAATCTATAACCTTTTAAATAACGTTTTCTGCGATGTGGTTTTGCCATTGGCAAACCCACACGAATGACCATAACACAACACAATCTTTCTGCATGGGATTTTTTCATTACTTTATGCCTTACAAAACAAGTAATTTCACATGTACTCGCAGCTTTTGCTGTTCACAGTTGAGTGTTTCGACGAGTTAAAAAAAACAAACCATTAATTTAGCTGGCGTTTGGTACAATGTCATCAATATATTTTCACTTTTTAAGTTGATGTGTCTCTGTGATTGATACTTAGTGCCAGGTAACAGTTAGTGGATGGTGCAGTATGCTTTATGGTATAGTGCAAGAGCAATCCAAATAGAAAGAAAGAAAACAAGACAATATTTTGCATTGCCATTTAAACCACATTGCTAAACACTCATTTTAAATGTCATTTTCTACTTTAATAAAAGATAATTTCATGATTCCAAGGATAGAATACTGTTTTATATAGTTTTTAAGTATATTAAATATTAATTTAATATATTAATTTTATATATTGCATATATTAAATAATAATTTAATAGCTACCAACTTTCGGACATGTTGTTTTGTTTGAAGACACAATGATGAACTAAATATAAGGATTTAATTTCTGTGTTACTGTTGTGTTGTAAAATAAATTGGAGGTTTACAGTGAGGGCAGGTTATTTACCATTTCACTTTTTTCTGCTGTACATTACCATAGAAATATGGCCCCTTGGGCATGCTTCACTATTCAGTAAGTTCATGTTGATCTTGATGTTTGCTCCAAGTTCTGCCTATTCCCATCACCTAAATGAAAACCATCTGCCTAGACCTTAAATATATTCACTGACTGCTCCCCCACAGCTCTCTGGGGTACAGAATTCCTAAGATTCATGTCTGAGAGTAGAGATTCCTCCTCCATCTTAAATGGGAAAACCTTTATTCTGAAATATTCGCAAGCATATGTGGTTGGCAACAATGCAATGCATCAGTGCTATGAAGGACAAATAGCTTAACTAGATTGGAATAGCCTTACATAAATTGATGCTAGACTTGCAGGAGTTGGTGAATCATAGGATCCAACATCTGTGGGAGCATGGAAACACAAGAAACTGCAGATGCTGGATCTTAAGCAAAACACAAAATGTTGGAGTAATTCAGTGGGTCAGGCAACCTCAGTGGAGGGAATGGACAGTCAATGTTCCCACTCCCACCCTTTTTTCCAGATTTCTCCCCCTACTCTTACTACATTCAGTACAAAGAAGTGTCCTGAATGTCTGTTAAAATGTCTGTCAACCTCCTTATTGAATATATTCTCCTCAACTCTGTGGGATCAAGAATTCCCAAGATTCATAACACAGAGCAAAATAATTTGTCTTTTAATTTCATTTGAAATGGGCAACCCTTATTCTGAAACTAATCCCTATTTCTACTTTGGAGGAAATATCCTCTCAGTTTGCACCTGGTCAATCCCACTCAGATCTGTAATGGGTCGAGTCATACACACATCAAGATACAACACATGTTTATTATAGTCCACTTACAGCATTGGTCTGCAGGATATTACAGTGCCTAGCAGCTACTCAGACTGAATTACGTAGGCAAGCTCTTGGTAATATAAATCGCATATTAGGCGGAGCAACTACTAACAAGCACTACAATTGGTTAGTAGGAAATAACCAATCTACAGATCCTTCTATGTTTCAGTACGATCTTCAACATTCCATGAAGATATGCCTAATCTGCTCAACCTTTCATCACATGTCGATTCCTTCATCTCACGCATCAATTTACTAACTCCAATGCAAGGGCATACTTCCTTCAATATGGAAACCAAAACTATGTGCAATACTCCGTGCGGTCTCACCAGCATCTTGAAAAGTTACATCAAAGCATCTTTTACACTCCATCCCCCCTGCAATAAATGCCAGTGCTACATTAATTCCTAATGACATGCTGCACCTGTCTGTGAACTTAAGTTTCAAGTTTCTTTGTCAGAAGAATATCTTTTGTTTTGTAATTCAGATTTCCAGCATCTGCAGTTATTTTTTTTAAATTTTCGTTTATTGCAGGCTTGCTTTGGTGTTTCATGCACTTGAATCTCCAGATTCCTTGGTACCTCCACATTTGTCACCTTAATTTTTTTGAAGTAATAATTTGTTTCATTCTTCCTATAAAGTAACTAATCTTACATTTTCCCATATTATAGTCGACAAACTTTTCGCAACTCACTTTACCTTTGTACTCAGAACTTGCCAACTTGCCCAGTTTTATTATCATCAGTATATTTGATTGCAGTACACATAATCCTTAATGCCGATAATACATAATTGCAGTCTCAGCACTGACTGCTGTTACATCCTGCTAATTACTAATCGCTAATCTGAAAATGACCCATTTATCTGGACTGTCAAATGTTAGTTCACCAATCAAAGAACACTGAAACATTTGTCAAACATAAATTTATAAAATCATTAAATTTACTTGACTTTCTTATGATTTTCTAAATGTTCTGCTATTACCTTCTAAATAATGGATTCCAGCGATACCTCAATTCTCAAATTGGTAACCTCTAACTAACCCCCCAACACTCTTCCCCCCCCCCCCCCCCCCCCCACACACACACACACACACACACACCCCTCCCTTTCTGCCCCACCTAGGCTCCCACCTATTTTGCCCCTCCCCTCCACTAGTTTCCTCCCTCTGGCTTCACAATTCACAACTCTTCAATCCTCTTAAACCTTCTGCTTTTATCTCTGACCTTTGTTACAACCATCCTATCCAAAATCCCATTGCTTGTGTCACCCTATTGCTTTGTCCCGTCTCTCCCCTCTTCCAGCTCTCCCCCCAACAATCAGTCTGAAGAAGGGTCACGACTCAAAATATCTCCTATCCATGTACTCCAGAGATACTGCCTGACCTGCTGAGTTACTACAGCACTTTGTGTCCTTTTCTGTATTAACCTGCAAATAACCATCTGCAATTCCTTGTTTCTAGTTTCAGGCAGAGGTTTCTTATCCTTGCACAAAATTTGAAATGTTACCTTTATGATCACTCTTTTCTCTAACATCCTTTACATTGAATTGTTTTGTTAACTAATCTCATTACAATACACCAGATCTGAAGTAGTTCCCTGGTTGGTTCTTCAATTTATTACTAAGAAATTACCCAAATATGCCGTAAAAATGATCTCACGGTGATCCTTGCCAATCTACTTAATAATTAAAATTGCTTGTGAATTTTGCAGTATCTCATTCAAGCCCCCCTTATTTCTTGATTTATACTCAGTCGAACAGTATAGCTACGATTGGTGTCCTATATTCAGATTCAGATTCAATTTTAATTGTCATTGTCAGTGTACAGTACAGAGACAACAAAATGCATTTAGCATCTCCCTGGAAGAGCGACATAGCAAATGATTTGAATAAATAATAATAAGTGTCCGGGGGGGGGGGGGGGGGGTGATTGGCAGTCACCGAGGTATATGCGACTCCCATCAGTGACTTCATATTATTATTATTTCTTATCTCTATTCTGTTTGGAGAAACTGTTGTCACTCAAGGCAGCCATAATGTGATGGAAGGAGTCACCCATCCACTTACAGATAAGTGTTTTCTTCTGCAATTGGACAAATTTCATCAAAGTCCATTTGCTCTCCATTGAAGAGTTTTCTGTAAAGGTCTGAAAATATAACTTAAATGAGCGTACTTTGAACAAAATACTCAATCGTTATTACTGTGGAGCTGAGATCAAGATTAACACTGATTGACACTTTTTTTCAGAGCAGACCAAGGTTGTCTTCTCAACTATATAATAGAGTGGGGAAATCTAACTGAGGAGAAGGTGGCATCATATCTCAGAGAGACTCTTGAAGCTGTACAGTATCTACATAACTGCAGAACAGCTCACCTGGATATAAAGGTTGGTGACATCAACTCACACATATAGCTCAGCAATATTCATATTTCAGGAAAAGATTGGTACATTGCCACTGATCATACTGTTAGTTATTAATGTTACATCTCATTTACATAGAAACAGAAAATAGGTGCAGGAGTAGGCCATTCGGCCCTTCGAGCCTGCATATTTATAATATGATTGAATTACAATCCATATGTCTGTATAGTAGTGTATGGCACTTTAGACTTCCAGTACTTGGTTTTGTGGATATATAGCAACATTTTCTACTTCCAGTTTCCACCATATGGGAAACAACGAAGTGACAGCTAGGTCGTCTGTATTCTCTATATTCATTTCTCGGGATCGGGGCCAATATTTATTGTCTGTCCTAATTGCCCTTGCAAAGATGTTGGTTTGCTGCCATTTTGATCCGTTACTGTCATCTAGTGAATGTACTCTCACAGTGCTATTGGGAATAGAATTTCAGGATTTTAGATCCAATGATAATAATTTCCAAATTAGTGTGGCATGCTACTTGGAGGGGAACTTGTAGCTGCCTGTGTTCCCTTGTGCCTGCTGCCCATGTCTTTTCTGGTCATAGAAGTCATGAGTTTGGGAAGACTGAATGAATAGCAGTGCAGGAGATTAGGGTTACTTTTCTAACCCTTGTAAGAAGAGCCTGTCCCACAGCGGGGACTTAATTTGCGAGTTTAGAAGAGTTTGCCCTTGACTCATACTTGCAGCATGGTCGACACGTGGTTCTAGGAGGTCTATGTAACTCTCCTTCAAGCTCGAGAGTATCCCCGCATACTCGAGGCCTCAGTATGGTTGAGGCGGTTTTTTTAGCATGCTGAAAATAGGTCGCCATGGAAAAATCAATATTTTTGTTACTCGTAGGTTTGGTCGAAGTAGGTCGGCATGTTATTCGTAGATAATCGAAGGTAATCGAAGATAGTCGTAGATAGTGTTAGTATAGTCGAAGGTGGCATCTTCACTCTCCACTATTCGGTGTCCAATTTTCCCGAAGCTAGTTGAAGCTAGTCTTCAACATAGTCAAAGGAGGTCGAAGGAGCTCTTCTACATAGTCAAAGGTGGTCTTCTACATATTCGTAGGAGGTTCTCTACATAGTCGAAGGAGGTCGTAGGAGGTGTTCTACTTCGGCGATACATCACGACCATGGCACTTTTTTAAACTATCGTAAACTCTTCTAAACTCGCAAATTAGGTCCCCACAGTGGGACAAGCTCTTTAGGGTATTTAATGATCACGCAGGAGCAGTCTCTGTTAAGAGTATTTTGGGGAGAGAGGATGCCACATGTCTGAGTCCTCTCCAATGCCGAGATGGTGTAATAAGTGTATTGAAGCAGGGAAGTGGAGAATGCCCTTCAAAAACAAACATCTATATTTCATATTCTAATTGTCAAGGTTTTCAACATAATTGAAAATATAATATGGTTTATTCCAAGCAAGTGAGCTAGGTTTGATTTTGTCGTGAAAGTAAAGATGAGGTAAATAGCACACACCATCATCAGAAAGAAACTAATGCAAGATTAGAAGTGAACATCTGTATGTTGGTGTCAAGAGATGCATTGATCTTCCATATGATGCAAGATAAAGCTGCCCGGCTCACCATTCAAACTTTCTGAATAATGTGATGTTTAGTTTAGTTTAATGGCTAAAGGGATCTGGGGGTATGGAGAGAAGGCAGGTACAGGATACTGAGTTGAATGATCAGCCATGATCATATTGAATGGCGGTGCAGGCTCGAAGGGCCGAATGGCCTACTCCTGCACCTATTTTCTATGTTTCTATGTTAATAGTTTAGTTTAGAGATTGAGTGCAGAAACAGGTCCTTTGGCCCACCGAGTCCACACCAACCAGCGTTCATCCCATACACGAGCACTATCCGACACATGAGGGACAATTTACAATTTTACTGAAGCCAATTAGCCGACAAACCTGGAGTGTGGGAGGAAACCGGAGCACAAGGAGAAAACCCACACAGGTTACGGGGAGAACATACCAACTTCATACAGGCAGCACCAGTAGTCAGGGTCGAACCCAGGTCTCTGACCTTGTAAGGCTGCAACTCAACTGTTCTGCCACCATGCCGCTCCATAGTATAGTTTGAGATTTAAATTATATTTTGTTAGTTAATAATGAAATCATTTTCTGAAATATTTGTACTTATGAGATTAATTATTTGATGAATAATGAGCTTTTCTATTACTAATCAGCTCTATATTTCCGTCATTTAAAGCCAGAAAATGTGCTCGTGGACCTCAGCAGGGCCAAGCCACTCATCAAGCTTGCTGATTTTGGGGATACCGTACAGCTAACTGCAACATACTACATCCACCAGTTGCTGGGGAACCCTGAATTTGCTGCTCCAGAAATTATTTTAGGAAGTTCTGCCTGCCTGACATCAGATATATGGAGTGTTGGGGTGCTTTCCTATGTCCTTCTTAGCGGTGTGTCTCCTTTTTTGGATGAGAGTGTAGAGGAAACATGTTTGAACATTTGCCGATTGGACTTCAGCTTCCCTGATGACTACTTCAGAGGGGTTAGTCAAGCTGCCAAAGATTACGTTTGTTTCTTGCTGCAGGGAGATCCAAACAAACGCCCCTCGGCTGCAGTGTGCCTCCAGGAACCTTGGCTGCAGCCAGGTATCAACAGAAATACTGAAACTCTAAATACATCAAGACTGACTTCATTCATTGAGCGACGCAAACACCAAAATGATGTTCGGCCAGTTGGTAGCATAAAAAACGTTTTACAAAGTAGACTCGTGCCAAGGGTGTGACCCTGGAACGGAGATTTTATTGCTCATTCTCTTTCACCTGCCAATAAAGTTGGAGATGGTATTTTCAGCCAGTCAGCTGTTGACCCAAAATTAAACTGACAAAAAAATTGGCTGCTCTACTCATGTGTCATTGTGTGGTATTGCATGCCAAGAAACTTTGCACAGACAGTACTTGGGATTCAGTGCCACCAATGCAACGTAAAGCTGGTGGAGAGGACCATATAAGCTCCAGCCAACCAGCTGGATGCTCATTATTTCGACAGTATTCTTTTTCTGATTGCTGGAAACAATTTTTTGACTTGGAAAATGCAAAGAACAAATCATGATTGTTATAATGTTTAACGAAACCCACAAAATGTTTGAAACATTTAATTTTAATTACAAATTAGCCAGCAAAGATTTTTTTTTCCTCCCAATTACTGATTTTAATCAAATATGCCGCTGAATATTAAGTGATCTGGAAAATGTATGATTTTAACTTGTCATAAACCTTCCAAAGGCTTCACTAATGTATTTAAATTATAATTCCATGCATTTGGCCAGATATGGCCAAAGTTTTTACTGCTGCGACTTTAACCATGGATCTTTTGCATATGATAGAAACAAATTCTGTTGCTCTGATTATGCATAAGCCTTACTTGTATATAGACCGTAATTTGCCTTCAGTCTGTATTTTTATTGCTGGTTTGCTATTCTGGAACCCTCCCCCTGAGCCAAGCCGTAGATGCTCTTTTATTTCTGGAGGGGGGTTTGGGAGTTGCACCTGCCATTCAGATTGCAGAGCAGTTTAAGGAGGAATATGTACTGTAAATGCACTCATTGTATTTTATGTTTTAATTCATATCATGTGCAATGTTGTGGCTTTAACATTTTATGCAACTCTATGAAGACTTCTGTTGTATCTGTAATAAATATTAAAAACAAGTACTTCGTACTGCAAACTATACAGTCATTTGATTTATTTAGCAACTGGCCCTTTTACCTGATCATGAGGAGCAGTATCACAACTTAGTTGTTGTGGATTGCAAACTAATGAAGCACCAAACATAGTATTTTTAATGATATAGTATGTTTATATCAAGCATGAAACTGCTATTGTGTCTCATGAAGCAATTCTGCATGAGAAAAAAAACAAGAATTCAAAAAATGTCTTGGCACTAAAACCTCACATTTTTAGAAATGATTTATAGCCTATTCATCATTTTAAGTTTGTTCTATTTTGCATGTATATTTCTTTTGTATAATATTGATTGTTTTGCTGAATATGTATTGTAAATATTTTTCTCTGTCATTTGTTTCAATTAAATGTATGCAGTCTGTTTTTTTTTATTTATCCTGCATCAGTTTGTCCATTTGTTTTAGCTCATTGGAGATGAGAAATGTTATTTGAGCTACAGTAAAATAGTGATACAAGGTGCACAATATAATTGTGTTATAGCCCATCAAATGTATATGTGGGGTTACCAATGCTTCCAGTTTTCAACTGTGAAGCATCCATCCAATGGGGACTTTGAGGAAGATGAACAATTATGTATTATGTTGGAAACAGCACTCTTTTGAAAATCACATATGTCTTATGTGAACTCTGTCAGTTAACTAGCAAGGATTTGTTTAACAATCCAATAGTTTAATGGCCAGTTTAATATGTGCGAGAGGCAGAGGGATGATCTTCGAGGTGTATAAAATCACGAGGGAAATAAATATGGTGAATGCAGAGTCTTTATCTCCGGATAGGGGAATCAATAACCAAAGGACATAAGTTTCAAGATGAGAGGAAAACTACACAGAGGGTGATGGATATATCCAACAAGCAGCCAGAGAAAGTAGTTGATGCAGGTTCAATAATATTTAAAAGACATTTGGACACATGGATAGGAACATTTCAGATGATATGGTGCTTTCCTCTGCTACCACGGATGTAATACTAATCCCAACACCACTTTTACTATTATCAGGGACCCCAGCAACCTTTCCAAATGACACAGAGGTTCATGTGCATCTCTTTAAACCTTGTCTACTGCATTCAGTGCTCCCAATGTGGCCTCCTGTATGTCAGTGAGACGAAATAGACTAAGCAACTGTTTCGCCTATCATGTACTCTGTCTGCCAAGACCTGCTTGTGTTCCTGGTTCCTCACTATTTTAATTCCCCTTCCTATATTGATCTTTCTGGCCTTATCCTCACCCATTACCAGAGTGAAGCAGGTGAGAAGTCACTGGTGGTATCAGCAAATGAGAGGTCACTCCCATCAATGCCTGCAAAGGTGAATTATGGCATACCAGACCCATGGAAGGACACTGGACAGACTTACAGATATATTATGCTGTGCTGTTTCATCCTGGGGAGGGGGGAACAAACAAATCCTGGTAATAGTATGCCTTCAATAAATGAGAAGCTTTTCCAGCCTGAACCTCTGACCAAAGCCACAGCCAGGATCCTATCTCAGCAAGTTTTCACCAGATGGGGCTTTCACCACAGTAGTGAGTCAAATGAGGTAACAACTTCACCAGCCAGGTGATGCAGCAAGTGATGAATTTCTATCGTACAGGCTAAAAATGCCCTGTGTTTAAATGTGCACATGGAAGTCATACAACATAGCAACAAGCCCTTCAGCCAACTTGTCCACAGCGACCAACATGTCCCATCTGCATTAGTCCCACCTGCCTGCGTTTTGCCCATATCCGTCTAAACCTGTGCGGTCCATATAACTGTCTTAATTTTTCTTAAACATTGCAATAGTCCCTCCCTCAACTAGCTCCTCTGGCAGCTTGTTACATACACCCACCACCCTTTGTGTGACAAAGTTACCCCTTAGATTCTTATTAAATCTTTCCACCCTTCACCTTAAGCCTATGTCCTCTGGTGCTCAATTCCCCAACTCTGGGCAAGACTCTACCCGAATGCATCTACCCGATCTATTCCTTGGTTCTTGGTCCTCCAAAATGGAATTTAAACTGGATTTATGAATACTCTCATGATTTTATACAGCTTTGTATGATCACCACTCATCCTCCTACGCTCCAAGGAATAGAGTCCCAGCCTAGGTAACTTCTCTGTACCCAAGACCCTCAAGTCCTGGCAACATCCTTGTAAATCTTCTCTGTACCCTTTCCAACTTGACAACATCTTTCTATAACATGGTGCCGAAAACTGAACACAATACTCCAAATGCGGCTTCACCAACATCTTATACAACTGCAACATGACCTCCCAACTTCTATACTCAATACTCTGACTGATGACTTGATTGGCAAAGGACTCTCACAAACTGTTGGAAATAATGTGTCAGGCAGCATCCGTTGAGAAAAGGATAGGTGATTTTATTGGCCGTGCTGGGAAATGGAATAAGAGAGTTCGGTATTCCGACTGCACATGCCCAGATCAAAGGTCACAATGCATGAACAGTCCTGGAAAGCAGTGGAGCAGTGAACCTTCATTTCTTCTGTTCTTTTCCAGCTTCCAAATGTTGCTTTCAAACTATGAAATGGTTGTATTTATTGTTTCTTTCTTAAAAGCTATGATTATTTTGTCGTTTTTATTGCTTTATGGCTGGTGCTCGGCTTTTGCCAGCGCCGGAGGGGGGGGGGGATGGGGGGTTGGCTGGCGGTCCCCGGCATGTCAGGGAGTGGGGTTGGGCTGGAGTTGCCACTTCTTCTCCCCACGGAAGAAGCGCCAACTCCAGCCCGACGGGCCGGGGACCGCCAGCCAACTCTCCCCGGCACCGGCGAAAGCGCTGCAGCAACTCGGGCTTCTCCCCGCGCCGTCTGCAAGCCCGGCCCGGCCCATCACCTCCAGCCGCCCCTGGACAGGGACGAGACACCCTGGAGGAGACAGGGACGGCCCAACAGCAACGCAACAGTCCCGGGCCCGACACCAACCACGGACAAGCACGATCTCACTCACTGACCAAAGCATAATAAAGCAAAAAAAACAACAAGATAATCTTAGCCTTTAACAAAGGAACAATAAATACACAAATTTCATAGTTTGAAAGCAATATTTTCTTACCTAGAAGAATAAAAGCTGGAAAAAACAAGAAATGAAGATTCCCTAGGTACACAAAATTGCTGGAGAAACTCAGCGGGTGCAGCAGCATCTATGGAGCGAAGGAAATAGGCGACGTTTCCTTAGCCGAAACGTCGCCTATTTCCTTCGCTCCATAGATGCTGCTGCACCCGCTGAGTTTCTCCAGCAATTTTGTGTACCTTCGATATTCCAGCAGCTTTCCAGGGCTGTTTATGCAGTGACCTTTGACTTGGGCATGCGCAGTCGGAAGACCGAACTCGTTTATTAGTATGTGTTCAAAAGGGAACTGCAGATGCTGGAATATCGAAGGTACACAAAATTGCTGGAGGAACTCAGCGGGTGCGGCAGCATACCAGGGCATCGGAAATGTCCTCGTTCTTCAGGGAACGGGGATTCCCCTCCGCCACCATAGATGAGGCTCACACCAGGGTCTCATCCATACCCCGCAACACTGCTCTCTCTCCCCATCCCCGCACACGCAACAAGGGCAGAGTCCCTCTGGTCCTCACCTTTCACCCCACCAGCCGGCAAATACAACACATAATCCTCCGCCATTTCCGCCACCTCCAACGTGACCCCACCACTCGCCACATCTTCCCATCTCCCCCCATGTCTGCCTTCCGCAAAGACCGCTCCCTCCGCAACTCCCTCGTCAATTCTTCCCTTCCCTCCCGCACCACCCCCTCCCCGGGCACTTTCCATTGCAACCGCAAGAAATGCAACACCTGTCCCTTCACCTCCCCCCTCGACTCCATTCAAGGTCCCAAGCAGTCGTTCCAGGTGCGACAAAGGTTCACCTGTATCTCCTCCAACCTCATCTACTGCATCCGCTGCTCTAGATGTCAGCTAATTTACATCGGTGAGACCAAGCGTAGGTTGGGCGACCGTTTCGCCGAACACCTCCGCTCAGTCCGCCTTAACCTACATGACCTCCCGGTGGCTCAGCACTTCAACTCCCCCTCCCATTCCCAATCCGACCTCTCTGTCCTGGGTCTCCTCCATTGCCAGAGTGAGCAACAGCGGAAATTGGAGGAACAGCACCTCATATTCCGTCTGGGGTCCTTGCGCCCTTATGGCATCAACATTGAATTCCCCCAATTTGGCTAACCTGTGCTGTCCCCTCCCCTTCCTTCACCCTCTAGCTGTCTCCTCCCACCCTCCCATCCGCCCGCCCTCGGGCTCCTCCTCCTCCCTTTTTCCTTCTTTCTTTCCCCACCCCCCATCAGTCTGAAGAAGGGTTTCGGCCCGAAACGTCGCCTATTTCCTTCGCTCCATAGATGCTGCCGCACCCGCTGAGTTCCTCCAGCAATTTTGTGTACCTTCGTTTATTAGTATAGCGATTATAATTAAACGCAGAAGATTAGGCAGAAAGAGATGCTACCGGACCTGGTGAGTCTTTAAAACATGTTCTGCTTTATTTCGGAAAGATGTATGTATCAGATACACCAGATGCAGGCGCAGTTACAATGTGTAAAGCAAAGATCTGCTCTATAATCTGGTGTAAAGGCCCCTTGCGGCCTTGCAGTGAGAGAAGTGAAGGAAGTTTGCAACGTTTACTCGGGTGGCGGGAGGAAGGGGAGTGTTCACCAAGTCCCAGTTCGCCGCCGGCAACAGGTAGGAAGTGTGGGCGAGCTCAGGGGAATGAGACTGTCTGCCAAAGATTCCTCTATAATATTTGCTGTCTGCTTCCCCACCACCGACAAGCGACTCCAAATGCGCCTCATCTGCCGGGCCGGGCCGGTCCGGGCACCGGGTAACGAGCAACGTTGTGCGCTTGGCCCTGCCCGTGAACTGCATGAGTGCAGCACTGACCCGGGGTGTAGGGGGAGCTGTATTGCGAGTCGCTACCTGGCCTTGAGCCCAGTTTGCTTTTACTTTCTGAGGAGGCCGGGCATCCCCGAGCTGAGCCTCGAGCACTGCTGGCGTTTTGGGCGCTCTGGGTCACTGCAACTCGGGTGTAATGTTGGGAACACACGCCGACTGCCCGGGCAGCGGACAGTTGTGTACCAACGTTAGTGCTTGACAATATTGTATGTCCCACAGGCTTAGGGAGGTTTCTTCAATTAAAAAAAAACACTGGGTAGGATTGTTTTATTAAATTAATAGTTGGAAATATTACTCACAAATATTCTACATTCTATAACATCTGCAGTTGAAAAGTTGCTGGAGAGCATTCTGAGGGATAGGATATACAGGCATTTAGACGAACAAGAGCTGATTAGGGATAGTCATAGGTGGGAGGTCACCTCTCACAAATTTGATTGAGTTTTTTTGAAGACGACCAAAAAGTTTGATGAGGGCAGAGCTGCAGATGTGTATATGGACTTCAGCAAAGCAGCTATGCCAAACTGGCCACTGTGACTGGGTGCGTTTGGTTGGACGATGCATTCCATTAAGATGGATAGGGGATCGGTTGCAGGATAGAAATTAGGATGTAGTAAAATGTTTTCAGCTGGTATTCATGGAGGGACATGAGCTGGTATTGGGTCCACAACCGCACATAGTCCTTAATATATAGGAAGCTTCCTTCTCAGTAGGGCAACATTTGCAAGAATAGAAAAAAACATCATTTAAGCTTGGAGAAATTGATAAATATTGTTTTCTGGAAGGATCTTGTTTGCTTTGTTTGGTGTGCAAAACTTTTACTCTTCCCGTTTGCACAGGACCTTAGTGAGACACTTTGATTATTGTGCACAGCTTTGCTTTTGTGGCTGGAGAAGTATGACTTGGAGTCAGTGAATTCACTTCTTTGTTTCAGATTCAGATTCAGATTCAATTTTAATTGTCATTGTCAGTGTACAGTACAGAGACAACGAAATGCATTTAGCATCTCCCTGGAAGAGCGACATAGCAAATGATTTGAATAAATAATAATAAGTGATAATAAGTGTCCGGGGGGTGGGGGGTGATTGGCAGTCACCGAGGTACGTTGTTGAGTAGAGTGACAGCCGCCGGGAAGAAGCTGTTCCTGGACCTGCTGGTTCGGCAACGGAGAGACCTGTAGCGCCTCCCGGATGGTAGGAGGGTAAACAGTCCATGGTTGGGGTGAGAGCAGTCCTTGGCGATGCTGAGCGCCCTCCGCAGACAACGCTTGCTTTGGACAGACTCAATGGAGGGGAGCGAGGAACCGGTGATGCGTTGGGCAATTTTCACCACCCTCTGCAATGCCTTCCGGTCGGAGACAGAGCAGTTGCCATACCATACTGTGATGCAGTTGGGAAGGATGCTCTCGATGGTGCAGCGGTAGAAGTTCACCAGGATCTGAGGAGACAGATGGACCTTCTTCAGTCTCCTCAGGAAGAAGAGACGCTGGTGAGCCTTCTTGATCAGAGTTGAGGTATTGTGGGTCCAAGAGAGGTCATCGGAGATGTTGACTCCCAGGAACCTGAAGCTAGAAACACGTTCCACATCCGTCCCGTTAATGTGGATGGGGGTGTGCGTGCCGCCCCTGGACTTCCTGAAGTCTACAATGAGCTCCTTGGTCTTCTTGGAGTTAAGGGCCAGGTTGTTGTCAGCGCACCATGCTGCTAAGTGCTGGACCTCCTCCCTGTAGGCCGACTCATCGTTGTTGCTGATGAGGCCAATCACCGTTGTATCATCTGCGTACTTGATGATGGTGTTAGTACCATGTACAGGTGTGCAGTCATAGGTGAAGAGGGAGTAGAGGAGGGGGCTCAGCACACAGCCCTGTGGAACGCCGGTGTTCAGGGTTAGGGTTGAAGAGGTGTGCTTGTCTAACCTAACAGACTGGGGTCTGTTGGTTAGAAAGTCCAGTATCCAGTTGCAGAGGGAGGGGTCGATGCCCAGGTTACCGAGTTTGGTGATCAGTTTTGATGGTATAATGGTGTTGAATGCTGAGCTGTAATCGATGAACAGCATTCTTACGTAAGTGTCTCTGTTGTCGAGGTGGGAGAGGGTGGAGTGAAGTGCCGTTGAGATAGCATCCTCCGTACTCCTGTTCTTGCGGTAGGCAAACTGATAGGGATCCAGTGTGGGGGGTAGGCAGCTTTTGAGGTGTGCCAGGACCAGCCTCTCGAAGCACTTGGTGATGATGGGGGTAAGTGCAACTGGGCGGAAGTCGTTGAGGCTTTCCAGGGATGAGTGGGTTATCCTATGAGGCTTATCAAGAGAGATTGGATAAGGTTGGCCTCAGCCACTGACATTTACAGTACAAGAGTGAAAGATGATCTTGGTGAGAAATTTACAGAGCGGCAGCCAAGAGCCTGCCTCCTCTATCTGATAAGTCTCAAGCTGCAGTATACTGCACTAGGATAAGGAGCCGTCCTTTCAGAACTGGAACAAGGAGAAATTATTTCACCCAGTAGATGATAAATCTTTGATATTCTCAGTCGGATGGTTGTGACTGGTTATTTGATGCTGACACCGATAGCAGAGTGGGCATGTTAGGTGAAGATGTGTTGAGGTAAAGTGCTGAGGCTTTGGCTCGAGAGGCTCGGCGAAGAGAGTTTTTCTTTCTTTTCTAAATCTCCTTTGTCTGGTGCAGTAGAGCCAACAACTAGGGCAGTGATATGCTCCTCCTCTGGAATATGGGAAGACATGGAGACTTCCAGTGTCCCTGAGGACAACACCAGTGAGAGTTGCAATTACAGTTACAGATTTACAGTTACAATGCGTCCAACTGCAGTTCCTTATAAACTCTGTTATGGAACTGGAACAGCGGCTGGACAACACCAGGATCATCCAGAAGGATGTCATAGTTAAGAGTAACAATGGCATTGTCATGCCGAAAGTACAGGCAGAAAGTAGTTAGACCATAACCAGGAAAGGGAATAGGCAGAGAGTGCAGGAGACCCTATGCTGATTGCCCTTGCCAACAGGATGTACCCCTTTGTATACTGTTGGTGGGGGTGACCGGTCAGAGTAGAGCACAGCAGCATCAGGTCTGTGGCACTGGCTCCAATGCACATCGGGAAGCCAGGCACAGTGATAGTGACAGGAGACTCGTTAGTTAGGGGGGCAGAGGAGATTCTGTGGCGGCAACAAGACTCCAGAATGGTGAGTTGCCTCCCTGGGGCCAGGGGCCAGGATGTCTTGAAGTAGCTGCAGAACATTCTCAACGGAGAGGGGAAACAATTGGAAGTCAACTTGAGGGCAAAAGGATGTCCAGAAAGTGGAATGTTTTATTCCTTGGAGTGCAGAAGGCGGAAGGGAGATAGATGGGGTGAAAGCACAGTCCTTCACCCAAAGTTAAGGAATCAAGTACCAGAGGACATAAGTTTAATGCGAGAGAAACAAGATTTAATCAGAACCTGGTGGGAAACGTTTTCACTTGAAGGGTGGTGGTAATATGCAACAAGCTTCCAGAGGAGGTAGCTGAGGCAGGCACTATAACAAGCTTGAAAGGGTTCAGAAAAGATTTACGAGGATATTGTCAGGACTAGAGAGTGAGCAATGGGGAGAGGTTGAGTAGGCTGGGTCTCTATTCCATGGAGCACAAGAGGATGAAGGGAGATCTTATAGAGGTATACAAAATCATGAGAGAAATAGATCAGGTTGATGCACAGTCTTTTGCCCAGAGTAGGGGCCTCGAGCACATAGGTTCAAGGTGAAGGGGAAAACATTTAATAAGAATTTTTCCCCTCATACCCACCTGTGTCCAGGGGCATTTGGAACAATGGAAGTTTCTTAAAGAGCTGATCAGTTTGGTCTTTTGAATCTTGGATTTTTAAACCATGTTAATCTAATTCATGAAGTCTTGGTGACTTATCCTATTTGCACTTGCATTTGTTAATTGTGGCTTTGTCCAATTCAAATAACATAATGTGTAGGAATGAACTGCAAATGCTGCTTTAAATCAAAGGTAGACACAAAATGCTGGAGTAACTCAGCGGGACAGGCAGCATCTCTGGAGGGAAGCAATGTGTGACGTTTCGGGTCCCGCTGAGTAACTCTAGCATTTTGTGTCTACCAAATAACATAATGGTTGGCTGGACACACACAATCGCAACAAGTGCTTTCTCCCAGAAGATGCAACCATGAAAAAGATCTGTCTAATCCAAACGGTGAGACCATTTGCAATTTTTATAGAGACACAAGGAACTGCAGATGCTGGAATCTTGCATAGAACACAAAGTACATAGAACACAAAATTATGTAATTCTTTACATAATATGCATTTCCATATTGCCTTAATTATGTTGATCAGTGCATAATTTAATGAATTGACACTAAAATCAGTTGGGGCATTTTTCTGATTGAAAATGATTTCGTTTTTTTTCTCTGCAGCTGCATACGCATTGAGAAACATTGGAAATGGATTACATTGTGCAGTTTCTCAACTGGATCTATGGTGGAATTGAAGCAGTATTTTGTGCAGCAGATTTTATGCTGTTTTATTTTGTTGTGATTTCAGTTACTGGATTAGTTATAAGTTACATTTATACAAAACTCTTGCCCAAAGATGGATTAACGCCTGAAGAAGACACCACATCTAATAGGAAGCTCAGTGCAAGTGGAGAAACATCGGAAATAAAGGAACCAGTCACCATTGGCACACGGACTGAAAACAGCAGGAAAATATTACAAAGTGGAGATGACAAGGATGTGTCCAAGAACTCGGTTGTTCTGCTGCAACACATTAAAGGAGTAGAAAAACCTGAAACTTTAGTTGAATATAAAAGCGACGAAGATATTTCTTCAATGATGGCCCCAAAATCTGTGGATTTTCTTGATATCTACACTAGCATGAATGACAGTTGCTGTACTGATGATATGAGCAGCAAATTGCAATTGGCCAGGTAACGTGAAGTGACATTGCTAGTGCATAGTAACCCGAAATATAATAGAAAATCTGCAGGTGACGCCAGATTTAGTGGCGGGGAGCACTTGTGTTTGATTAACACCGAGGACGGGTATAACAAGCAAACAAATTCCAAGATGTGTGTGAAGTAAAATGTATTAGTTGTAAGAAAATGTCACAAATTCCTTTGAAAATCTAGGTCTTAGAGTTAAAGGAATCCTCTGGATATGTTTACCTCAGTTGATATCAGCACAATTACGACAACAACTTGCATTTGTAGCATATCTTTAACATAAAAATTGATTTGGATGCTTTGCAGTGATATTAGCAACTAAAATCTGACTGAATCTTGTTAGGGAGTGGCTATTCAAAATTTCAAATATTTAAAAAGATAAATATGTTCGGCCATATTCATTTATCATTTGACTATTTATCCAAATAACTCTATCTTGCTGGCTGGGAGTTGGACTGAGTGAGAGCGTTAAATGTAGATCTTAGAAGAATAAAGAGAGACATGGAAATTTGGGAAGAGAATTCCAGAACCTAGATTTTCGACTGATAAAGGCATGTTTGCTGGTGGCCAACTGATCACAAATGATCAGGGCAACAGAACTGAGGATGAAGATTGGAAGGCTGGAGAAGATTACAGAGATTTGGAAGGTTATTATATTGATGATGGTTTTAAAATTGAAACCTTATTTAAATGGGAACCGAAATTGGTCAATGGGCAAAAGGTAAAGGGTGTGAGATGGGGCAGAAGGCAACCTCATTTTTACAGTGGGATGTAGGAGGCCAGTAAAGATTGTATTGGTATGGTATGGCTGAAGCTAACAGAGGCATAGATGAGGTTTCAGTTACAGCCAAGTTGATCCAGGTGCATTGTAAGGCGGCATTATAGCAGTAGAAATAACTGACCTTTGTCATGACACCGATACGTGGGCAGATATGACATAATGATTGCAAAGAGTCTTGCTCACTCAGTTGCCAGGGAGAGGGAGAGAATCGGTGCCTAGAGAATGGAGTTTTTAAACACAAAGGACTGCAGGTTGTGAGATAATGCGAGATTTCCCCGAGAAAATGCCACGACTGGTTTATTTTAAAAAAGACACAAAATGCTGGAGTAACTCAGCAGGCCAGGCTTCTCTGGAAGACATGAATAGGTGGCGTTTCAGGTTGGGATCCTTCCTCAGACTGATTGAAATAGGGGGGAGAAAGTTGTGGTTGTGCTCTGGGCTGAGGTGTGAGTTGTTGAGATAGATTAAGTGAAATACACAGAATGTGATACTAATTTAGAATACACCTGCGTGCTGCATGGCTCCACGCTAACATCGGCATTCCTGGTTCCAGCGGAGATGCTAGAGTTATTGTAATTGTTGAAATTGAATGTTGTCAGAAAATTTGCCAGATCGATGAAGCAGACCTGCTGGCTCCCCAGACATATGTGCTTGTGGGCGGGGGACCAACAGGATTGCACACACCCAGCACCATTAAGATCGACACATCCCTCGACTTGCTAGATTTGTTTCTTCTGCCTCAGTCATTCTCTTCCCTCATTAATATCCGGGTGCTTATCTCAATCATGTCTGTAGTTACACCACCCGTAATGCAATTTGTGCCAGTGTACACATTTTTTTCCATTCTAGCAATAGACAAAAAAATGTGTGAATTGTTGGACTTTACAACAATTGGTCAGTTTTCATCTGAAATTCATAACTTACCGTAATCTAAATTAAATTATTGAGAGGTTTGTACATGTCTACTGTAAAAAGATAATGAGTCATTTTCCATACAGCATCTGCGTTTAGTTTCATATCAATATTTCATGATGTTGCTTGTTTTCTAAAGGCTGGAATGGGTTTTTATGCATGAACAAGTTTAAATCAAATTATAACGAGGTATAAAATACACAATGCAAATGAAATGGTGCATTTATGATCCATATTATGAGCGGCAACATTATTTTGTCCTTCGTATTTTCCAGCATTGATTGTTATGCCTTGTGTATTTACCTAGTACTGAGGAAGAAGACCTGTACTGTGGTGTGGAGGACATTAAGGAAAGTCATCTGAGGAGTTCAGGTACTCTTGTAGTGTATGCATATTGGATGTTTATTTGAACTATTATTTCAGTCTGTAGCATGTTAATATTTAAAAGTTACTCAAGAACACCAAAGAACGAAGCCCTAACAACACCCATGGTAACTGCAGTAGGCGTACTAGTTATATATGCAAGGAAGCAAAGTGCTGGAATTTAGAAATCCGGAGATGCTTTAAATCTGAAATAAACTTAAAGTGCAATATATGTTCGGGTAGTATCTAAGAAAGGAGGAACAGAGTTAAAGTTTCCGACTTTAGAGACACCAGCCCTTTGGCCCACCGAGTCCACGCTGACCAACAATCAACCCATACACTAACCTACAGACACGAGGGACAATTTTACAACTTACCGAAGTCAATTAACCTACAATCCTGTATGTCTTTGGAGAAAGTTGATAACTTCACCAGAATTAGCAGTGGAGGCCAATTCACTGGATGTTTAGAGAGAGTTAGATTTAGCTCTTGGGGCAAACGGAATCAAGGGATATGGGGAAACGGTTAGAATGGGGTAATGATTTTGGATGATCAGCCATGATCATATTGAATGGCTCGAAGGGCTGAATGGCCTACATCTGCACCTAGTTTCTACGTTTCAAACTGAAATGCTAATAATATTTGTCCTTCCACAGGTGCTGCCTGACCTCCTGAGTGGGTCTTACTTTTTCTGTTTTTGTCATTTAAGTCAAACGCTGTTTCAGCCACAACTGGAGTATTCTGCCCAGTTCCGTGTACCATGCTGTAGGAGAGATTTGAAGGCCTCAGACAAGGTGCAGATTCACTGGATTGATTCCAGGGATGAGGGATTTTAGTTGGTGGATTGAGAGAATTTGGAGTTGTCCTTGGAGCAAAAGTGGTTGTAATGGGACTCTGATTCACGAATTTAAAATCGTGGTAGTAGTGCGGTGGAATAACTTCATTTGTGGCAATCAAGGATATTGCACAAGTATCTGAAAGGAAGGAAATTGCAATGCTACAGGGAGAAGTTGCACAAGCTGGGTTGCTCTTATGAAAAGGTTGGTATGGATATGACTGTTAAATTACCTCCTCTACAGGAGGTCATCTCCCTGTTATTCTGCAATAAAGAAATGATTGATTCTCTTTTTTTTGTCTTAAACCCTTGAAAATATGTCAACACAAGGTAGCATAGGCTTGGATTACCCTTGTCCAACCACCCCTGTTTATGTACATTTCTATTGAAAAATAAATAAAATATGTTAATTGGTGGATTATTGAACGTTGGCTAATCCAGGTGGATATAAGGTGAGAGAAGACTCAAACTGAATACTGGAACATGATTTCAGTGCACTACATTGTGGTGAATGGACTAAATAGTCTTGTTCTTTGGTATTCTCTATACATTTGATTTGTCCATTGTGATTTCCCACTCAAAGTTTAGTGATTAAACTTGAAAAAATCATCAATAATACAATGACAGAAGATATCTTCTCTGATCTTTGGCAGATTCAGGCAGTGGTTTAAGAAGTGACCATATCTTACATAATGAAATTGAACATAATTTGACCAAAGTGGAGGTAAGATAATAAATGTTGTCCTAAATGTATTCAACTAATGAATGATCTGTGCTTCAGAGCATGTTGTGGATTTCAGTGATCGCTCTACAAATTTCAAGACTTATTCAAATTATTCAAATTCCTTGATGTTTATGAAGCCTTCTTCTGGTCATACCAACGTTAATGTTGCTTTCTGATGGATTTCACTTTAATGTTGCGTCCTTCTGCTCTTTTCATGGTGTCTACAGCTGGGCCTATGTGTATGCATCCTGTTGTTCTGCAGATACTATTCAAAAGTCAGGAGGCTTCACAGGAAATGTATTTCCCAGCACTGCAGGTTGCTTTCAGGAAATCTGTCTCGGAGGGGGGGGAGGGGGGACAGAATTACTATGGCTTTTTCGACGAGTGGACTATCTTGCTCCGCTGTATGATCTTGGGGGAGAGGGAGATACATAGATAAGGAAATGTAAAGTGTGAAAACAGGACAAAGGAAATCTAAATCAAGGAAAATGTGGAATAGATCATTGTTAGCTTGGAGAAAGTAACGACAAAGCAAACAGAGAAACTGTAGTTGGAGACAGTAGGACTGGTCAGAGAACTGGGAAGGGGGAGGGATGGAGAGAGAGGGAAAGCAAGGGTTACTTGAAGTTAGAGAAGTCAATGTTCATACCACTGGGGTGTAAGCTACCCAAGTGAAATATGAGGTGTTCCTCCAATTTGCACTGGGCCTCACTCTGACAATGGAGGAGGCCCAGGACAGAAAGGTCAGTATGGGAATGTGAAGGGGAGTTATTGTTTAGCAACCGGGAGATCAGGTAGGTTTAGGCAGACTGAGCGGAGGAGTTTAGCGAAACGATCGCTGAACCTGCGCTTGGTCTCACTGTGAGTGGGTTAACTTATTATGTGCACTGGGCCTGTACTTGCTGGAGTTTAGAAGAATGAGGGGGGACCTCATTGAAACATACCGAACAGTGAAAGGCTTGGATAGAGTGGATGTGGAGAGGATATTTCCATTAGTGGGGAATCTAGGACTAGAGGTCATAAACTCAGAATTAAAGGACATTCCTTTAGGAAGATGAGAGGGAATTCATTTAGTCAGAGGGTGGTGAATCTGTGGAATTCTTTGCCACAGAAGACTGTGGAAGTCATCAATGGATATGGTTAAAGCAGAGATAGATAGATTCTTGATTAGTACGGGTGCCAGGGGTTATGGTGAGAAGGCAGGAGAATGGGGTTAAGAGGGAGAGATAAATCAGCCATGATTGAATGGTGGAGTAGACTTGATCGCTGAATGGCCTAATTCTGCTCCTATCACTTATGACCTTATGACTTTATGCAAGAAAATGGCTGTTTTAAGATTAATTTGGTTTAAGATTACAGGCATCTTTATTTGAAGTTCTTTTAAATATACTTGAACACACTGCTTGCTTTTTCTCCCCTTAAGGTTGAAAAGGCTATAAGTTTGACGAATGATAATTATCATCAGTTACGGACGATTGTGTGTCAGGCACTGGAGAAAGGCAAGCCACTCCCTTCTTGGATAATGACCGAGGAAGCTTCACAGGTAATTCAGTAATTGATTCACTTGTTATTCTGCATTGTTTATGCAATATTCTAAAGCTCACCAGAGCATGTGTTTCAGTTTGGATACCTGTATGCTAGCTTGAGCCCCATGAGTGAAACAGCTTTGTTTGTGTTCAACTCCAAGAAGGACATTCACCATTTGACATCACTCTTCTCTTACTTTCTTGGAATTTAGGTGGTGAGATTCCTCATTTTTAAGACCATAGATACATTTGTAATAGCATGAATCTATTTACATTCTGGCCACAGATCAAATTAGCCTACCAAGGCTACTATTCAACTTTATCATCAGATAAGGTGAATCTACTAGAAAGTAATATTACAACATTTGTACAGAGTCTGAGATTGTAAAAGTAAAGCGTCATAATATTAACCCACTTACCATGCACAATTGTACAGTTCTTCTATCTGATATGCATAGACAATTGAGAAAAAATCACGGTGGTATCACACAAGTTCACAAGTTATATTAGCAATGTTACAAAATTTTGAGATTTTAAAAATCAAGTCTGCAATTTATCCCATCAGATAAAGCATAAAAA
Organism: Amblyraja radiata; assembly: GCF_010909765.2. Classification (NCBI taxonomy): domain Eukaryota; kingdom Metazoa; phylum Chordata; class Chondrichthyes; order Rajiformes; family Rajidae; genus Amblyraja; species Amblyraja radiata. The sequence continues at coordinate 70,253,171 of NC_045957.1, forward strand.
GAAGTTTAATTTGACACCTAATTCACTTTCATATCTCAAGTATTTAAAAAGTTATGGCCATTTTCATACTCGGAAATTAGCATCTTGTTCCCAATTGATTTTCTATGGACATAACAAAAAAGCTGTGATCGTGGACAGTCAAAAGCCCATAACTTTCTTAAAAATTAAGAGAACTGAATGAAATTTTCAGTTATCATAGATTGAAGCATTCTGAAACAAATAAATAATCTTACTTGGATGATCTGAAATTAAAGTATATAATTAGTTAGTTACCCAATTGTAGCTAATTACAAACTTCAATTACTAGATCTAAACATCTATCCATTTCTTAAGAAATGATTAACATTTTTAAATAGTCTAAGTGTCCAAATAATATTCACAAAGAATTCACAATAAAACATGATTTTTAAATCTCATTTACATTAATTTATAGGCCAAATGGAAGGAATTTAGTGTTCAATTGCTGTAAATTAATGGCCATTTAAATCAGCTTTCGAGTGGGATCCTGTGGAACGCGCTGGTTTAGAACGTTCACATTGCGGTAGATTTGTGCCCCCGAATGCCCAGAAAAATACTGCGGGATTTAATGGGGCCCCAAATTAGCTACTCGCAACATAACACTTTGTATAAAGGGATCTTAAGAAGCGCTTTTTAATGTAAAAATTAAACAACCTACCTTCTGTTGTCCCCTGTATGAGATCCGACCCGTTATCGGCGGTCGCGGGTTTAGAGGTTAATTTTTAACTTACTATAATAATTAAATAAACCCGTACAATGTAAAAATAGCTCCAGCGAGCGAAACTTCAAGCGATTTTTCATCAGCAACTGAGGTAGGCTGAACAAGCTCGATTTGAACAGCCTAGGAAAAATCGCGTTTTAAACCCGGCCCCCTCTAAACGGCGCCATAATCACACACACGGGCTGGGACAGATCTGCAGCGACGCTTAAGGTAGGTTTTGCAACATACCTAGTTATATACGTATAATGAGGCCATTCGGCCCATCATGTTTACTCCACCATTCAATCATGGCTGATCTCTTCCTCCTAATCCCAAATTTCTGCCTTCTCCCCATAACCCTTGTCGCCCGTTCTAATCAAGAATTTCTCTATCTCTGCCTTAAAAATATCTACTGACGGGCTCCACAGCTCTCTGTGGCAATGAGTTCCACAGATTAACTACCCTCTGACAAAAGAAGTTTCTCTTCACCTCCTTTCTAAAAGAGCGGCCTTTAATTCTGAGGCTATGACCTCTGGTCCTCGACTCTCCCTCCAGTGGAAACATCCTTTCCACATCCACTCTATCTATGTCTTTCATTATTCGGTAAGTTTCAATGAGGTTCCCCCCTCAACCTTCTAAACGTCAGGGAGAACAGGCCCAGTGCTGTCAAATGCTCATCATATGCTAACCCACTCATTGCTGGAATCATTCTTGTAAACCTCCTCTGGATTCTCTCCAGAGCCAGCACCTGAAGAGGACACCCTGGAAATGCGCCCTACAAGACAATATGGGTAGAACTTTGGGAGAAGAGCAGTCAGTTTGCAGGGGTTATACCACAGGCTACCCAATAGTCGGTGAAATTAGAGGAATATATACGTAAGCAATTCACAGAAATGTGCAAGAGCAAAGTTGTGAGGCATTTAAACTTTCCTCATATTAACTGTTTGCTTCCTCGGTCATTATCCAAGAAGGGAGTGGCTTGCCTTTCTCCAGTGCCTGACACACAATCGTCCGTAACTGATGATAATTATCATTCGTCAAACTTATAGCCTTTTCAACCTTGAGGGGAGAAAAAGCAAGCAGTGTGTTCAAGTATATTTAAAAGAACTTCAAATATAGATGCCTGTAATCTTAAATCAAATTAATCTTAAAACAACCATTTTCTTGCATAAAGTCATATTGGCTGAGTGCAAGGGATTTAGTGGCTGCAGGAAAATGTTTGTGCAAATAAACTAAAGACTGCATTTGATATATTAATCAAATTGTGATCAGCAAAATTAATTAAGTTCTTTGAATGTATAGATGAAATAGACTTGAAATTCCATAAGCCATTTGAAGAATGACATCATAAACTTGTTAGCAAAGGTAGGCCTGGGGATTAAAGTATTGGTACAGTATTTACCACGGAACAGGAAGCATACAATGACAGTGAATGATTGCTTTTTTTAAACTGGTGAAAATTGTAGAGTGGTGCCCCCTTGGGTTCAATATTAGTACTACTTTTCTGGATATGTTAAAGATCTAGAACAGATCATAATTGTGTTGTATTGTATTCAAATTTATTGTCATTGTCTCAATTAGAGACAACGAAATGAATTTCCCTTTACAGTCAGTATCATAAAAATAAATAAATAATAAATAAATAATAAAACATATTAAAACTAAAATAGAATTTAAAAAAAAAAGCACAAACACAAAGTCCACGACACAACATAACACAATGGCACCAAGGTGAGGAAGGCACCATAGTCCAGCCAGCCTCCCCTCCGATCTTCCCAGATGTTCACCCGTGGTCGGGGCCTTCCGAGCACCCGCAGTCGCCACCCCGGGCGGCCCAATGCTCAGGCCCTCTCGCCAGGCTGATAGAACGCCGACGCCGAACCCCGACGGTGAAAATCCTCCTCAGCGGCCCGGACCTCCCAATCAGCCGCTTCCCACCCTAGTCCGCAGCTCCCGAGACCGCAGCTCCCGAGTCCGCAGGCCGAGCCGGGCAGAGTCGCAGGACCCCACGATGTTTGTCCGCGCCGCCCGCGTTGGGAGCTCTGCGAACCACAGCTCCAGGATGTCGGTGCCGCAGGCCCAGCACTCCGGGATCCAGACGGCGATCCCCGGTAAGGCATTGCCAGCCCCGCGATGTATCAGCGCTGTCCCGCCGCTGCTGGAGCTCTGGTCGATCCAGGCAGGAAAGGCCGTGCCAATCCAGTAGGTAGGCCGCTGGGGGGGGGGGGGGGCGAGGCGAATAATAGTCGCGTCCTCTCCAGGAAGCGACTGAAGGACGATATCCCCCTTACCGTACCCTCTTCCCCCACATAAATTTTTTTTTAAAAAACACACTTCAACATAACCAAAAAAACAAAAGATGTTTTGTTGAAGCGCCACCGGAAGTAAGGGTCAAGAGATAGGCACAAAGTGCTTGAGTAAACCCAGCAGGTTAGTCTGCATCTCTGGAGAAAAAGCCATAACCTTATTGACTTGAGTTAAGTAGTTCTTTGTTTAACATCCATAGATTCCCAAAAAATTATCCGGGGAAGGCTACAGCTGGATTAATCAGTGGTGTGTTGAACAGAAACTTTGTGGAAATTCCATTGAACAACTGCAAGTTTGTCTGGAAACGCTTCAGAAGAAGGTACAATTTTTGATTCTATGGTGTAATATGAGGTGTTTATTCATGCTCTCACTTGTTTACATCAGCATTAATGGGACCAGGTAATTTAAAGTCAGTAAAATGCTTGGAAAATAAAAACTTGCAAGGACAAACTGCAGGAAATGTCAGAGTTGGAAAGCTCATAAAACAGGAAAGGAGCCATCTTTAAAAAAAAATAAAAAATCCTAGACTTCAAGATCACTCTAAATGAGTTCATATGTTCCTTCAATGAGTGATAATTGAACATTGACATGTTATAACCAAAATGATCTTTCACAATGACAAAATGCTGAAGTAACTAAACTCAAGCATCTCTGGAGAACATGGATAGGTGGTGTTTCAGGTCAGACATTTCTTCATACTGATTGTAGGAGGGACAAGAAAGAAACCTGGAAAAGGAGGCACTGCCTGACCCTTTGAGTTACTCCAGTATTTTGTCTTTCTTTGGAATAAACCAGCATCTGCAGTTACTTTGTAATATATATTGGATTCTCTCCATGCTGGTTTTGGTTGATTCAACAGAGCTCAAGGTCAAGGCTGCATAAGTGCCTAGGAATCCCAGATATAGAGCTCATCGTAAGGTTAAAGGTGGCAGTAAATGCTATTTAGGACTGTTTTTGAGCAATGAAGAGGGTTTCTAAACTGAACAAAGTGAAAGCCAATGCTATAGCTTCACATTCAAAGCAAGAACACGTCATGGAAGTCTGACCAGACGTCCCTCCAGTTCTTAAGGTTGTATATTTAGATATTTTATCAATAATTTTCTATTTAAATAGATGTGGAAAACACACTATGTTAATGTTCCCCCAGATTCAGGAATTTTATAACAAACATGCTTTTACAATTATGATTAAGTGGTCTCAGCATTTCCATGCCAATGGTGGGATTCCCACAAAATTATCAACTAAAATTTGCTTTGCAACTAGTCCATCATAAAGACATTATAAAAATAATTTTCACTTACCACACAAAAAATTCTTGAAAATTTAATGTTTTTTATTTTTGAATGACAATTAGAATACTGAATAATCTGAAGTTTATTCCAAAAATATTAAAAACTATTTCATAACTAAAATATAAAACTAATATCCAATTTATTTTTACAGTGGGCATTAATATGTTCCATACCAAGCGAGAGTGGAAGAGCAAACGAATGCAAGAAACTGGTTGAGGATCAAGTGACTGAGCAAAAAGTGTATGAAGGCATAAAGTTTCTAATGCTATACAAGGCTATTCATCTTCACAATACCATGGAAAATGGAAGAACTGTTCCTGAATTTTGTAAACATTTGTTTGCAAGGAGTACCTCGCTTTACCCATATTATCTAATGATAAACCATCTAAATTTGATTGGCCACACCAGATGTTTTGAAGAGGTAAGCAATGATACTCATCCATTTTGATGTGATGTATAATATGATAGAATTCAACCCACAGTTTCACAATCACAATAATACTTTATTAGCCATGTATGTTTTGCAACATCCGAGGAATTTCATTTGTCAATGTGGAGAGATAAAGAACAATGAATGAAAGATATGCAAAAGAGTAACAATGACAAAGGAACCCGGCCATGGTAACTGTAGGGTGAAAATGAGAAGCTAGTGTGACTTGGGTGGGGGTAGGATAGAGAGAGGGAACGCCGGGGCTACCTGTAACACAATCACAATAATACTTTATTAGCCAAGTATGATTTGCAACATATGAGAAATTTCATTTACTAAGTCAGTCATACAAATAAAAAGCAAAAGAACACACAAAATACATTTTAACATAAACATCCACCACAGTGACTCCACATTCCTCACTGTGATGGAAGGCGAAGAAAAGTTCATATCTCTTCCCTTCTATGCTCACCTGCGGTCGGGGAGAGCGGGGAGAGCCCTCCATTAATGGGATGATCTTGACTCCCGTAGTGGCTACGTTTGGGAACTCCGCATCGGGGCGATCGGCTCCTGCATCGGGGGGGATGTCAGCTCCCCCATGCCGGCAATCGGACCCTGTGTCGGGGCTGGTCGAGCCTCTGCGTCGTTGGAGATTCCCGACTCGGCCTCTCCGGAGACTGCGAGCTCCCAATGTAAAGCCCGCAGGCCGCAGGCAAGGGATCAGCTCCGATGTTAAGTCCACGAAAAAACAGACAGACTGTTGGCAGGGCTGCCAGTCGTTCGGACGGAGAAGCTGAAATCAGATGTATCTGTATTACTGTTGAGTAAAGGTTACTATAGGGGCATGAGAGAGGAGCTGGTTAAAGTTGATTGGAAGGGGTCCCTAGCAGGAATAATCATGAAGCCGCTATGACAGGAGTATTGGGAGTAATTCGGATGACGCAGGGTCTTTTTAACCCAATGAGGAAGAAAGATACCAGGGTGAGAATGAGATGAGCATGGCTAACAAAGGAAGTGGCTAACAAAGTTTGCCTAAAGGCATATGATATGGCAAAGATTAGCAGGAGGCTAGGGGACTGGGGAGCTTTTAAAAACCAACAGAAGGCAATAAGGGGAGAAAAGATGAAATATGTAGGTAAACTCGCCAACAATATAAGAGAATACCATAATTTTTTCAGATATATAAACAAAAAGAGTCAAGAGTGGACATTGGACTGCAGAAAATTATATTAGAGAAGTAGTAATGGGGAACAAAGAAAAGGCAGATGAATTGTATACATTTTTGCGTCAGTGAAGGACACTTGTATTCACTGGAGTTTAGAAGGATGAGGGGGTTCTTATAGAAACTTATAAAAGGACTGGACAAGATAGATGCAGGAAAAATGTTCCCAATGTTGGGCGAGTCCAGAACCAGGGGCCACAGTCTTAAAATAAAGGGGAGGCCATTTAAGACGGAGGTGAGAAATAACTTTTTCACCCAGAAAGTTGTGAATTTGTGAAATTCCCAGCCACAGAGGGCAGTGGAGGCCAAATCACTGGATGGATTTAAGAGAAAGTTAGATAGAGCTCTAGGGGCTAGTGGAATCAAGGGATATGGGGAGAAGGCAGGCACGGGTTATCGATTGGGGACGATCAGCCACGAACACAATGAATGGCGGTGCTGGCTTGAAGGGCCGAATGACCTCCTCCTGCACCTATTTGCTATGTTTCTATGACACCAGTAACATGCCATAAATTCAAAGAGTCTGGAGGCAGAAGTGAGTACAGTTACTATTGCCAACGAGAAGTTGCTTGGGAAGCTGAAAGGTTTGAAGATGTTCTCCCTTTCCCAGCTTCCTCTAATCTTTCCAATGGCTTCCAATATTCTTTTTGTTCTCCCATCCCATTGAACTTAGCAAACCATTTTTCTCAAACATTTCTACTTCACCTGCCCATCCCCACCCTCAATCCAAATTCAGCACCGGCCTCAATTATTTCTCCAACTATATTCAACCTTAGCACAGACAGTATTGAATAGAAAAATATGGGACACTCACCACCCTCTGTCTACCCCTCCACCAGGGGGGCGGAGGACAGCACAGTAAAAAATGACATATTTTTGCTGGACTGCTCCACACATGCAGGATGCTGATGAACGCAGCCCCCAGCGATGTATGTTGGCATTGAACCGGCCGACCTCTGTACAGAGCCGGTTCAGGGCGACCCACTCTTTGCAGGGCAGGTCCGAGCCGGGTGGGGCTGTGGTGTTCGGTGCTACAGTGAATTGTGGAGGTCGTGAAGTCTGTTCCCAGCTGGTTCTCCATGCTCCTAGTGTGTTGAAACCGGAGCCACAGAGGGTCGCTGCGTGACGGGAGAAGGGTCGACGAGATTACAAGCGTTGAGGTCCCAGTTGCTGTGAGTCCTGGGTGAAGGTGTCAAAGGTCATCTTCACCCCCCCCCAATGCCACTTTCACGGAATTGGATCAACTCTATTTTTGTGAAAATAGAACCATATGAGAGAAGTTGAAGAAATGAAGTAACTTGGAAAATGTTTAGTGAAGGATATTGCATGTTAAGATTTGACATGTATACTCTGTCAAAGAAGATGAGAGGAAAATAATGAGCTGGAAAGTTGCTTGCGGCAAGTCTAACATTGCCTGATAATGACCTGTGGGAAAGTAAAGAAATTCCTCTGACAACCAACCCTTTTCCAAAACCATCAGCATAAAATTGCTGCCAGAAGCAGTTTTGATGTTGTAGATGTTGTAGCTTGCACAATATCTTGAGGGAAGTCTAGCACAAGCCTTGATCCTTATACAGCTGGGGAGAGCAAATGAAAACTTTTAAAAACATTGAAACAATGAATAAAATAAAAGTTTTAAACTGTAAAACACAATATCTGTTCAATTGAAGATGAACTCTCCGTCAGTACGAATGGAATGCTGCACTTATGCCAAATCTAATGTACAAGTTCAACTGCTGGGAGATTGTTTACAATTTATCGTGCCGCTGGGCTCTAGGAATTCAATATCAGTTCCATTTTTTTTAAAGGGAAACGCAACTAACAAATTTACCCTTTTCGTGCTGGCATAGATATACTGAGCTTAATGGCAGACATAATATCTGTATATTTAACTCACACTATACCCACAAAAATATCTGTAGTTTGATGTGGAAGTGCTGGAATTTCCCAGTAACTTGAGGTTCCGTAAAATGATAAATGCAGACCTAAGTAAGATATCAAAGAACAGAAAGCGGAAGAGTAAATTGTGTTTACATATTTCTCTCAGCATAAACCATCTGTTCTTTTCACCATTAAAGAATGATTTTCAGACACGGCCTCAGAGGTTGGCATCCATTTCATTAGTAACCTTTTATATAACATCTTCTAATTTGCCTTTTAGAAGTACAAATACAATTGTCCATGGGTTACCTTATCTATGTTGTTAGTTACGTCCTATACTGTTAGTGTCAACTAATTGTGCCCCCTATTACTTCCTTAATGGATTCCATTTTTTTTCTGCCAAACTGATATTATGCTAACTGGCTTTATCCCTAGAAATTGTTTTGTTTTTTTGCCCTTCTGAATAGAGTGTCAGCCAATCATTTGCTGATTTCCAATCCTTTGGAGCCTCACCAGAATCTTGGGAATTTTGGAATGCTATAATTAATGCAAAGAGCAGCTCCTTCCAGATTGGTTGCAGGCCAATAGTTCCATCAATCTGCACACATTTTACTCTAATGACTTTAATTGCTTGAACTTCTGCTCTTCAAACACGAGTACAACAGGTAGAGTGAAGAGAAAAATTCAAGGGACCAGAGGTTTTTATCTTCCACTGTTAATATAATTTTGTGTCTGTGTTCAATATTTTTGCCATTTCCATACTCGCTATATATATATATGATTCTGTCACCGCTTCTAGGGGCCCAATGTTTAATTTTACTACTAAAAATTGATTGTACAAACTTGTAAGCCTTTGCCAGTTTGCATTCTCTCTCCCCCCCCCCCCCTCTTAAATAGTTTCAGGCATAATAAGCTGTTTCTAATAGCTCCCCAACCCACAGATATTTTTGGTGTTGCAACTTTAAGGGGTTTCTTCATCCTAATCACATCTGTAATATCTTTAGTTATGGATGAAGACCCTTATACCATAGCGTCTTTAATTCACAATACTTTGCACCTTTGAAAATAATGAAAACTTTTTTTTTTTAATCTGCCATAACATTTAATCTAATTTCACAATGTACTTTGACCAGCTCAGTTATGCAATTGTCCCAAGTTAAATTTAACACTCTTGTTTCATACCATGAGATATTATATCAAATCATGATTATTCTTTCTTAGTTGATCCATATTATGAAATTAGTATTTAATCCCATGTCCTTCCACATAACCAGGTCTAAAATAAACACTTCCCTGGTTAGATTTACAACGGTGTGTGAAAGTGCCCTTAATTTGATTCTTCCTGGCGATTATATGATTTTCTAATCTTACAAGCCCTAATTATTTTTAAATATCTTGATTGGTACAAACTGTATTGACCTTCAGAGTTTTCGAGTGTTTGCATATGTTATACGTTTCTCCAAGTCAGACTAATTTCGTGAAATTAAAAGATGATTTCTTAATTGGTTACCGTAAGCTTGGTGCTGGTAAGTCCTGAAAGAATTAAAGGGGGAAGTTGATGGGTGTTTTAGAGTGAGAATAAATTGCATGGTTGCAATGGGTGGGGGAAATTGATACTGCTCAACTGAGAGGAAGCAAGTACCCCACAGGCTAAATGGCCTTCTCCTTTAATATATATCAAACAGTTAGACAATAGCCTTTTGATTTCCTAATTCCTGTTCACAGTCCAGTGGAAAATAAATCAGCCTGTTTATACTTTTAAAAAAGTTTATGGAACTAGATATTCTTTCATTTGAGTAAATCACAAAGCAGGTTTGCTTTACAATAGTGATGTAACTGATATGGATGAACGGTGAGACAATGTGGCTGATCTTGTTTTTTGCTAAAAATTTTTTTTTGAGATTCTTTGGCTTCCCCAAGATTTTTTTATTTTTCATAAATTACATGTAGAATCTCAGTGTTGTTAATGTAGCAGTTCTGGTGTCGTTGATCAGATCTGTCCTGCTGTGTTGACACTGCAGTGAATAAGACATTCTTTTTTTAAAATCTGCATAAATGTACAGTATTGTGAAAACTAGAGGATAACACTGAAGAACAGTTACCCACGTTACAGCACATTACTAATTAAGCAACCTATACCCAGCCACTGACACTCTCCTCCGCCTAGCGGAGTTGGTCCTCACCCTCAACAACTTTACGTTTGACTCCTCCCATTTCCTCCAAACACAAGGCGTAGCTATGGGCACACGCATGGGCCCCAGCTACGCCTGCCTCTTTGTCGGGTACGTTGAACAATCCTTGTTCAATACGTACCAGGGCCCCATCCCCGACCTCTACCTCCATGACATTGACGACTGCTTTGGGGCCACCTCCTGCACCCACACACAACTGACTGACTTCATCCACTTCACCACCAACTTCCATCCGGCACTCCAATACACCTGGACCATTTCCGACACTTCCCTACCATTCCTTGACCTCACCATCTCCATCGCAGGGGACAGACTTCTGACCGACATACACTACAAACCCACTGACTCACATGGCTATCTGGACTACACGTCTTCCCACCCTGCCTCCCTGTAAAGACTCCATCCCCTACTCCCAATTCCTCCGCCTACGCCGCATCTGTTCCCAGGATGAGACGTTCCACACCAGGGCATCGGAAATGTCCTCGCTCTTCAGGGAACGGGGATTCCCCTCCTCCACCATAGATGAGGCTCGCACCAGGGTCTCGTCCATACCCCGCAACACTGCTCTCTCTCCCCATCCCCGCACTCGCAACAAGGGCAGAGTCCCCCTAGTCCTCACCTTTCACCCCACCAGCCGGCAAATACAACAAATAATCCTCCGCCATTTCCGCCACCTCCAACGTGACCCCACCACTCGCCACATCTTCCCATCTCCCCCCATGTCTGCCTTCCGCAAAGACCGCTCCCTCCGCAACTCCCTTGTCAATTCTTCCCTTCCCTCCCGTACCCACCCCCTCCCCGGGCACTTTCTGTTGCAATCGCAAGAAATGCAACACCTGTCCCTTCACCTCCCCCCTCGACTCCATTCAAGGACCCAAGCAGTCGTTCCAGGTGCGACAAAGGTTCACCTGTATCTCCTCCAACCTCATCTACTGCATCCGCTGCTCTAGATGTCAGCTGATTTACATCGGTGAGACTAAGCGGAGGTTGGGCGATCGTTTCGCCGAACACCTCCGCTCAGTCCGCAATAACCTACCTGAACTCCCGGTGGTTCAGCACTTCAACTCCCCCTCCCATTCCCAATCCGATCTCTCTGTCCTGGGTCTCCTCCATTGCCAGAGTGAGCAACACCGGAAATTGGAGGAACAGCACCTCATATTCCGCCTGGGTTGCTTGCGTCCGGGTGGCATGAACATTGAATTCTCCCAATTTTGCTAGCCCTTGCTGTCTCCTCCCCTTCCTTAACCCTCGAGCTGTCTCCTCCCATCCCCCCGCCCTCGGGCTCCTCCTCCTCCCTTTTTCCTTCCTTCTCCCCCCCACCCCCCATCAGTCTGAAGAAGGGTTTCGGCCCGAAACGTCACCTATTTCCTTCGCTCCATAGATGCTGCTGCACCCACTGAGTTTCTCCAGCATTTTTGTGTACCTTCGATCTTCCAGCATCTGCAGTTCCTTCTTGAACACTAATTAAGTATTACTGCTTGATGGAGTGGTGCAATGGGTGTCGTCTCTCTTTTATTTGGATTTGTCTCTTTTATTTTAGGCTGAGAGAGAGCTCCTGTATCACACTTTGGAAATTGCTATGACTGACCGCGTTGTTTTGGAGTAACTGGATCACTGGCATTCTCAAGTAATGAAAATCGACATGTATCCACTGAATAAAATCAAATTGTAACAGCATACAATGTAACAGCTTACAAAGGATAGCTGACATTCCTACAACTGCTGGATTCAAGTCGAGTCACTTCAAGTTTACTGTTATATGCACAAGTATGGTGAGGTATAGGTGTAATACGAATCTTGCTTGCAGCAACATCGCAGGCAGTCAGACAACATACATTATATGATTTGTATGAACATTATACATGAATAACATCCAAATTCAGCAAGACCAAAAAAGATTGTAAAAATATGCAATTAGAAAAAATGCCATGGTAGTCCAAAAGGAGTCCGTAGATTCTAGGAAATAGAAGGAACTGCAGATGCTGGTTAACAAACAAAGTCAACGTGCTGGAGTATCTCAGCAGGTCAGGCAGCATCTCTAAAGAATGTGGATAGGTGACGTTTTGGGTGAGGACCCAAGAAATAGATACGTCCAGATGGGGCCTCCTCTATTGCTAGAGTGAGGCCGCACGCAAATTGGAGGAACAGTGCCTCATATTCTTCTTGGGTAGCTTTCAACCCAATAGTATGAACATTGAATTTTCCAATGTTAGGTAACTAACCTACAAAAACCTTCCCTGTGCCCCATCTGGACTTGCACCTACTTCTCCCCGTCCACCTACATATATATGTTCTTTTGGCTTCACAATTTATACCGCTTCTACCCTTATCTCACAGCTTTGCCTTTTCATCTCTGGCATTTGTCCAACTATCTGCCTATCAAAAAAAAAACCCTCGTCTGTATCCATATCAGTCACCAGGCGTTGTCCTGCCCCTCCTCTATTCCAGCCTTCTTCCCCCTCACATCACCACACAATCAGTCTGAACAAGGGTCCCATCTCAAAACATTACCCATCCACATTCTCCAGAGATGGTGCCTGACCTGCTGAGTTACTCCAGCACTTTGTCTTTTCTATAAATTATGTTCATTTCAAATGGCTAGAAAATAAAGTATTAAACTGATACAAAAAGTGTTTTTTTAAATAAAGAGCTTGCATCTATAAAGTGCAAGCTATGAGGAAAAAGAGTTGCATTAAAGTGAGCTGTTCTGCACTTAACATTCAATTAAGGAGTGAAATAAAAGAATGAATCAACTGGGCTTATATTCACTGGAATTTAGAGGGATGAGAGGGATTCTTACAGAAACATACATTTCTTAAGGGATTGGACAGGCTAAATGCAGGAAAAATGTTTCCGATGTTGGGGAAGTCCAGATACAGGGGTCACAGTTTAGGAAGAAGGGGTAGGCCATTTAGGACTGAGATGAGGAACAACTTTTTCACCCAGAGAGTTGTGAATCTGTGGAATTCTCTGCCACAAAGGCAGTGGATGTATTCAAGAGAGCTAGATATAGCTCTTAGGGCTAACGGAATCAAGGGATATGGGAAGAAAGCAGGAACACGGTACTGATTTTACTTCTGAGTCACGTGAGTGACTACGTGAAGAACCCGCTCAGCGCGCATGCGCGGCATTACGCCAGCAGTGCAACAAGCGGCGGCAGCTGGAGTCAGGCTCTCCAGCTGCAGGTTTAAAAAACGGACCGTTAGGTAAGTACACTGAAGGTGGAAACTAATGGAGAGGAGAGTTGTGTGTGTTCTTTCTATTTTACAGAGATGAGTACTCTGAGGAAAAAACTCTCAAAGAGAACTGCCTCCCGCAAAACTCCACCAGAGGAGCGTTCAATCTCAGAGGGACAGCAACAGGCAGCGGGACCGCTCGTAGAGTGGTCCACCATCCCTGACACCGTGCCAAGCCCAGTCCCGCTAATGCCTGAACAGCGGACTGGGGAAAAATCCGCCAGTAAAGCCAACCGGCCGGTGGTTTCCGACTTGTCGGACGGGGACACGTCTCCACCTAAACGGAGGAGACACGGCCGCATGAGCCGCATGGAACGGCTCTTGGAGCAAGTACTCCAGCGAGTGCAGGAAAAGCGCTCTCGCGGAGGGAGGTCAGGCACCCCCTCCACAGTGTTCTGTACACTGCCCTCTGCTCCCTCATTACTGGAGGCTAGCATTGGTGACCAGGACTGGGCTGGTCTGCAACAGGGGTTGGCGGACAAGATCGGGAGTATGCAGGAGGTGCAGGAGCAGGAAGAGCTGCTGGGTGTGGTGGACCGCTATGTAGCAACCCCACGTGCTGGAAGACCGCTGGAACCGAAATTAGCGGCCAGCATTAATCAGCTTTCAAATAAGCCCTTGCAGGACAAGGTGCTCTCTGAGGCAATGGATCTCTACAAAACACCAGAGAACTGTGAGGCCCTCAGAGTGCTGACTGTAAACAGCCAAATCTGGGGGCACGTGGGGGCACACATGCGCAACTATGAAGTTAAGCTACAGCGGATCCTAAGGCTCCTGACGTCGGCCATCACAGCCTTTGCTCGTTTTGTAGAAGACACGTAGATGGATACCTGCCAGCAGGATGTACTGGCATTAATGTGCAACACGCAGTACGAAATTAACAACTTCCGGCAGGAAATCATAAGACCTGCCCTCAATCCCAAGTTTGCTGGCTTGTGTAAAACCCCAGCCGCAGAGACGGACGCTCTGTTATTCGGGACGGACCTCAACAAAAAGTTGAAGGACATGGAAGAGGCATCAAAAACTTTCAACCTCATGAGGGCAGGCCCCGGGACGAGCAAACCAAGACTTTCAATACCCAAGCGGCAGCACCCCACGGCATCCACCAGTCGACGTCCTCAATATGGGACTGGTGAAAGCTCAAGGACCGCATTTTATCCCCAAAGATCTTTTTTAGATCAGGGCCCAGAGCGGACCCCATGGAAAATGCGCCAACCCCCAACATCGCCAACACGTCAGACAATAAAAATCTTCACGAACACAAGGAAACAGAACAAACGACAATAACCCTGGAGGTAGGTGGGTCTGGTTCCTGCCAGCATATAGATAGTAAGGGTGCTTTACTAACAGGAGGGAGATTACACTTGTTCAAAACAGCATGGGATGGAGACATTTGTTACTGCCAAACAACTGATTTCCAAAGGATACTTCATGGCAAGCATTGATCTTAAAGATGCTTACTATCTAGTACCCATACACAAGGATCATCGCAGATACCTAAAATTTATCTGGATGGGGCAGCTATGGCAATATAAAGCATTGCCTAATGGCCTAACTTCAGCCCCAAGATTATTTACCAAAATATTGAAACCAGCCATGGCAATACTAAGAAAACAAAAACATATTGTCATGGCATATCTGGATGATATTCTGATAGTAGGGAAAACGATGGAATTGGCTGTGGCAGCAGTATCAGCCACAAAACAGCTCCTGGAAACTCTGGGGTTTGTCCTACATCCAGATAAATCTAAATTGAAGCCATCCACTATCATGGACTACCTGGGCTTCACAATTAACTCAGTCCATATGACTGTTACCTTGCCAAAGGCAAAAATGGTTGAATTAGCACAGTCATGCAACAATCTAATGGTCAACGAGCGACCAATTATCCGACAAGTAGCAAGAATAATTGGGAAAGTGGTAGCAGCATTTCCGGCTACACAATTCGGACCTTTGCACTATCAAAATTTACAAAGAGCAAAGGTACAGGCACTAAAACGACATAAAGGTCACTATGATCGTATCATGATATTACCCACTGCAGCAATATCAGAGCTACAGTGGTGGGCAGAAAATGTTTGGCATAGTTTCAGCCCTATCATTATCACTAACCCTACTTTAGTTATTCAAACGGATGCCAGTGCTCAAGGCTGGGGAGCGACTAACTCCATATCCAGCACAGGTGGGAGATGGACTAACATAGAGTCATCATTACTACTCACACTGGGCATTAACTATTTAGAGATGTTGGGCGCCTTTTATGGTTTAAAAACATATGTATCTAATATGCGGCACTTGCATGTTCGGTTACAAATTGATAATACTATGGTGGTGGCTTACATTAACCATATGGGCGGCATAAAATCATTATCATGCGACAAATTAGTCAATATAATTTGGCATTGGCGTGTCGAAAGACATATTTGGCTATCAGCTACTTACCTACCAGGTAAGTTAAACACGGTGGCCGACACCAGGTCACGCAAATTCAATGATAACATCGAATGGATGTTAAACCCTAAAGTATTTGCGAAAGTTATTAAGCAATATGGAATGCCAGATATTGATTTATTTGCATCAAGGCTAAATCACCAGGTACCTATGTATGTCGCATGGGAACCAGACCCAGAGGCAGCAGCGGTAGATGCTTCCACGCTGGATTGGGGAAATGTCTTCTTCTATGCTTTCCCTCCCTTCTGCCTCATCAGTCGGGTACTTCGCAAAATACAGATGGACTCTGCTTCAGGTATTTTGATGGTGCCCGACTGGCCTACACAGCCATGGTTCCCAGTCCTGCATGACATGGTGGTTGAATCACCAATGTTTTTTCCCAGTGATCCAGGATTATTAACTCAACCAGTATCAGGCATAAGCCACCCATGCCATGAGAAAATCAATCTCCTGGGTTGCAGGTTTTGAACAGACCTTACCTAGAACTGGGACTGTCCGAACAAACCATCACCACCATGTCAGCATCCCTTCGAACATCCACCAAGAGGCAGTACCTAACCAGCATCAAAAAATGGGAGAAGTACTGCCAGGAAACAGGAACAACGTGTGCAACAGCCACAGCCACCAATGTACTGGAGTTCCTGGCCCATCTACACCATGATGAAGGGATCAGCTACAGTGCCATCAACACAGCGCGGAGTGCGCTTTCTGCTTATCTCAAGCCACCGCCAGGACAACAGGCGATGGGATCCCATCCACTGGTGGTAAAGCTGATGAGGGGCATTTACAATATCAAGCCCCCTAAGCCCAGGTATACCCACATCTGGGACATCAGTGTGGTCCTGACATACCTCGAGGAATGGCCACCAGCCAGATCCCTCGGCCTCGAGCAAGCTACACTAAAGACACTCATGTTGATGGCACTGGTATCCGCTCAGAGGGTCCAGTCTCTACACATGCTGAGGCTGGACAACATGGTGACCACCCCAGATCAGATTGCATTCAGCATACAGGGTCTGGTGAAACAAAGCAGGCCAGGAACAGCCAATCCAGTAGTGGTATTCCGGGCCTACCCACCAGAGCCACAGTTGTGTGTGGTGACCCATCTACAACATTACATCGACACAACCTATAATATCAGAGGGAGTGAAAAAGCCTTATGGGTCGGCTGGGTTGGAGGAGGTGTGGCAAGGGACATGGAAGTAGAGGACAAAGAGTTCTGCCCTGCAGTATTGTGGCCATCTGTCCCAATATGGTTACTGAACATCTCAAAAGTTGATCTGGAGATATGGGAGGCAAAAAGGAGGGGGAAAAATTCGGACCTAAAAACAGAATACCATAACCATATATATAATAGATACAGGGAACACCTCTTAATCTTCACAGATGGATCAAAGGACCCAGTAGCTGAAACAACAGGGGCAGCTGTGGTAGTGCAAGGGATGAATGTTGAGATTTGCAAAAGAACAAATAACTATTTGGCAGTGTATACAGTGGAACTGTACGCTATTTTGATGGCAGTTCGGTGGATAGAACAGGTGCAACCATGCAAAGTATTAATATGTAGCGACTCATTGTCTGCAATCCAGAGTATTGGGTCTGGTGCATCCCATAGGCGGCCTGACCTAGTGTATGAAATTCTACTACTATTAAGCCAAGTAACAAGGAAGGGCAGTGACGTGACTTTGTTGTGGGTCTCAGCACACAATGGTGTGCTAGGAAATGAAAAAGTGGATAAATTAGCAAAAGAGGCCGTTAAAAAAGAATAGAATAGAATAGAATAGTTTCTTTATTGTCATTGTAACATGAACCATGTACAACGAAATTGTAAAATGTCAGCCAGTCAGTGCACCATTCAAACATTTCTAAAAGCTAACGATACATACAAGGTAAAATATTAAAAAAAAGATAAACAACTAAAATAAATATAAAAAAATAGCACGCATAAACACCCAGCCCTACATCCTTCTGTCGATTTCATGTATGTATGTATCGACCCTGCGTTACTTGGCGGCTACATTTAGTGCCTTTATAGCAGTGGGGTAAAAACTGTTTTTAAGTCTGTTTGTCCTTGTCCTTGTAGATCTGTACCGTCTGCCTGACGGTAACAGTTCAAACAGGGTGGGAAATGTCCTTTATAATACTCTGGGATTTTTTGATGCAGCGGGAACTGTGTAAGTCCTCCAAGGTATAGAGAGGGCAGCCGACAATCCTCTGGGCGTTGTCAATGGCCCTCTGGAGCGCTTTCCTCTGAGCCGCTGTGCAGCTGGTGTACCATACGCATACACAGTATGTTAGGATGCTCTCAATGGAGCACCGATAAAAGGACAGCAGCAGTCTCTGAGTGATGTTATTCTTCCTGAGCACCCTCAGGAAGTGCAGTCTCTGCTGGACCTTTTTCAGCAGTGCAGAGGTGTTCACGCTCCACGTCAGGTCCTCCTCAATATGGATTCCCAGGAAGCGGAAATCCGCCACCCTCTCCGCACAGTCCCCTCTGATAATTAATGGTACCATGTCCGTTTTATTCTTTCTGAAGTCTATTATTATATCCTTTGTCTTTAAGGTGTTGAGGAGCAGGTTATTTTCTCCACACCACACTGTCAGCTGCTCCACCTCATCCCGGTAGGCGATGAACATAGAGGTAAACTTACAATTATCCAAATCTGAAGGAAAACACATTGTGTGGAAGGAAATAAATCAGGAATGGCAACAATACTGGGAACAGGAGACAAAGGGGAGACACCTCTATTCGCTACAAAATAGAGTGGGCATTACAGCAAGAAGAGGGGGGAACAGGAGAGAACAGGTAGTATTAGCAAGATTGAGGATAGGACACACTCACCTGAACAGCACATTAAAAATGTTGGGAAAACACCCTACTGGGCTGTGTGAGGAATGCCATCAGCCGGAAACAGTTCAGCATGCTCTAGTTGCATGTAGAAGATATGAAACAGAAAGAAGAGTTTTGATCAGTGAAATGAAGAAAATTGGAATGACAGATATATCAGAAAAAAACATTCTAGAGTATGGAGGGGAAGGAAAAGGAGTAAAGGTGTTGTTTAATTTCTTGAGGGCCTCTGGCCTTATAAAAAGGATATAATGTAAAGACATGAGGACTGTGGAGTGAAGCCAGAAGGTGGCAGCAATGCAACATTGTGGATGCCGGCTGCCGTAAAACTCCAAAGAAGAAGAAGAAGAAGCCTTATGGGTCAGCCACAAGAAACCTCATGGCCAGGTAACGAGCCAAACCATTTCAAGATGGCTCAAACAGGTGCTGAAGGCTGCCGGAATAGATTCTAATACATTTAAATCTCATTCCACTAGGGCAGCATCTACATCAACGGCAGAGAGAATGGACGTACCGGTTGACCATATTCTGAATACAGCAGGATGGTCGAGGGAAACGACATTCAGAACTTTTTATAATAAGCCGTTGACGAAACCTGATTTATTTGCAGCCAGAATATTACAAGCTGCAAATATTTAATTTAAGCCCGGGGGAGCAATTATATTTTGTTATTGTTAATAAATACCTTTTGTTTCTCGAAAAACAGATTCATTGGTTGGTTACGATAACACTTCCTCCCTCAAGAACTTCGGCAGTGAGTGAAATAAAACTGTTACACGGTTTGAAATCACAGAGCTTTGAAGTCTTCACGTAGTCACTCACGTGACTCCGAAGTAAAATAGTAAGATTAAACGAGAACTTACCAGTTTGAAGTTTGATCTGTATTTTATGAGGAGTTACGATGAGGGATTACGTGCCCTCCGCTCCCACCCTCATTATATGGATCAAACTAAATAACTGATGTCTCCTTTTCTTTACTATGTTTACTTCAAATAACTGTGTCTATCTGTGATTCCACACTGCTGCTTGGAAGTATGTCGCGCATGCGCGCTGAGCGGGTTCTTCACGTAATCCTTCATCGTAACTCCTCATAAAATACAGATCAAACTTCAAACTGGTAAGTTCTCGTTTAATCTTACTATTTTGGATGATCCGCCATGATCATATTGAATGGCGGTGCTGGCTCGAATGGCCTACTCCTGCACTGACTTTCTGTTTCTATCATTTGTTTGCAGAAATAACATTGCTTAAAATATGAACAACAAAAGCCAACTTTCATAACATAGCATAAAAAGGTCAGCGTCACAGAAATATTGTCAAAAAGTTAATACGGTCAATATCTGTTGCTCCTGGAGCTGCCCTCATCGTGAGGTAGGCTCTCCAAGGCAAGCAGAGCTCAGAGTATGTTTGACTAATTAGGAGAGCACATCCTCCTGACAACAGCACGCCATATTTATTTTCGTCCAAATCCGATTCGCATAAGGAGACTTTGGGGGCAATTATCAAATGTTTTGTCAGAAGAGATGGTACCTTAAAGAGAAGAAAGAAGATTACAGAAGTAAACAGTAGGAAATTAATTTATAGTTTAATCTCCTTGCAATGAAAGACAAGCTAGGAGCAATAAATTCATAGGATACTGAGAAGGCTGAAATTAGTGTAGAATGTGCCTGTGGGAAAGGGTATAAGGGTGGAGGACCCCCAGATGAAATGTACAAGAAAATAAATAAGAATTGGGAGTTGCTTAATCAGAAGCTAGGGAAAGTCAACAAGAATGAGGATTAATTGAATGGGGTGTGATTAAAGTGAGGGCTCAGCATTTTGGATGGTAGCAAGTTTGTAATGAACAAAAGAGGTCACATCCATAGGGCATTGGAACAGTGAAGCAATGAGATGGACACCAACAAGGTGCCAGATCATCAGAAGCAGCAGCAAAGACTGGCAAACACTAGTTGGCTGAAAAGCAATGCAAGAGATGGGATAGCTATGCGGGCTGAAACTGGCTGGTTAGCAGGCAACAAACTAAACTGAATAATAATAATAATAATATCTTTTATTGTCATTGCACGTCAGTGCAACGAGATTTAGTGTGCAGCTCCACTGATGTACAAAAAAGGTAAATAAATACAATACATAAATAAGCAAGCTGAATTGATTGACGTGACCATCTGAGGGAGACTGTCCAAAGGGGGTGGGTGGGGGGGCACTCATTAGGGCCGGTTCAGAGCCGCTATAGCTCTTGGGATAAAACTGTTCCTGAGTCTGGAGGTTCGGGCTTAGAAGGCCTTGTAACGTCTGCCGGAGGGAAGTAGTTGAAACAGACCGTGGCAGGGGTGTGATGAGTCCTTGTGGATGCTGAGGGCCTTCCTGAGGCACCGCGTGTGGTAGATGCCCTCCAAGGCTGGTAGCTCTGTCCCGATGATCCGCTGCGCTCTGTTGACGACGCGCTGAAGAGCTCTCCTCTCCGCCTCCGTGCAGCTGAGATACCACACAGAGATGCCATACAGTATGCTCTCTGTGGTGCAGCGGTAGAACGTTGTCAGCAGCTGTTGGGGCAGATCAGTCTTTTTTAATGTCTTTTTTAACTAAGATGATCAACACTAGCTCAAAAAGCTTCATGTTCTTAAATTAATTGTTAGCTTCATATCAAGAATGCAGACAAACAGCACCTTCCTTGGTTTTAGTATCTCATGACAGCTGATGTAAAAAACATTTTTTTTGGTCAGTATCTGTTGCACCAGGATCTGCCCTCATCATGATGTAGGCGCTCCAAGGCAAGCAGAGCTCAGATTATGTTTGACTAATTGGGAGAGCACATCCTCCAGCCAACAGCACGCCATATTTATTTACGTCCAAATATAGCCAAATTACATTTAATAATGAAATATTAAACAGTAGTTTGAAATATTGAAATGTAAACAGATGGAACCACAGTTACATCTATTTTTTTTAGTCCTTATGAATAGTAGTAGACTGCTATAGATTCATCACTGCATGAGACTAATGGTATTTCCATAGTCTTAATGGATGTGATTACAGTACTTTATTAGATTATCTGCATTGGGATTGCTCCATTTCTTTTTGGTTTTATAATCAATTGACAAACTTCACAAATGATCTGTTGCCTCATTGATCTGTATCCAAACCTCTACTGAAATTCTTACCTATGCTACATCAGTTCCAGATGAGCTATTTTAACACTTCCCTCGCCATGCTCTCATTCTCTGCAAACACAAGCTCACACAAACCACTCTTTCTTGGTTAATTACACACAGCTTGGAGTAAGATAACAAATCATTTCCTCCAATTTAAATTGTACCAATTCACATACTTATCAAGCAATTTGCTTTTATTTTAGAACTGGCATTATGTTCTGGTCACCTGTCACCCATGCTGTTATGGGCCCACAAATGCTCCTAATAAACTTTCATTTTAAATTGCTCATCAAGTTTAGATCCCTTCATATCCTTTCTTTGTAATCTCGCAATTCAATAACATCCCTCGTCCCTAAAAATCTGTTGCTGTAACTGATTAACTCAACTTTAAAATAACATAGGGACATTTCTTCTCCATTGAACATTTGTTGGTTCATTTGTCAAAAGATTACATTTAATCTTTAATAAGTAATGAAGCAACAGTACGTGTCCTCTAGTTAATCTCTCCATTAAATCTACTACAGGTACCAAAAAGCCTGACATCAGCCAGAAACACAGGCTGGAGTAACTTGGAACATTTTGTTCAGAATGACAGAGTTGTTCCATCATCAAACTGATTCTGGAAGGACAATGGTCAGCTTCTTTTCACATTAATATGAGCCAGCACATTCTGAACGAGGATAACATAACAAAAGAAAAAATAGGAATTAGTGAGATTTTTACAGCATATCAGGCAGCAAATTCCCAAAACAATAGTATGAAAAACTAACAGTTTCTGTCTGAAGAAGGATCATGACCCAAAACGTCAGCTGTCCATTTCTCTCAACAGATGCTGCCTGATCTGTGTATCTCAAGTAGTTTGGTTTTTGCTCAAGATTCCAGCAGCTGCAGTATATTGTGTATCTGTAAATAATTTAGCTGTTGCAAGGAAATTCCTAAAATCAATTTGCAACCTAGAATCTGTCCAAGATTTATCAAATCTGTTGCTATTTACTAGTCATTGAACACCAGTTACTAACATGTGCAGAAAAAATCATGACTGTGTAACAGTATAGACATTGCAATATCTTTGCTAAAAGGACAATTAAATGGTCCTACAAAAATGTTAAACATAAAAATATTTCCATTTACTGGGTCATTTAAAGTGGGTTTGATCAATGTCTCCCCATCTAGCATTTATATTGAGTATGTTGTCTTATTTTGATTATTTTTAAATTTTGTATAGTAGCTTAAGATGTTGTTTTTTTTTCAAATATTCATGGATGATGTAAAATACCTGGATTAACTCTTTACATTACAGCCATACTTACTTAATGTTACTGTTTATATTTGTAATTATGTGCCACGAACAAAATATTTTTTAAAAATAAATTTGTTATTTCAATAATGGAAAATACTTACATTGCAATGTGAATAAACCCAATGATTAAACTAAGTTCCAAAGTGCTCTTATGTTAAAATGTAGCAGAAATTTCATTATCATAGAATTTTAAGGTTGGCTTTCAAGACACATGGCATTTTACTTAATCATAATTCTTAACAAAATATAATTGCCCAACTTTGATTCACATCACAGTTTTGTATTAAAATTTGAAAGTGGAGCATGTCATCTGATTTCTGGCCAAGCTGATGCATTTCATTTTTTTCCATTGCTTGTTAACCATTTTAAAAAAATTAAAAAATTTGCATGATTTCAAAGTAAAAATGACATTTACGCCATATGCAGCATAAATCTGAGTAGCAGGCACTGTTTGGCTTCTCCCAATAAACATTTTTATTTCAGATTTCAAGCTTCAACCTCAGCCAACAGCAAATTGAATATGGAGGCGGGGCAGTCAAAGTGATTTTGTCATCATTTCCCCACTATCCGTATGATGGGGTGGGAGATTGCAACCTTCACCTGTTTCGACGAACGCAATCAACCTGGTGTGCACAATCAAATAGAACAAGTTGTCCTACAACTTTAGGTTGTGCACGCCATACGCAAGAAGTGCATATGATTGTGCCAATACATTAAATTTCCCATCCTTGTGTCGCCAATTAGGCCTTTCGATGGAGAGGTACACTTTGACAAACTCACTGTGGTTGTACGGATACTGAAACAATTAATTTTGTGAATTGTTTTACGACTTTCAGCTTCTGCATCTGTCACTATTGGAGTTTATACTGGTTTACTTTGACATTCAATTCATCTTGGTATTTACCGTATCTGCAAGAATGATAGTTTTAAAAATCACTCTGCTCACCTCATTTCTACACCCTTTTATCTAAACCAAAACTATTATTACTTTCTGTGAAATTTATAAATCAAGATTGCAATACAAATATTGGCAGATCTCAATTACAATTGATAAAATATATTTGAGAACTGCACATCAGCATACAAGAGAATATATGGTTTAGGTGACAGGCACTGTTTCACAACATTGGAGTAAAACTTGTAAAAACTTACATTTTACATCCTTGTGTTCCGAGGATGGCAACCACAAGAATTATTGTATAATCTGCACACAATTTCAAAAACTAGTCCGAAAATATCCTTAAAATTTTACTAATTACATTTTTGATTGACATAAGCAAATAGGAAATAAAATGAATGTTATTTTTATTTGTTCTCAGGGCATAGAGAAAGTTAGATGATTGAGGGGGGGTGGGGGGGGAATAATAATCAACTAACGTGTGAACTAACACCCTTCAAACAATTAAACATAGTTTGAACATTTTTGATGGCTATTAAAACAAATCTTGTCAGGATACTGAACTGTCCCATGCTTAGCAGGAATATTTATCTAGAGGTATTCTGGCAAGATCTAATTGCTGAACCAGAAGTACTAGAGAAAATAAATATTTTCAGAACGAGTCATCTGGCAACGGGACGGAGAAAGCAGGTGTGAACTGAATAGTCATCTTGGGCCTGCAGCAATAATATTTTCCTCCCATTTACAGATAAAAAGTACAATGGAATGCACATACACCCCAGGGTGAATTTAATTTAAATTAACTGGAGCTCTGCAATCAAACAAAACGCCCTGATAATTATTTCTGCCAAGCTCGGGAGAGTTTTACAAATTTATTCACTTGATTGATCAGATTATCAACATATATTTTCACCAAATCCTCTGTGATAAATACCAGAGATCAGAAATACCACAATATAACTTTCTCCATATCCAAGGAAGAAATAAAAGGAACAATTATGAAAATGTGATTTCCTAATTCCCTCTGTTAATCAGAATATAATCAGGACATTGAGGACATGGTCATGAAAATTGTGATTATTGATTTAATTCAACTTTACACACTTTAAGCCACAATGTCAATTTTATAAAAGTACACTGCAGAAAAGACTTCCTTATACAAGAACAGATTAGTAAAATTAGTCATTTGCATTGAGCAACTACCAAGGAAAGTATGAGTGTAGTTTATCATTGTGACTTGGCTTTGTGCTTTGTTTTCATTATACTGGGATTAGTCTGTTGCTTTAGAATACTTCTGCAATAAACAAGCTTTTCAATTATCTACTAAAGTAGTTCTATGATCAGAGCTTGGTGTATGTAAATAAAATATGACAGCTCACAGGCATTCACCTTCCCACTTGTCCAGTCCATGCCAACATCTTTAACAGTTGAATTGCTAGACAGAATTATCTTTATCACTGATTTAAAACTATAATCATCTTGCTACAAAAAAATAGTCTTGAAAGGATATAACTCCTTTAATTTGGAGCAAAATTAAATATTGTCGACAATACTTGAACTGTAATCTCAGATGAGTCTTATCACTTGTATCCTTTGCAATAATGTTAACTTTTCATCTGTCTTCCTAATTGCTTGCTTCACCTGCATAGTAACTCAATTTACTGTACAAGATCAACAACGTTTTAATACTTTTCTTCCATCAAAAATTATCAATCCCACATTCTACGACAATTCCTACCTTTTGCCCTCTTTCTTCACCTGTTCGTTCAGGTAGTTCTACTATAACGCCATAGTTGTGCTCTGATATTGTGTTATAAACAAAACACCTTATTAAAAACAATGGGGAAAGGGGGTTGGTGACTAGAAAGTTTCAGACTCCCAATAACAAAGTTATTTCTCCTGCAGGATTTTCAAAATTAAATGTATTGCAAACTAAAAATACTAAAGATAGGCACAAACAAGCTGGAGTAACTCAGCGGGACAGGCAGCATCTCTAGAGAGAAGGAATGGATGACGTTTCGGGTCGAGACCCTTCTTCAGACTGGTTAGGGATAAGGAAAACAAGAGATATAGACGGTGATGTGGAAAGATAAAGAACAATGAATGAAAGTTATGCAAAAAAGTAACGATGATAAAGGAACCAGGCCATTGTTAACTGTAGGGTGAAAATGAGAAGATAGTGTGACTTGGGTGGGGGAGGGATAGAGAGGGAATGCCGGGGTACATGAAATGAGAGAAATCAAGATTCATACCACTGGGCTGTAAGCTGCCCAAGTGAAATATGAGATGCTGTTCCTCCAATATGTATTTAGCCTCACTCTGACATTGGAGGAGACTGAGGATAGAAAGGTCTGTGTAGGAATGGGAAGAATTAAAGTGTCCAGCAACCGGGAGATCAGGTTGGTTGCCGCCGGCTGAGCGAAGGTGTTCCGCGAAATGATCGGCCATTCTGCGTTTGGTCTCGCCGATGTATAAGAGTCCACATCTTGAACAACGGTTACAGTAGAAGAGGTTGGAGGAGGTGCAAGTGAAGCCTAACCTGAAAGGACTGTCGGGGTCCCTGGACAGTCAAGGGAGGAGGAAAAGTGACATGTGTTGCATCTTCTGCGGTTGCAGGGGAAGGTACCTGGGGAGGTGGTGGTTTGGGTGGGAAGGGATGAGTTAACCAGGGAGTTGCGGAGGGAATTGTCTATGTGTAAGGCGGAATGGGGTGGAGATGGGAAAATGTGGCTAGTGGTGGGATCCCGTTGGAGGTGGCGTAGAATTTGGTGGATGATGTGTTGTATGCGACGGCTGATAGGGTGGAAGGTAAGAACTAGGGGGACTCTAGCCATTGAAGCCCTTTATGAAATTTGGTATTTGCTGGAGGAAAAGAGAGCACGGCTCACCTCCAGTGTTGCTCTGCTGTTCAATCTGTTAGTTCCAGTCTGCGGAATTTCAATGAGGATAATTATTAACCTGTCGCAATTGCTCACTGGTGTATTAAATCTCACAATTTAGGGGAGAACGTGGTTTATCTTGCAATAATCTTTCTGAACCTTCTGAATTTTGTAGTCGGCAGGGCAGTACTCTGCATATTGCCAACTTGGACAATTTTACATTTTTATCAAGCCTTTATCAAGCGATGTTACAAAACTTACCTTCAGCAGCGCTGCAGTTCTGCCATTGGCCGTGTGCTCGACTTTGGCGCCTTGGGGGGGGGGGCGGGATTAAAATGCCGTTTTCTCCTGCTTATCGGAAGCGCCTTTCCTCGGGCTGCTAAGCCGCTGAGGTACAATCGTTAGGACTCCCGTTCCCGATTTTTAAATTTATTTAATCGCGAGACAATTCAATAATTACATTAAAATAAAAAGCGACTTCTAACGCCCTCAATACCTACAACATGACGGATTGCATGAAGGGGACAAAACATAATGTAAGTCGTTTATTTTACATATAAACTTGTTTCTCGGGACGGCTTTAATCTAATTTTCATTTGCGAAAATGTGATATGGGCCCCATATACGAACCGGCAATGTTTTTCCTGCCGATATGGGGTTCAAATTCACCGCAAATGCAACGTTCCAATCGATCGCGTTCCAGAAAAACCCACTCGCAAGATGATTTTGATGCTCTTTTTTTTGGACAATCATATCATAAGAGCATCTAAATCGTCTATATTTTGTGTTATTGTCTACCCATAGTCAATATTTTTAGACTAAATATCAGTTTTAGTCCCATGTATTGTGCAAAAAAATAATAATTTAAATTATATTGAGTGGATATTTCTAGATTAATTTATGGGAATTAAACATTAAATTCCTTATAAATTCATGACAGTGAGACTTAAAAATCATGTTATATTGTGAATTCTTGTGTGAATGGGATTAGTTTGTTATTTGGATACTTAGGCTATTTAAAGAATATATCATTTTCTTAAGAAATGGAAACTACAGGACATTGTTAATGGGAAAGTAGTGGGCAGAAAGGCATGTCATGTGTGGTTTGAAGAGCAAAAACTTGTAGTTTATAATGCCAAAATTGAAAAGTTGAGGAAAAACAAGGTGTACAGAGTTGCTTATTGGTTACAATCTGAGAAACATAGAAAATAGGTGCAGGAGTAGGCCATTCGGTCCTTCGAGCCTGCACCGCCATTCAATATGATCATGGCTGTTCATCCAACTCAGTATCCTATCCCTGCCTTCTCTCCATACCCCCTGATCCCTTTAGCCACAAGGGCCACATCTAACTCCCTCTTAAATATAGCCAATGAACTGGCCTCAACTACCTTTTGTGGCAGAGAATTCCACAGATTCACCACTCTCTGTGTAAAAAATGATTTTCTCATCTCGGTCCTAAAAGACTTCCCTCTTATCCTTAAACTGTGACCCCTAGTTTTGGACTCCCCCAACATCGGGAATAATCTTCCTGCACCTAGCCTGTCCAACCCCTTAAGAATTTTGTAAGTTTCTATAAGATCCCCCCTCAATCTTCTAAATTCTAGCGTGTACAAGCCGAGTCTATCCAGTCTTTCTTGATATGAAAGTCCTGCCATCCCAGGAATCAGTCTGGTGAACCTTCTCTGTACAGGAGTATGATGATGCTACTGATTATGATATGCCAATGTACCAGCTAGCAACTGATCTTCTCCATAAAGACTTGGTCTATTGCTAGAAATTGTAATTTATTTACCTATCTGTTATGGACTTACAGCATATAATACAATATTAAAGTTCTGATCTTGAGAATATCACATTTTTGAATTTTCAAGGCAGTCTGGGTGTTTATTACTATTTCCGTCACAACGGTCAATTTTGTAATTAACTACAATTAGGTAATTAACTAATTATATGCTTTAATTGAAGGTCATCCAAGTAAGATGTTTTATATTTGTTTCAGAATGCTTCAATCTATAATAACTGAAAATTTCATTCAGTTCTCTTGATTTTTAAGAAAGTTAGGCTTTTGACTGTCCTCGATCACAGCTTTTGTGTTAAGTCAATGGAAAAGCAATAAGGAGGTTTCACGGCAGACGGGTCACGACCCATGACCCGTACTGTTGCTAGGCTACTCCAAATGGATTACACGCGATGAACTGCAGGTAAGCACTTACCATTGTTTCCTGCGTAGCGGGCCCGTTAAAACCCGCTGAAATTGTCAATTTTTGCGCTGTAAATAATTATGGAAATCGGGATAAGCGTGTGAGACATTTAGCCTACTTCAGAATTCCAAAAGTGAGGAGAAATTACGGTAAATAAAAACGAGAGCTGAAGGGACAACAACAGCCAGAGTGCTTGGCGAACATTGGCCGTTTGCTCACTGCATTTCATCAACAGTAAGACATTATTTGTTTTTTTTACTTGATTCCTTTGGCATCTAAAAAGTTTCAGAAGTGATAAATCTGGCTGTAATTTTTTTAAATCGCCCATGGTTCTCGTGGGTTTTTACATACAAAATGAAAACGCATCTGAAGAAAGATTTGCAGCCAGATTTATCACTTCTGAGAATTTTTAGATACCAAAGGAATCAAGAAAAAACACAAATAATGCCTTGATGAAATGCAGTGAGCAAACGCGATAATTCCCAATATTTTCAATGTTTACCAAGCACTTTAGATAGAAACATAGAAACATAGAAATTAGGTGCAGGAGTAGGCCATTCGGCCCTTCGAGCCTGCACCGCCATTCAATATGATCATGGCTGATCATCCAACTCAGTATCCCGTACCTGCCTTCTCTCCATACCCTCTGATCCCCTTAGCCACAAGGGCCACATCTAACTCCCTCTTAAATATAGCCAATGAACTGGCCTCGACTACCCTCTGTGGCAGAGAGTTCCAGAGATTCACCACTCTCTGTGTGAAAAAAGTTCTTCTCATCTCGGTTTTAAAGGATTTCCCCCTTATCCTTAAGCTGTGACCCCTTGTCCTGGACTTCCCCCAACATCGGGAGCAATCTTCCTGCATCTAGCCTGTCCAACCCCTTAAGAATTTTGTACGTTTCTATAAGATCCCCTCTCAATCTCCTAAATTCTAGAGAGTATAAACCAACTCTATCCAGTCTTTCTTCATAAGACAGTCCTGACATCCCAGGAATCAGTCTGGTGAACCTTCTCTGCACTCCCTCTATGGCAATAATGTCCTTCCTCAGATTTGGAGACCAAAACTGTACGCAATACTCCAGGTGTGGTCTCACCAAGACCCTGTACAACTGCAGTAGAACCTCCCTGCTCCTATACTCAAATCCTTTTGCTATGAAAGCTAACATACCATTCGCTTTCTTCACTGCCTGCTGCACCTGCATGCCTACTTTCAATGACTGGTGTACCATGACACCCAGGTCTCGCTGCATAATAGTCTGCTTTCCTGTTCTTGCCACCAAAGTGGATAACCTCACATTTATCCACATTATACTGCATCTGCCATGCATTTGCCCACTCACCCAACCTATCTAAGTCACCTTGCAGCCTCCTAGCATCCTCCTCACAGCTAACACTGCCCCCCAGCTTCGTGTCATCCGCAAACTTGGAGATGTTGCATTTAATTCCCTCGTCCAAATCATTAATATATATTGTAAATAGCTGGGGTCCCAGCACTGAGCCTTGCGGTACCCCACTAGTCACTGCCTGCCATTGTGAAAAGGACCTGTTTACTCTTACTCTTTGCTTCCTGTTTGCCAGCCAGTTCTCTATCCACATCAATATTGAACCCCCAATGCCGTGTGCTTTAAGTTTGTAAACTAATCTCTTATGTGGGACCTTGTCAAAAGCCTTCTGGAAGTCCAGATACACCACATCCACTGGTTCTCCCCTATCCACGCTACTAGTTACATCCTCGAAGAATTCTATAAGTTTCGTCAGACATAATTTACCTTTTGTAAATCCATGCTGACTTTGTCCAATGATTTCACCACTTTCCAAATGTGCTGCTATCCCATCTTTAATAACTGACTCTAGCAGTTTCCCCACTACCGATGTTAGCCTAACTGGCCTGTAATTCCCCGTTTTCTCTCTCCCTCCCTTCTTAAAAAGTGGGGTTACGTTTGCTACCCGCCAATCCTCAGGAACTACTCCAGAATCTAAAGAGTTTTGAAAGATTATTACTAATGCATCCACTATTTCTGGAGCTACTTCCTTAAGTACTCTGGGATGCAGCCTATCTGGCCCTGGGGATTTATCGGCCTTTAATCCATTCAATTTACCCAACACCACTTCCCGGCTAACCTGGATTTCCCTCAATTCCTCCAACTCCTTTGACCCACGGTCCCCTGCTATTTCCGGCAGATTATTTATGTCTTCCTTAGTGAAGACGGAACCAAAGTAGTTATTCAATTGGTCCGCCATATCCTTGTTCCCCATGATCAACTCACCTGTTTCTGACTGCAAGGGACCTACATTTGTTTTAACTAATCTCTTTCTTTTCACATATCCATAAAATCTTTTGCAGTCAGTTTTTATGTTCCCTGCCAGTTTTCTTTCATAATCTATTTTTCCTTTCCTAATTAAGCCCTTTGTCCTCCTCTGCTGGTCTCTGAATTTCTCCCAGTCCTCCGGTATGCTGCTTTTTCTGGCTAATTTGTACGCATCATCCTTCGCTTTGATACTATCCCTGATTTCCCTTGTTATCCACGGATGCACTACCTTCCCTGATTTATTATTTTGCCAAACTGGGATGAACAATTTTTGTAGTTCATCCATGCAGTCTTTAAATGTCTTCCATTGCATATCCACCGTCAACCCTTTTAGAATTAATTGCCAGTCAATCTTGGCCAATTCACGTCTCATACCCTCAAAGTTACCTTTCTTTAAGTTCAGAACCATTGTTTCTGAATTAACAATGTCACTCTCCATCCTAATGAAGAACTCAACCATATTATGGTCACTCTTGCCCAAGGGGGCACGTACAACAAGATTGAAGTCACCCATTATAACTGTTTTGCCTTTGTCACACGCATTTCTAATTTCCTGTTTGATACCATCTCCAACTTCAGTACTACTGTTAGGTGGCCTGTACACAACACCCACCAGTGTTTTCTGCCCCTTAGTGTTTCGCAGCTCTACCCATACCGATTCCACATCCTCCAAACTAATGTCCTTCCTTTCCATTGCGTTAATCTCCTCTCTAATCAGCAACGCTACCCCACCTCCTTTTCCTTTCTCTCTATCCCTCCTGAATATTGAATATCCCTGGATGTTCAGCTCCCAGCCTTGATCACCCTGGAGCCATGTCTCCGTGATCCCAACTATATCATAGTCATTAATAGTTATCTGCACATTCAACTCATCCACCTTATTACGAATGCTCCTTGCATTGAGACACAAAGCCTTCAGGCTTGTTTTTACAACACTCTTACCCCTTATACAATTATGTTGAAAAGTGGCCCTTTTTGATTTTTGCCCTGGTTTTGTCTGCCTGCCACTTTTACTTTTCACCTTGCTACCTATTGCTTCTACCCTCATTTTACACCCCTCTGTCTCTACGCTCACACATTTAAGAAACCCTTTCCCTTTAACTCCATCCTCCACTATCCCATTCGACACCCCACCCCCCTTATTCAGTTTAAAACCACCCGTGTAGCAGTGGCAAACCTGCCTGCCAGAATGCTGGTCCCACACCTGTTAAGATGCAATCCGTCCCTTTTGTACAGTTCCCCCTTACCCCAAAACAGATCCCAGTGATCTAAGAATCTAAATCCCTGCCCCGTGCACCAGTTCCTCAGCCACACGTTCAGGTCCCGTATCTCCCTGTTCCTGCTCTCGCCAGCACGAGTAACTGGAAGCAAACCGGAGATAACAACCCTGGAGGTCCTGCTTTTCAGCATTTTTCCGAGCTCTCTAAAGTCACGCTGCAGAATATTCATCCCCTTCTTTCCGACATCGTTTGTGCCGGCATGCACTACCACTTCCGGATGTTCACCTTCGCCCTTGAGGATTTTCTGCACTCTGTCCGTGACATCCTGGATCCTGGCACCAGGAAGGCAGCACACCATCCTCGCATCCCGTCTGTTGCCGCAGAAACCCCTGTCCGTACCTCTCACAATGGAGTCTCCCACTAAAATGGCGTTGCCTGCCTTAGGCCTTTTTGGTTTTGGCTCAACAGCCCTATTCGCATCACAAGCCAGTCCGTCGCCCAGTGTAAACACCTCTTCTGTCCCGACAGCTTCTAAGTGGGTGAACCTGTTCACAAGAGGTACAACACCCGGGGACGTTGGCATTCCATGCTTCCCTCCCATTCTCACTGTCTCCCACCTTCTCTCTTCCAGTACCTTATGTGTAACAATCTTACTGTAGGACTTGTCGAGAATGCTGTTGTCCCTTCAGTTCTCGTTTCTCTATACCTTCATTGCGCTTCACGTTTGGAATTCTAAAGTTGGGCACATGTCTCTCACACTTACCCTGACTCCCACCATTTTTTTCAGCCAAAAACTCAACATTTTGGCGGTTTTTAACAGGTAGGAAAGTACGCGTTTCTAGCATTAATAACATATACCGGAAGTGACGGATGTCTTCCAGTTGGATTTAGCGGCTCCGTGCTTCGAGCCCTATGACCCAGTGACCTTTTGTGCAACCCCCCTATAGGGAACAAGATGTTAATTTCGGAGTATGAAAATGGCCATAACTTTTTTAATACTGAAGATATGAAAGTGAATTGGGTGTCAAATTAAACTTCTTTTTATGCTTTATCATATGTGATATATTGCAGACTTGATTTTTAAAATCTCAAAAGTTTGTAACATTGCTACATTATCAACCTACAAACCTGTACGTCTTTGGAGTGTGGGAGGAAACCGAAGATCTCGGAGAAAACCCACGGAGAGAACGTACAATCTCCATACAGACAGCACCCGTATTCGGGATCGAACCCGGGTCTCTGGCGCTGCATTTTGCTGTAAGGCAGCAACTCAACCGCTGTGCCACCCTGACTTCCATACAAAATGTTACACCCCACTGTCCCACCACTGGTTCCCAGCGCTGCCGCCCACCTCTGCTGCCGCCCACCGCTGCTGCTGCCACCACCCACCCACCGCTGCTGCTGCTGCCACCACCCACCGCTGCTGCTGCTGCTGCCACCACCCACCGCTGCTGCTGCTGCCACCACCCACCCACCGCTGCTGCTGCTGCCACCGCCCACCGCTGCTGCTGCCACCACCACCCACTGCTGCTGCCACCGCCCACCGCTGCTGCTGCTGCTGCCACCCACCGCTGCTGCTGCCACCACCCACCCACCGCTGCTGCTGCTGCCGGGCTCGCCCACCCACCGCCCCAAGTCCCGCCCTCCGACAAGTCCCGCCCACCGCCCCGATACACTCGGACCATTGGTCCATGTCGTGCCCTGGGCGCGGTTTGATTGGCCGCGCTGGCTGTCCGTCAGAAGGCGGTAGTGTTGCGCTCGATGTTGGTCGAGGTGGAGTTGCAGCGGCCGCGCGCTCCGGGTCCGGGATGGCGACGCTGCTCCTCAACCAGGACATCAACTCTACCGTCTCAGGTAAATGCTGCGCCCACATTAGTGCACGGGGTAGGAGTCCGCTTTGTTATCAGCCCGTCTTGTGAGCTTTCGCCCGCTTGGGTGTAAACGTTTATTTTCCGCCACTGTAAACATGTTCCCGTTTCTTCACCCGTCCCTTCAAATAGGCACCCCTTGCAATTATTTGTCTTTCAGATTGAGAACATCTGGGCAAGTGTCAGGAACTTTACCTCCTCAAGACCAAACTTCCAGCCACTGACCTACTTACATCTCTAACTTCCTCTGTATACAACGGGCCACCCAATCGCCTCTCGACTCCTATGTCAGTACATACTTTAATACTGGCCTCTTTAGGTGTTACCTCTCCCCTCGTGTTATTACCATGATGTCTGTCTGCATCTTTTCAAAGGGTCTCTTTGTTCGAATCCTTCCAATCATGAGTAACTCAGCGGGTCAGGCAGCATCTCTGGAGAAAGGGAATAGGTGACGTTATGGATTGAGACCCCTCGCGCCATCACAGCGCACAAACAGCTCGGATCAAATGTACCAATGTCGCCATTAATGGTTCATCCATATTTGTTCTACTCCCACTGTTTGCACCATTCACTGCTACATCCTCTATTTTTTGTCCAAACAATCTTCTGTACTAAATACTTTACCCATACCCTGTTACTTATCCACTCATTGAACCTACATTAACTGTCCTTGGTCCAGAATATGGAGCCTATTGATATGCAAAGGAAGGGAATGAAGTGCATGGGTCACTTTTTTTAGTGGGGTTTCCTTATGTTTTTAATTGTTTGTAAATATTTTTCATTGTAATAATGAAAATAAATAATTTGGATTTATTTATTATCATGGCTGCTGACACTTGTTTCGACACTGGTAACACCAGTGAGTGTTTCTTAACCAGTGCACATAGTTTATTTGAGTTATTTCAAGTCAGGATTGTTTTATAGTCCTGTGTACAGATACAGAACAATGGCATTTTACTTGCAGCAGCACAACAGATGTGTAAATATAGAGTTGTATCGAATAGATAATATAATAAGCAAAAAAAAATCAATTAAAAAAAAAACACAATATGGTGCAAAGGGGAAAAAAGGCTGAGGTCCCAAGTGCAACCAAGGTAGGTCGAAGTTTAGTTCGAGTTCGTAGTGGTCAATAGCCTGATGGTTGTTGGGAAGAAGTTGTTCCTGAAACTGGACATCACTGTTTTCGTACTCAGGCTGGTGTTGGTCCTTGATGATGCTGGCTACCTTTTTGAGGCAGTGCCTCATATAGATCCTTTCAATAGCAGGGAGGTCAGTACCTGTGACGGGCCAGGCAGTATTCACCACTTCTTGTAATCTCATAGACGTTAGAGATGCAGCGTGGAAACAGGCCCTTAGACCCTCTGAGTCTGTGCTGACCAGTGATCAGACTTTACACTAGCACTATCCTACTTACTGGAGACAATTTACAATTTTACAGAAGCCAATTAACCTACAAACCTATATGTCTCTAGAGTGTGGGAGGAAACTGGAGAATCTGGAGAAAATTCATGTGAGAACGTGCAAACTCTACAGACGGCACCCGTGGCCAGGATCTTACCCGGGTCTCTAACGCTGAAATGCAGCAACTCTACTGCTGCGCCACTGTGCCACCCCGTTCTGTTGTTCCTGGTGCTTTGAGTTACCGTACCAGGCCCTGATGCGACCACTGTACTCTACTGTACTACAAGAGAGTATTCATTGACATACCGAATCTCCTCAATCTTCTAAGGAAGTAGAGGCGTTATGATTGCATTAATGTGCTGGATCCAGGACAGATGTTCAGAGATAAGCACACCCAGAAGCTTGATGTTTTTCACTCTCTTCCCCACCGACCCATCGATGTAGACAGGTTTGTGGATCCTCGGCCTTACACATCTAAAGTCAACAATCACTTCATTGGTTTTACTGATTTTGAAATCAAGGTTGTTCTGGAACCGTTCAATCAAATGATCTATCTCCCTCTTACACTCTGACTCATCGTTATCTGTAATTCGTCCAACAATGGTGATATCGTCAAAAAATGTAAAGATGGCGTTGAACCTGTGTCTGCTACACAGTCATGGTTATAGGGGGAAATGTTGCTGCCAATTCATATCAATTGTGTTCTGGTGATAACGAAATCAAGGATGCAGAAAAGATGTGCAGAAACCCTGTTCCCTGAACTTGGTAACAAGTTTGGAGG
The DNA here is from genome assembly GCF_010909765.2 of Amblyraja radiata. Lineage (NCBI taxonomy): Eukaryota > Metazoa > Chordata > Chondrichthyes > Rajiformes > Rajidae > Amblyraja > Amblyraja radiata. The sequence continues at coordinate 70,289,756 of NC_045957.1, forward strand.
GGATGATGGTGTTGAATGCCAAGCTGCAGTCTATGAACAACAAACTGACATATGTCATCTTCACATGTCCAAGAAGAATTGCAAGAAGGTAAATAGGGAGTGTTGTGAATACTCAGCAGGTCAGTCAGCATTGGAGCCGTGCCTTTTACCCGACAACAATCCTCATCTTATCCGGTAAATGATCCTTTTTATTGGAAGAAGTTTAATTCCATAATAAAAGAATCCCTCTCGCCTGACTTTGCCCACAATCACTGTTTGCCCCCCGATCTCGCTCCATGGCTTCTCTCAAACCCACCCACTTCATCACCACGGACGTTAGTGCCACCGGTCGCTAAGCGTTGCAATATGTCACCCGGCATAATGACATTTGTCATCAAGCTAGGCCCTTCCCTAAGCAATAGACAATAGGTGCAGGAGTAGGCCATTCGGCCCTTCGAGCCAGCACCGCCATTCAATATGATCATAGCTGATCATCCACAATCAGTACCACATTCCTGCCTTCTCTCCATATCCCTTAAACACCACTATCCATTAGAGCTCTATCTAACGCTCTCTTGAAAGCATCCAGAGAACCAGATTCCACCACCCTCTGAGGCTGAGAATTCCACAGACTCACAACTCTCTGTGTGGAAAAACCTATGATAAGAGTGTTGTTATTCAGCAATTGTTGACATTGGATCTGCAAGAGGAAGGTGCACACTTGCTATGAAGATCGGGAGAAGGTAGTTGGGCCTCTTATTTGGCAGCAAGTTCTGTCTGCCCTATAAACCTGTTGCATTATAACAACTTACTTAATTACAATGATTCGAGAGCAGACATGAGATTGCAGATGCTGGAATCTTCAGTTTCAGTTTAATTTATTGTGAGTTTCACGTGAAAAGCATTGTGTTGCATGCTAACCAGTTAGCAGAAAGACAATACATGATTACAATCGATCCATTTACAGTGTACAGACACACTTTTAAGTGAATAACATTTAGTGCAAGGTAAAGCCAGCAAGTCCGATCAAGGAGGTCATCAAAGAGGTAGATAGCATTTCAGCGCTGCTCTCTGGTTGTGGTAGGATGATTCAGTTGCCTGCTAACAGCTGGGAAGAAACTGTCCCCGCATCTGGCGGTGTGCATTTTCACACATCTGTACCTTTTGCCTGATGGGAGAGGGGAGAAGATGGGAGTGGCAAGGGTGCGACTTGTCCTTGATTATGCGGCTGGCCTAGCCGAGCCAGCGTGAGGTGCAAATAGAGTCAAAAGAAGGGAGGTTGGTTTGTGTGATGGTCTGGGCTGCGTCCACAATTTGCTGCAATTTCTTGCGGTCTTTGATGGAGCTGTTCCCAAACCAAGTTTAAACAAATCCTAAGCAAAAAGAATACCTGCGAAATAACTGTTGGGGTCAGGCAGCGTCTGTGAAAGGAAATAAACAGATGACCATTCCGGTCAAGACCCTTCTTTAGTTTGAAGATGCTGCCTGTCCCACTAAGTTCCTTTATCATTCAAAAGGGAACTGCAGATGCTGGAATATCGAAGGTACACAAGATTGCTGGGGAAACTCAGCGGGTGCAGCAGGGTTTCGGCCCGAAACGTCGCCTATTTCCTTCGCTCCATAGATGCTGCTGCACCCGCTGAGTTTCCCCAGCAATTTTGTGTACCTTCGAAGTTCCTTTAGCAGTTTGTTTTATGAATCAGAAAAAGGCTGCTCAGTCCATTGGTTCGATGACAACTCCCATAGTTACCCTACCAGACGCAACTAAATTTAAGGTAGCTCTTCTTCTCCAAGAATGCTTTTTTGCTTAAGTCCACTCTCCGCCAACTCCAGTTTAAATTTCATTTGGAATATTTCTGGAAGGCCAAGAACCAAGAACCCAGCAAAGCAGTCCTATCATATTCCCAATCCTCTTATTTCCTTGTAACGTATTCTCTCACACATGCTCATAAATCCTACTTGTCGCTTTATCTCCCCCCTCGACTCCATTCAAGGACCCAAGCGGTCGTTCCAGGTGCGACAGAGGTTCACCTGCACCTCCTCCAACCTCATCTATTGCATCCGCTGCTCTAGATGTCAGCTGATCTACATCGGTGAGACCAAGCGTGGGCTTGCCGATCGTTTCGCCGAACACCTCTGCTTGGTCCGCAATAACCTACCTGATCTCCTGGTGGCTCAGCACTTCAACTCTCCCTCCCATTCCAACTTTTCTGTTCTGGGCCACCTCCATGGCCAGAGTGAGCATCACCGTAAATTGGAGGAGCAGCACCTCATATTTCCATTGGGCAGTTTGTACCCCAGCGGCATGAACATTGACTTCTCCAATTTCCGGTAGCCCTTATTATCACCTCCCCTTCTCAGCCCTCCCTCAGCCCTCTGGCTCCTCCTCTTCCTTTCTTCTTCCTGTCCCCCTCCCCCCACCCTACATCAGTCTGAAGAAGGGTTTCGGCCCGAAACGTTGCCTATTTCAGTCTGAAGAAGGGTTTCGGCCCGAAACGTTGCCTATTTCCTTCGCTCCATAGATGCTGCCGCACCCGCTGAGTTTCTCCAGCATTTTCCTCTACCTTCGATTTTCCAGCATCTGCAGTTCCTTCTTAAACATTTTGTCTACACTAAGGGTAGTTTGCAGAAGCATGTAAACTTAAAAGTACATCTTTGGGATGTGGGAGGAAACTGAAACACCTAAGGAAACCCATGCAGACTCAGAGAATGTGCAAATTCTATAAGACTGCAACCAAGGTCAGGATCGAACTTGTAATGGAGCAGCACTAACTGCTGTGACACTGTTCATAACAGTTTCCACTGATGTCATCAATAAACTTCAGAGGCCTGTGGACATGCTTCAAAGATCCCACCGATCATCCTTCTGTGTTTTGCATTTTTATTTGCTTCCCAATCTGTAAAATGAATTCCATTTGCAACTTTTGTGCCTACCTAACCAGTCCATTGATATCTTTCAGTGATTTTCAACTTTTCTTCCTCAACCACACTGTTTTGGTGTCTCTGGACATAAACCAATTATATGTGAACTGTAACATTAGGCTTTGGAAATGGTGCCGAATTTGACGACTTTTGCATATGGACTCAGTGGGCTGTTTCGATGTTCTGTATTTAATAGGAGGTTGTACTTATGCATGACAATACACTGTATGCAAAATAAGAATTTCACTGTTCCCAGATACCTGTAGCTGTACTTGATAATAAAGAACCATTTACCATTGAAGTTCTAGACAGATCATGGTGATTTCCTTTGATTGGAAAAGTTAACAAAATATTGTAACCTATTGAGCAGGGAATCACTTAAAACAACTCCAAAGAAGTACTGGTTTGTAGGTTAATGGGCTTGGTAAATGTAAAAATGGTCCCTAGTGGGTGTAGGATAGTGTTCAAGAAGGAACTGCAGATGTTGGAGAAACAGCGGGTGCGGCAGCATCTATGGAGCGAAGGAAATAGGCAACGTTTCGGGCCGAAACCCTTCTTCAGACTGATAGGATGGTGTTAATGTTCGGGGATCACTGGGCGGCACGGACCCAGTGGGCCGAAGGGACTGTTTCCGCGCTGTATCTCTAAACTAAAACTAAACTTTAAATTCCCATACAAACACAAAGTGCTGGAGTAAATCAGCAGGTCAGGCAGGCGGCATCTCTGGCGAACATGGATCGGCGACGTTTCAGGTTGAGACCCGTCTTCAGACTGATTGTAGCGGGGGAGAAGAAAGCTGGAAGAGGATAGAGTAGAAGAAGCATGGCAGGAAATAGGTGGACAAAGGTAAGGGGGATTTTGAGAGTCTAGACCCGAAATGTCACCTTTCCATGTTCTCCAGAGATGCTGCCTGATCTGTTGAGTTATTCCAGCACTTTGTGTCCTTTCATGCATGGGCCTGCATCTGTAGTTCCTTGTTTCTACATTATAGATTGTCGTGTTTAACTCTGCCGCTGCCTACTTCAGAAATAGCAGACATATGAGTCATTATTTGGATTATGGTTGCACTTTAATAGTGGAAATATATCCTTCTCATTGCAAAGAATAATTTACTTTATCTTTAAAATGCATTACCTATTTCAGATATATGCTGTGTTTAAATACATTTTATATGCAGTGTATGTTAGTTTCACATTGATCTGGATTTTCACTCATATGCTCCATCAGCCAACCACAAAAGTTGCTACCAGTTTTGGAATGTAAAAATGGCACAAGGCAGTAAAAGATGGAATTTAAAATTTGCCCTGGCATTTCAATCAGACTGCTTCAAGTTTAAGAAATGAGTATAAGGAACTGCAGATGCTGGTTTAAACTGAAGATCGACACAAAATACTAGAGTAACTCAGCGAAACGGGCAGCATCTCTGGAGAGAAGGAATGGGTGACTGAAGACTGAAGCCCGGACCAGAACCCGCCCGGTAGGCCCAACTCGCCCACCCCAGGAGGCTGCGGAAAAGCCGGGCGAATAAACCTGCCTGGGCCGAATGGAGCCGGCGGCGCTGAAGCCTCGGCGGTAGCGGTGGGGTGACGGTGAAGCGGCAGCTGCATTGAAGCTTCGCGGCAGCGGTGGAGCCTCGGCAGCGGTCGAAGAGAGAGGGGGGGGGGGGGGACTGCCGTGAGGGGGGATTAATTGTAATCATAATTTGTCTTTCTGCTGGCTGGACAGCATGCAACAAAAAGCTTTTCACAGTACCTCGTATGCGTGACCATAAACTGAACTGAACTGAGATCAGAAGAGATCGGTTATTTTTCTTAATGTAGCAGCACTTGCCTCTTAAATCAATTGGGGGCTTTTTCTCATATTTTCTTGGCTTCCCCTCCTTATTATCAGTTTGTTGTCCACATTTGTCTGGTCTGGTTGCTTATCAAATCTGGGTGTGCAAATTGCCTGGTTTCCTGTATAAATATAGTTGCTTTCAAAAGTAGTTAATCACCTGTCAAAGCCCAAGGGACATATTGACATTTGAAAGACACTCCTTAAAGGAAATGAATGTTTATCCGCTTATACTGTTGCATGTAAGCTCACTGAAACTGCAAATGCACCTCGTTGAAACAGGCAGCTGCAGGTTTAATAAATGTGATCCTGTGTCTTATGATGCAACTTGGATTCCAAAGATATCGAAATAATAATAATAAAATAACAAATCGAAATAATAAGCTAAAATGAAATACTGGTCCTTGCAAAACCTATTCCAGTACAGATATTTGGAGATATTCAGCAGGCCGGGCAGCAGCATCTGTTTTTATGTTGTAATGTCTTGGTTTGCCGCAAATATATTGATCAGGAATGGAGGGCACATAGTAATACTAAGCATGTAACCCTGATCTGGATAAAGTCGTGATTTTGAAATAAAAACCTGTCCATCTTAGTTAAGTTTGGAAAAGACTCTCCCGATTGATCACTGCACAAAAGGAAAGAGGAACATTCCTACAGATTATGAGAGAGGAGGACAATATTGGATTGCAAACTTCTCATTTAATACTAGTCAGTTTCTATTCACTGTCTTCATTATGTAACTCTTGGATAATCTAATTGGGCTATCTAAGGGGAAAAGGACCATTTCTATGTTTTTTTAAGAGAGGTGTCCAATTTCTCATTTTAATATAGGGTTGTAACCTAGTCCTTTCAGACTGGTCATTTAAAAAAAAAAATGTTACCCTTTTAGTCTTTAGTGGGCCCTACTTTATTCTTAGACTTTGCAGGTCATGGTTCTTGGAAAAAGGAAATTCTCACTTTCTGTTGAAATGCCTAACCCAGTTGAGCTTCCGGTATTTTGGAGAGGCAAAAGAAACTTCAAATTAAGATTAAAGCCAAGTACCAGTACTGCAGTTGCTGGATATCCGAGATGAAAACTGAAATTATAGAAAATATTAACCAAGTCTTCTAGAGAGAAATAAAAGTAATGAAAGACATAAAATGCTAGAGTAACTCAGCAGATCAGGCAGTATTCCTGGAGAACTTGGATAGATGTTGTTTCAGGTCGCCGAACCAACCTGAAACCACCTATCCATGTTCTCCAGGGATGCTATCTGACCTCCTGAGTTACTCCAGCACTTTGTGCCTTTTCTTAGTGAACTAGCATCTGTAGCTCCTTGTTTCTACAATGGAACTAATGAAGTGGACATTGCAGACTGCCACCAAAACACATTGCTCAAATACCACATACCCAGTCCAGCATTTACTTGCTTCAAAGGCATAAAGCTGATCTTGTTGGCGGAAGTATCGACCCTGGAACCAGGGCCATCTGCTGACATGGGTGGGGCAGCACAACCCTTACCTGTGCAAATATTGTGAACCTCATTGATGGGTGCGAAAGGCAATGTAGGGAAATTTAATCTATCAGCGAGTTAATGATATCCGTGTTCAGATACACATGCTTAAAGTCTCTGAATCTGCTGCTACTTGGGGGATAAATAACAACATTCCGCAGCAAGAATTGCCACATTGCTTCACATCAGTCACCTTATTTTGGTGATCAGTTCAATATTTCCAGCAAAACCTTTAATTTATTAAATATATTTTCAGGTTTTTTATTTTATTCCCAAAGTGGAAAGAATGCCTGTCATAAGGTTGAAACATTCCACATTTTCCACACTATAGATCAGATAAAAAAGTGCCTATAATCTACTCTGGCTCAAACAAGAAAACGACAATTTGAATGCAAATTTTATTTTCATTTTTATCTTTGTTATTTCATGTTTCTTCAAACCTATCTCTGGGTGTGTACCCAGTGGCTTTGTGCACAGATAATCCTATTTATTATTCTGAAAATATTTTTGACGAACTCTTGACATCTGCAGAGAGAAAACCTCTTCATTTCAGTTTATGCATTTGGGCTGCATTTGTGGTTCATAATTAAAGGCAAAGAGGCAATGAGTTGTCTCAGTGCATCAGTGCTTTCATAATAATTTTGATCTAGGTAACTGCGAAACATCTTTTTTTAATATATTTTTTTATTAAAGGTAATCAATTACAATGCTTCAAACAACTTTATATCAAATTAATTCAATTTGCATTAAGTAAAACACTAGTAATACTTATCTACTATTTTTTTAGAAATAATGATAGAGAAAGAATAGAACAGTTATAAATCATTAAGAGAGTGATTAAATAATAATTTGATTATATATAAGAAAGAAAAGAGAAACGAAAAAAAAAAAATTTTTAGTAACCACAATATGTATTATTAATAACACTACAAGTGATAGTATCAATAAAGACATATATGTTAATTCCAATATAAAAATGAATTATTCTCACCAAATCCCGCAGGGTGCACGCCGAGCTGTGTTGCCAAGAACAGCTACTTCTCTAAATACTGTATATATGGAGACCATATCTGTTCAAAAGAATTATACTTGTCCAATAGGACAAATCTAATTCTTTCCAGATGTAACGTCTCCATCATCTCTGTTGCCCACATTTTGGTTGTGGGGGATAATGTTCCCTTCCAAAATTTCAATATGATTTTTTTTCCAATTATCAAACAGTAATCAAAGAAATTTCTTTGATTTACTGTAAGTGATAGATGTAAATCCGGAATTCCAAATATTATTAGCTTTGGGTTAGGGTCCAATTTAACTTTGATGACTTCAGAAATAACTTTAAAAATTTCTGTCCAGTAATAATTCAATTTAGGACATGTAACGAAACTATGTATTAAATTTGCCTCTGCTTTCTTGCACTTATCACAAATAGCGGAGAGATTCGGAAAAATACTATTTAATTTAGTTTTCGAATAATGTAACCTATATAATACTTTAAATTGTATCAGTATATGTCTGGCGTTTAATGAACACCGGTGTATTCGTTGTAGACTTTCTTCCCAGTTTTCTTTTGTTATAGCCAATCCCATTTCATTTTCCCATGCTTGACGATATACTTCCGTTATTGGATTCTCCTTATCCAAAATGATGTTATATATATAGGCTATTAATTTTTCTGTATTTGGATATAAATTAAACAGTTCGTCTAACAATCCTGCTTCTTTATTTTTATAATCTTGTGTATTGGATTTAATATAATCTCTAATTTGTAAATACCTAAACAAATGTTGTGGAGACAATCCATAAATATCTTGTAACTCCTGGAATAAAAGAAATTTTCCTTTTCTATACAGGTGTTCTATCCTTGTAATTCCTAAATCATCCCATTGTTTAAACCCCCCATCTAATATAGCAGGTTTAAACGATGGATTATTCATAATTGGTCATCTAAATGAGAGATTATCCAAGTGTAGAGTCTTAACTATTTGTTTCCAAATACGTCTATTATTATATATTATTAGGTTGTCTTTATAATATTTTTTTTGTACTTCCGTTGGTGCAAAAATTATCGAACCTACATTGAAAGGTAGACAGTCCTCCTTTTCTATATTTAACCATGTCGGTTCATGATCCATATTTACCCACCAGAAATTCATATTCTTAATCTGAACAGCCCAAAAATAATATAAAAAGTTTGGAAGTGCTAATCCTCCATTTATCTTAGCTTTGCATAGATGTTTTTTATTTATTCTGTGATTTTTATAATCCCAAATAAAACTATTGACAATATTATCAATTTTTAAAAAAAAGTTTTCGGAAGAAAAAAAGGAATAGCCTGAAACAAATATAACAACTGCGGTAGAAATACCATCTTTATGGCACTTATTCTACCAATCATGGATATAGGAAGTGTTTTCCAATATAAAATATTTTTTCTAAGTTTATCTAATAGTTGAGGATAGTTGGATTTTATTAATGAGTTATGAGTTTTAGTTACGTTAATCCCTAAATATTTAAGTTTGTCTGTAACTACTTTTAATGGGTATTGTTGTAATGTATTTAGATTTATTCCTGTTATTGGCATAATCTCGCTTTTATCCCAATTAATCCTATACCCAGAAAATGCACCAAACTTAGTTATAATGTTTAGCAGGTTGGGAATACTAATTTCCGGTTTTGTAATATAAATCAAAACATCATCTGCATATAAAGAAATTTTATTAATTGTTGTATCAGTATTATAGCCATATATTTCAGGTTCAGATCTAATTTTTTCCGCCAATGGTTCTATCACCAATGCGAACAATAAGGGTGATAACGGACATCCCTGTCTGCATCCCCTAGAGAGTTTGAATTTGGCTGATAAAATTTGGTTAGTCAAAATTCTTGCCATAGGATTCGAGTATAAAATTCTTACCCATTTACAAAATCTATCCCCCAATTGAAACTTTTCCATTATATTAAATAAATACATCCATTCCACCTGATCAAACGCTTTTTCTGCATGTAGTGATATAACCGCTAGTTCCGTATCTCGTATTCTTTTTGAATATATAATATTAAACAAACGTCTGAGATTATGGGATGAGTAACGTTTTGGGATAAAACCTGTTTGATCATAATGTATTAATTTAGAGATCACTAAACTTAATCTCCTAGATAAGACCTTAGTTAATATTTTTTGGTCTGTATTTAAAAGGGCAATCGCTCTATATGATCCAGGATCTTCCAAATCCTTATCTACTTTAGGGATGAGTGTAATTGTGGATTCATTTAAAGATTCTGGTAATTTTCCTTGGTCATATGCATATCTATACATTATTTGTAATCTTGGGGAAATCAGATCTTGAAATTTTTTATAAAATTCTGCACTCAGGCCATCTGGGCCCACTGCTTTTCCGTTCTTTAGCGAACTAATTGATTCTATAATATCTTTTACTGTTATTTCAGCATTTAACAATTCTCTACCTTCCTGATCTAAGCTATTGATTTGACATTCTTGTAAAAATATTTCCATACTATCTGTTTGTCCTGTTAGTTTTGACGAATAAAGATTTTTATAATATTGTAAAAATCTATCATTAATATCTTTTGGAGTAATTAATATATTTCCATACTCAGATCTAATTCCGTGTATCATCTTCTCATCTTCTAATTTTCTAAGCTGTCGTGCTAGTAATTTTTGTGGCTTATCTCCAAATTCAAAATACACTTGCTTAGTTTGTTGAAAAAGTTTAATCACTTGATTAGAATATATTTTATTTAATCTATATTTTACTGATGCAATTTTATTACTTAACTCTTTGGAAGGCTGTTTTATATTTTCATTATCTAGACGTTTTATCTCATTTTCTAAATTTTGTTCTATTTTTCGATTTTCTTTATTGAGATGTGCTTGTGCGGATATTATTGCGCCACGCATGAATGCCTTAAATGTGTCCCAAAATAGTGATGGAGAAGTTTCAGGATTATCATTAGTTTCAAAAAATAATTTAATCTGATCCATCACATATTTACAACAGTCATTGTCCTTTAATATCTGAGGGTTAAATCTCCAGGTAGTAGTTTTATTAGATATATCTTTTAATTTTATCTTAAATGTTAATGGCGCATGATCCGAGATGATAATATTATGATATTTTGCATCATACGTAAAAGGAAGTAATTTAGAATCTATTAAAAAATAATCTATCCTCGAATAAGTTCCATGTACGGGCGAGAAAAAAGAATATTCTCATCCGGATGGATTATCTAACCTCCAGATGTCTTTAATATTAGATGTATTGATAAAAGCATTTATGAATTTACTTGATTTCGAGGCAGCTTTCCTTTTTGCAGATGATCTATCTAGATAATTATCTAAAGTACAATTTAAATCACCTCCAATTATTAAATTGTGTTGAGTGGATATAGGAATATTATTAAATATTTTCTTAAAAAATAATGGATTATCAAAATTAGGGGCATATATATTCATTAAAATTACCTTTTTTGAATATAA